>NC_079167.1:32471416-32543916 GCF_947568905.1 Ostrea edulis | reverse complement strand
GGAAAAGATTACCTCTTGTTTATGACACTCATCATGCCACTTTTCTCCGAAGGTCACCATCATGTTACTTAACTCGAAGATCACAAGGGTGTCATGCAGGTGTCATCTGGGATGCATGGCGAATCGTTCGAGCACTACACTGAAATATTTGCGGTCCAACGAGTTGCACTGTTATATCAGTTTTTCCCTAGTATTTACTGGGTAAAGTATTTTTTTCAATGCGAGAGTAACATTAAAAAATTATTTACAACTGTGTATTGAAGTAAAAACAACCCTGTTGGATAACTTAATTCATATTACACCAATGAATTTCTGTGAAAATAGTTCCCAACAAATCTCTGGTAATATAGAATATGATTTATTTCCAAATTAGGGCCCTCTCGGGCATACAGCATACATGATTGTAAACATTTCAATGTGCAATGTTTATAAAAAAAAAAAGATGATAAAAAGAAAAGAACAAAACAAGAGCAAAATATGCACTATTAGTATGAGCAATGTTCATACATGGGACATTTTGAACATGATAATACTTATTTGTATTACATGTAAGTACCACCGTGTATCCTAATGCAAAACAGTCAGAAATACACACAGAAAAAAATAAAATAAAAATGTATACATGTACATAACAACAATACAAGTAATGATAGTAAAGGTACGTAGTATAAGTACATATGGTAATATACATTGTATATATTTACAAAGTATGTACAATACTTTAAACGGAAAGTGTTTGTTTGTTTTTTGGTGCTAGTTGACTCGGGGTTTAAAAAGATCTTAAAGTCAATTAAACCAGATCTGATTGCGACTTATTACATATGTATTCCCCAATAAAACACCCCCTCCTTCTTAGCTACCTACATTCCCCCTACCCACCCAAAGATTATAGTTTAGTGGGTTGCATTTGAGGAATAAACATACTAATATTGTTCTAGAAATGTCCAGGTGTCCGTTCGAAGCTTGATGTTATAATTTTGAATGCAATGCACTTAGATGAATCATGCGATGGGGGTTTTATTGTAATCTATGGGATGGTCCACATGGTGGCTTGATAATGGCGGTGGTAGAAACCTATCACGAGCTCTTTGATGGCTGTTGCCGTTTATGGTAGCCGCTGAGGTCAGCATATGGCCGCCGTTATCTGTAGACAGAAGAATGACGATACCGGTATGATACGCGTTTTCCAGTCGAGTCTAGGAGAGGACAGCTTTCGTTTGGCCGTGGAAACCGCCAGGGTGGACGACTATGTACTGTTCCCTGCAATCACCGGAGCTCCAGGAGCGCTCCACATCAAGGATAGCAACCATGCAGGTGATTGATTGATCCCAACAGATCTTTATCAGCATTGAAATCATAAAAAGCTTGATAGTCGCAGCAATGGACATCACATAAAGTGTGGCCATGTGCTTTCTGTCGCTTTTTGTCTTTGTAGGTGGCTAATATTGTTTATTGTTCCTTTGTCACCCACCATTTTAACTATAAGTCGGTATACATGTATATCTTATTCTTTATACAGGAGCGGATCCATAATTTTTCCAAAACAAGTTTGAACCACTTTTCCTTCCAGGAGGGGGGGGGGGGGGGTGTTCAATCCCAAAATAACAAAACATGACACTTTTTTGGTCAACCAAGAGGTAGGAGTGGGGATAGTGCCGTTAGTGAGTCGACTAACTGGTATACCATGTGCTTTATAAACATCATTGTTTTTATTCTAAAAGCGTTTTTATGTCATCTTTACGCAAAATTGTCGTGAAATTTTGAAGTATTTATTGCAAAACCTTGTGTAAAATTTGACCAACCATTGGATGGATATTACAATACTTTATTGATCTATTAATTGACTGTATAATCCTAGCTGAGATGAGAGTCTACTTAGTCGAAACACCCATCCCGGAGAAAATTATACTGAAAGAGCAAATTAATATAACACTAAGTCTAGTCGCCTCTAATAGATCTTGTATTTCGTTTCCATGCATATGTGTGCTTGATCTAAGACCTTCTTTCGATGATGAATTCTGATCAACATGTCTGTCGGCTGTTTCTTCTTCAGAACAGTTTACCACAAAGTATTCGTTGATGAAAGGTTTGAAATTTGTTGATTCGGGTTTATTTTTTTGACACCAGGGACCAAGACAAGGCCACGATAACGGTTTTAAAGTTTGCATAGAATCGTGTAAAAGGATGGGGGAAAAAAGAAGTCTCAAATGAACATGAAGCATCCCTATATTATAATCATGACACACGTGACTGGGCTTCAGCAGTTTATTATATAGTGCTCCGATATATTCCGAACAGAGTAACTTGGGTGGGTGTTCTGACCCATAATTTATGAAACTATTCTGTATATAACATACAACTCGTGGGGTGGAGTTCAATTGTTTAAAAGAAATATCAATATACAGTAGCGGATCCAGAATTTTTTTTAAAGGGGGGGTTGCTTAATTTGTACCCGGTCAAAAGGGGAGATTATACATAAAAAAGACCTTTGTTACGGGGATGGTGTTACAACCCTTGCCCTTAACCCCCCTCTAAGTCCCCCAAGTGCTGTGGACACAAGTTTCTAAAAAAATAAATAAATAAAACATATGGATATATGAAAAATAATAAATACACATTCATACGTACTCTAGGAGTCAGTGCTAAGTCTACTTTGTTGTAAATAAGGTATTTAGGGGAAAATCGTATGATCTATATCCATCGGCATAATTTCCATAAATTTGAGATTTTTTCCCCACAATATCTTTTGACAATATTGATTATATATATTCAACTCAATAGCCTATTCGGGCTGTACCCTATACTACTGTGGAAACTGTACATGTAACAAATTTTTTTTGGCCTTTATAATTCACGCATAGGCCCGCGCACTTGCCATGCATCGATCTGCTTTAGGACCGCAAGTATCTGGTTATAACTGGAAAATGTGATGTTTACTTCCCGTGTTGAATTATTGCCCTAAGAAAAATAGTGCAGAGGTTGTTTGTTTCTGTAAGTCAATTTATTGCGTCGAATGTTATACGGTTCATATCTATAAGTAAGAAACAATGAACTATATGTACGTAAGACTACTGGTTTTATCATATGATGGATATTATTCGAGTTGGCTCTTCGCCATGAACGCGTAGCAATATTTTGATATATAAACAACATCGTAACGTGTTGATATTACGCACACAAGATTTTCGTAGAGAAGAAGTGGAAGGCTATCGGGATATTTTGTTGAATTTTTCTGCGTTTTTGTCGTAAATCAGTTAGATATCGCTGGAATCACTTAAATTTATTAACCATGTGTGTCTAAACGTTAGGGGTAGGTGCCCCTCGTGAACTGCACAAACAAGCTTCAACATTTAAAGAACTGTTCCAATTAGGACTGATTCGACTTCACGTTTTTGGAATTGAATATTTGTAAACAACATGGGCCTTACAGTAAGTATTGGTGTCGTAATTAAAAGATATGTAAGTTGAAAATCGTATTCTCTTTATGACATATGGTTCACCCAAGTTTATTTTTGTGGGACCAGGGCCGTAAGTAGGGTTCTAAATCAGGGGAGGCAGGGGATTGGGGGCCGCCGATTGACTTTACGACTGAAAATGACACTTTTTAAATCCCAATTTATCATGTTTGTGTTTCATTTGTACTATGTAAAGAATCGTAATATGGTGTCAAAGACAAAGGTGCTTGTCTTCATTTTAAACATATATCCTATAATATAACATTTATATAATTTTATTTTCTTTTTTGCCAAAAAATCAGACGAGGCAGTTGCCTCGTCTGCCTCATCGGCAGTTACGGCCCTGGGGACTAATATGTACGTAGTCAGGTAGATAACCTTGAACAGTTCCATAAGGTACACGTGCATCACCATGTGATTCGTTTATTTTTGCAGTCACCAGTTGCAAAGTCCTTTGTTGCCGGGTGTTGCAGTGGAACGTGCTCCACCCTTTTGTTCCAGCCACTGGATTTGGTTAAGACCAGACTCCAAATCCAGGTACCACTGGCCTGTGCAACCACAGGGTGAGAATCATTCAATATTTAAGACAAGAATTTATTTACTGATAGCATATAAACTCGCCCTGTGCTTCTTGCTTGTATATTTTCAGATTTTGGAAAAAATATTATAGAAAGCTTTTTATTGGCTCAAGAACAAACTTTGTTACATAAACAAACACATTATTGGCAAGTCGTCAAATAAATAAAGGAAAAAACAACATGTAAACTATCTTTCTGTTATGGTTTCAGTGGCAGGATAAGTATGGTGTCTGTAGCGAATGCTGTAGTCAGACAGGACAGCGTGTTGGCACTCTGGAGGGGACTTGTACCGGTTGGTATCACGATTTTTAAAGTTGAATGTACTATCTAAGGATATTAAATCTCATCTGTGACAGAATAAGGTTAAGAGTGATGTTACTTCAACTCAAAGTTGCATGTTTGGCATGTAAATGTATTTTCCTTCAGATAAATTATTTTTCATTACTATGAAAATGAACTGATGTCCCACTTAAAGAGAGAACAGAATCTGATGCAACAGATGACAAGTCTTTGAATTTGCTTCAGGTAATTTTCATCATAACTTTATTTCCATTTTCAGTCTCTGTCCCGATGTGTCCCAGGAGTAGGAATATATTTCTCATCCATTCATGTGCTGAAATCTAAATTCCAGTAAGTGTACTCGGTTCATTTGCATTGTGTAGAGTATAGTCATTTGTTTTGTGCAGTGTAGCTTAATATTTAATTACAAAGTCTTGCATCTTGCTTTAAATGTGACCAATCCTCGGTCACTTTGGACTGTCCATCTCACTGGGCAGAGGCAATAATCCATGAGGGCCTCTCTATACAGCATAATTCCTGTTTGACATGTCATAAAAATTCTTGCGTACACTGTGAAATTCTTCATTATTACAGATCAAGCCAACAACGTGCAATTGAATCCGTCTTAATTGGGGCAGTTGCTCGAACCATTGCAGTTGTAACCCTTATTCCCATCACAGTGTTGAAAACGCGTTATGAGGTCAGTATTCGAACTTGTCAGTTGGGTAAATCTAGCAGACCTTATTGTGCACTTTCCACTTTATTAGTTAGGAATTTGTTATAAGAGTATCTCGATTGTATTTCAGAGTGGTTTATTTGACTATAAAAGTATTCCAAGGGGACTTTTCCACATGTACCACACCGAGGGCCTGAGAGGTAAAACCATTTCTCCCTGTATTTCTTTTTTTTTTTTGCAAAACAGAAGTTTGATGTGAATGGTATTGATGCCCCCCTATTTTTTGTTTTAGCTCTTTGCAGTGGAATGGCACCAACACTTGTCAGAGATGTACCATTTTCAGGAATTTACCTCATGTTTTACACCAAGTTGAAGAAGATGGTCAACGAAAGTAAGTTTACAATTTGAATCTTTCAATAAAATATATTTTACATAATCAGTACCTGTAAACAATGTTAAACATACGTATGTTAATGTGCTCCTGATATTATATAACAGTTTGGATTTGCTTTGATATCTTTTTGGAACTTTCAAATTGCTAATTTTCAAATTGATGGAAATAGTTTTGTTGTTTCTCACAGGAATTACGAAATCTTGCTTGTGATATGTTTTGATATTTTGGCAATATATTTAGACAGTAGACATGTACCAATGTAGCTGATATCATTAGATGTATTTTGTGACATTAATACTTTTTTGGGTTTTCACATTTAGATAAAAATGACAGCACTTTGGAAGTGCTCCCGAAAGTTATCAAGCTGTCCATGCTTTTTAGTCAGACTTGGTGTTCTGACTGCTTTAACCTGTGACTAACTGACCTTCTTTTTGTAGATGTATGAGTACCTCAAAAGATGTGGGTTTGCTTGAGGTAATGTTGATTTAATGTTTTCATGAAATCTTCATGACGCTACATACCAACAGTCGACTGCAGTTCGAATAAACGACTGCGGGACTGTTGTAGTAGTGTTGTGGAGGCGTCAACTTGTTGCCGTGTATGTGTTGTGACACTGAAGATGAAGAAGAAAGCATGTAGTTAAGACTTTTAGATAGTATTGAATACCCATACTTGCAGTTTACGGAGAAAGCTTAGCCTTGATACGTTTTCCCTTTCAGGGGTGTTTGATCAAACCCTTGTTCATCAGCTGTACGTTGTGTGCGGTTTAACTGCTGGAAGTATTGCGGCGGTCATCACTCAACCAGCAGATGTTGTCAAAACATACATGCAGATGGACTCGAAGAACCACAAGAGAATTATGTCGACCATCAGATACATCTACAAGGTACGGCCCCCCCCCCCCCCCCCCCCCCCCCGCCCTCAAGTCTTTTCATTAAAGTTTGTCATACATATATTAGAGTTAGCGTGTGGCCCAATTTTCTACAACAAAACAACCTAGTGTACTGATTGAAAGGAATTCTTATTTTCAGACAAATGGATACCAAGGCTTTTTTAAGGGCATCGTTCCAAGGACCCTTCGAAGAACTTCGACCGCAGCCCTTTCTTGGACTGTGTATGAAACGGTAAGTGTTTAATACGGATGATTGTACGGATTATAAATGCTGTTTTGAATGTTTTAACACCTGGTACGCATTAGTAATGACTTGTGTTATTTTATTTTGCAGTTATCAAGAAAAGTAGGCCTGACTTAGAGAAGAAATTTTATGTGAACAGTTAATAGTGTATCTTTATACGTAAAATGGTATTTGAATACACATAATTTTATACTATGATGGTACTACATTGTGACTATGGACACAATATTAGTTAATATGTTCCACTTGGATTTTACATGAATGCATTGGTATGAAAGTGTCTGAATGTAGTTATCAATGTGAGATGGTGTGGTGTTTCATTTTTATCCATTCTTCATGTTTATTCCTATGGAATACATAATAAAACATGAGTAAATTTTGAATCTTTTTGATTTTTCCCCACCCAACCAATTTGAGTCAAAACGGAACTTCATGATTAAGGAATGAGAATGTGTTGTTTTGCATTGATTTGAGGAAGAAAATGATACAGATGTGTTTTGGTATTTGCTAGTGCATTGGGTACATCAAGAGGAGAGAGTGCACAAAGGGCAATGGTTACTATAAAATGGTAGAAAACTTGAAGCCGAGTCTCTCTTGCTTTAAAGAATATATTTTCAATTTCCTCTACTGGAGGAATCTGTGAAATATCAGGATCTTGCAAAAATTGTGATTATTTGGTGGAAACGCACAGGATAGCAGTTTGTAGGAGAAGTTGTTGAACGAAGTGGAGGAAACAATGGTCTAAATTTTATTGGGGGTTTAGGAACGTATATTTGTTTTATTGGAGCAGGGAAAAGAAGAGTGGGGTGATACGTCCCCCTTAATACCCCCCCCCCCCCTCCACATATATATTTATACATTGTAGGATTAAATACATGTTCATTGCAATACACCAGTGTCAATTTGTATGGAAAATTAGAATTTTTAAAGGGGGTGGGGGGAATACAAAGATCAATGTTTTGTGACATGGCGGTAATGATTTTAAATGTAAACCTTTAATTTAATATAAAATCCAAGTTGACATGAATTCGTAAGTATTTCAGAACTTGACTGTTTGATATTATATATATCCAGTTCTGTTCGTTCGCTCAGTAAACCATGGAATGACAAAGTACGAGTTGTATGTAAAGTGTTGTTGAATATTCTTCTGCATGCCATTAAGGTGGGTTACGGTTCACGTCACATCTGTGTTAACAATTTATCAATTGCACAAGACGTTGTAATTTATTAAAAGTGACATGAAAGTTTTGAATGATTTGGACGAAAATCTTCAGGAAAAGCTTGTATTTGCATGTTGCATGCAAGTACATATGGACTGCAAATACTTGTAAGCAATTAATCATTCCGGCTCATGATATTCGTTGACTGATGTTTCATGCGTGTCCTGCATAATGTAGAAAACATCCGGATAGTCTTGTGATTAATGTAATTCAAAACAAGTATTACGATTAACTGGATAGTCGATGTAAAGATGAAATGTAAACAGTTAAATATAATCATGAAATTTTATCACTCGCAGCACAATTTTACCGAGATCAATGTTGATTGAGAATGTTTCATTTCCACAAGGTCACACCGAAAAGCAAGCCGTAACCAGAACGACCACTCATCACCGGCCCACTACTATAGATATACCAAGCTGTCCAGCGGCCCTAGAATTCCTTTAAAAATCCTAATTTGTTTTAGTTTTCCTAGCATTCAAAATGTTGGGGGAAAAGCTAAAAAGACCCTAATTTTTCAAGTCATTTTATATACATGTACATGTAGAAATATATTTCTACTCTCGCAAATTTGAAAATGCATTCTAAATTTGACCAGTGGATCCATGTGTCAACCTGTTTATTGGTTATGACTTTGTGACAAAGATGTGACTATTAAGGTTATAGCTAATGAAAGGTGAAGATAAAGAAACGCGATCAATCTCTTAAGGAGGTATGCTACACTAGAGAAATTTGATGTAGATGAAAAGTGGAGGATATGTACAACAATATTTTGAAGTTGAAAATTTTCAAATTTACTTTATTTTGTCAAAAAATACAGTTTTAGTAGAAGGTAATCTGAAAAAAATTTAAAACCCCTACTGGACTCGAACCTGCGACCTACAGTTCATCAGTCGGTATTCTTTTTTTTTTTTTTCTCTTTTATTTAATCAGTCGGTATTCTAACCTACTGAGCTACTCGGCTAGGTATTTAAATGAAAAAGGAAAAGTCAAATATTGTTGATATCGATTTTTTTATCCATGTTTTTAAAGGAAGTCAGCCATTATGACGATGTAGAGTACTACCTTAACTCCTATGAGCAATACAAAATAGAGAGTTGGGCAAACACGGGTCCCTGGATATACGAGAGGTGAGATCAGGTGCCTAGGAGGAGTAAGCATCCCTGTCGATCGGTTACACACGCCGTGAGCCCTATATCTTAATTTGGTAAGCAGAGTAATCCGTAGTCAAAATTATAGTGTAAGAACGGACTAACAATCGACGGGCGGTAAATCTCGGTCTGCCGACCCCCGATGGTCCCGGATTGCGACGTTTTATAGATAATATTAAAACCGGCGAACAGAATAACTTCATACTTCTCGGGAACAATCTTTATGTCCAAATTGATTCACACAATTAAAAAAAAAAACAGTCAAAAATTATCAGCATAAATTCTTAAACTTGAAATGTCGCCTTCTCAATTTAGCGGTAAATCTAGTACTGTGTTGTAAATACAAAAACCTAAAACGGACAGTTTTCATTAAATGCATGATTTTATAAAGATACTTTTTTTTAAAAAAAACACTTAAAAACCGATTTAGAATAAATCTTTATATTTAACTAGAAGTATTTCTTCTTTTTCACAGTTTTAATGATTCCAAATTATACATTTTTATAGTGTACTGCCGAATCTCGATGGTCCTGGATTGCGATCGATGATTTATGGATAATATCAAAACCGGCGAACAGAATAATTTCATTCTCATTCTTCTCGGGAACAATCTTTAAGTCCAAATTGATCCATTCTAATTGATCGAAATAATTTTAAATAATTGCAAACATGATGAATCAATTCGAATTGTTTTATAGATCTTGACCAGGGTGACTATATGATTTCAAAATATACGAATTCATCATATGCATAGATATCCACAACTTCAAGCATTAAAGTAATAATTTGGCATTGAGATTACTTCAATTCACACGTTTTCATGGAGGGATTGAGAATTTTATTCTGAAATATATCAGAGGATACTCATGTCTATCAAACCTCTTTCTCTTGAGAAAAAAAAAATATCGCATTTACATTTAATCTCCCACCTTTTGCCGTACATCTACTACCGGTATTGCACCACTCCAGCGGTGAATTGTAATATACAAAAAATGCGACTTCATTCATCGGGTGAGCCGTGGTACATACTGGTGCTGGTGCACAAAACATGCCCTGAGCTGGTGCCCCTTTTTTGATTTGATTTTCTCTCACTTGGGCTAAACCGCAACCCACCCCCCCCCCCCACCAACCGTCACAGTATTTAGACACTGTGCGCAATCAAGAAGCCTGTCTGTCTTTCTTAGAAATCTACCTTTCATATGGGGCCATCCACTTTCCCTCTTAGCTACAGACCTTTTGCTGGACCATGCACGTTTTCACCGGAATTTCTTCAGCAACTGACCACGTGTCTTAGTTTCGTTTTTCCACCCATCTATAAGCTAGGAATCATGGTGACACCTATATGTTGTATATCAACATTTTTATTAAGCACTCAGCTACATTTGACATGTATCCTAAAATTATTGTATACATTTTCGCACATGTAATATCACTTCAAATATGGGAGTATTTCCATTTTGTTTAAAAGTTGACCGGGCCTATAGTGCGAAACTGTCCCCTGCTACCTACGTAGTATTAGTGGTGATTAATCTAACAACGGGCTTGTTGATAACAACATATACCGAATAGAAATTTTTCAGATACATGAACAATTCAATAAATATGACTGTCAATGATTGAAAAAGATCATCTTGTAATTGTGATAAAGGTAACGTAGTTATTGTTCATATCTGTAAATGGACCGTGTTTTAATCTACTTGATCCAAATATTTCTGAAGGTTGGATAGAATTGAGTGATTATGTAAACCTGGAATAGGATGATTTTGATTTTGATTTTAAAATATACGAGTTCTTGAAAAACATAGATTTCCATAAACTGAATCCTGAGATTGTCAGTTCGCTTTAAGATTAGTCATATTTTAAAAAAATACAAATATTGAAAACTATCAACTGAAAACATGCAGAAAGATATTGTCTGTAAGATTTTTTCCCCCATTTGAATGTTTTAAAAAAACCCAACAAGTTGTCATACTTGAATTTAAACTCCTGGTCGATTGACGTAGATCTACTTCCGACATTGCACCACTCCATTGGTGAATTATGATATAGAGAAAATGCGACTAAATTCATCGGGTGAGCCGTGGTGGGTTGGTTTGATGAATTCACTTCCAATGAGCCGAAAGCATATGGATCAGCCCGATTGTCAGGCGACGTCAGTCAAATGACATCGAGCATCCAACTCACCAAATCGATACTCATCCTTTTGTTAAATCAAGGAATTATTCAAATAATCCACGTATCTTCAGAATTTGTGCAATGATTAATATATCAACAAACGCCTCAATCGGATTTTTTTCAGTCGTAATGACGTACTATCAAATGCCATCTCATTAATTAGTCATTGATAACAGACGATACCACACGAAAAATTCTAATTACATCAACATTCAAAATTCACACCCGTATGTGGGGCCGTGTGTCATTGTAATTGATCGAAATAATTTTAAATAATTGCAAACATGATGTATCAATTCGAATTGTTTTATAAATCTTGACGAGGGTGACTATATGATTTCAAAATATCCACAACTTCAACTTTTAAAGTAATAATTTGGCATTGAGATTACTTCAATTCACACGTTTTCATGGAGGGATTGAGAATTTTATTCTGAAATATATCAGAGGATACTCATGTCTATCAAACCTCTTTCTCTTGAGAAAAAAAAAAATCATCGCATTTACATTTAATCTCCCGCCTTTTGCCGTATATCTACTACCGGTATTGCACCACTCCAGCGGTGAATTGTACTGTACAGAAAATGTGACTTCATTCATTGGGTGAGCCGTGGTGGGTTGGTTTGATCAACTCACTTCCAATGAGCCGAAAGCATCTGGATCCGCCCGATTGTCAGGCGACGTCAGTCAAATGACATCGAGCATCCAACTCGCCAAATCGACACTCATCCTTTTGTTACATCACCCAATTATTCAAACCATCCACGTTTCTTCAGAATTTTTGTACAGATTTATATGATGAATGATCATAAATAGAATGATGTTTTGCCTAGTAAGTAAGGTGACAGGGGGACAGTTCCTTTGGTGCTGAAACATGTGGGTAGGGAGTATACATCAAAGTCAGATTATGACAGACTAATGAAAAAGCTTATTTCCCTTTTACATCAATACTTGTATTTCATATTGGTGTAGTTAATAAATCATGACCCTAAATTACATGTAATCAATACATACTGTTGCTGGTGCACAAAACATGCCCTGAGCAGGTGCCCCTTTTTTGATTTGATTTTCTCTCATTTGGGCTAATCCGCACCCCCCTCCCCACCAACCGTCACAGTATTTAGACACTGTGCACAATCAAGAAGCCTGTCTGTCTTTCTTAGAAATCTACCTTTCATATGGGGCCATCCACTTTCCCTCTTAGCTACAGACCTTTTGCTGGACCATGCACGTTTTCACCGGAATTTCTTCAGCAACTGACCACGTGTCTTAGTTTCGTTTTTCCACCCATCTATAAGCTAGGAATCATGGTGACACCTATATGTTGTATATCAACATTTTTATTAAGCACTCAGCTACATTTGACATGTATCCTGAAATTATTGTATACATTTTCGCACATGTAATATCACTTCAAATATGGAGATATTTCCATTTTTTTTAAAAGTTGACCGGGCCTATAGTGCGAAACTGTCCCCTGCTACCTAAGTAGTATTAGTGGTGATTAATCTAACAACGGGCTTGTTGATAACAACATATACCGAATAGAAATTTTTCAGATACATGAACAATTCAATAAATATGACTGTCAATGATTGAAAAAGATCATCTTGTAATTGTGATAAAGGTAACGTAGTTATTGTTCATATCTGTAAATGGACCGTGTTTTAATCTACTTGATCCAAATATTTCTGAAGGTTGGATAGAATTGAGTGATTATGTAAACCTGGAATAGGATGATTTTGATTTTGATTTTAAAATATACGAGTTCTTGAAAAACATAGATTTCCATAAACTGAATCCTGAGATTGTCAGTTCGCTTTAAGATTAGTCATATTTTAAAAAAATACAAATATTGAAAACTATCAACTGAAAACATGCAGAAAGATATTGTCTGTAAGATTTTTTCCCCCATTTGAATGTTTTAAAAAAACCCAACAAGTTGTCATACTTGAATTTAAACTCCTGGTCGATTGACGTAGATCTACTTCCGACATTGCACCACTCCATTGGTGAATTATGATATAGAGAAAATGCGACTAAATTCATCGGGTGAGCCGTGGTGGGTTGGTTTGATGAATTCACTTCCAATGAGCCGAAAGCATATGGATCAGCCCGATTGTCAGGCGACGTCAGTCAAATGACATCGAGCATCCAACTCGCCAAATCGACACTCATCCTTTTGTTACATCACCCAATTATTCAAACCATCCACGTTTCTTCAGAATTTTTGTACAGATTTATATGATGAATGATCATAAATAGAATGATGTTTTGCCTAGTAAGTAAAGTGACAGGGGAACAGTTCCTTTGGTGCTGAAACATGTGGGTAGGGAGTATACATCAAAGTCAGATTATGACAGACTAATGAAAAAGCATATTTCCCTTTTACATCAATACTTGTATTTCATATTGGTGTAGTTAATAAATCATGACCCTAAATTACATGTAATCTATAGATACTAGTGCTGGTGCACAAAACATGCCCTGAGTTGGTGCCCCTTTTTTGATTTGATTTTCTCTCATTTGGGCTAATCCGCACCCCCACCCCCCCCCCCCACCCCACCAACCGTCACAGTATTTAGACACTGTGCGCAATCAAGAACCCTGTCTGTCTTTCTTAGAAATCTACCTTTCATATGGGGCCATCCACTTTCCCTCTTAGCTACAGACCTTTTGCTGGACCATGCACGTTTTCACCGGAATTTCTTCAGCAACTGACCACGTGTCTTAGTTTCGTTTTTCCACCCATCTATAAGCTAGGAATCATGGTGACACCTATATGTTGTATATCAACATTTTTATTAAGCACTCAGCTACATTTGACATGTATCCTGAAATTATTGTATACATTTTCGCACATGTAATATCACTTCAAATATGGAGGTATTTCCATTTTTTTTAAAAAGTTGACCGGGCCTATAGTGCGAAACTGTCCCCTGCTACCTAAGTAGTATTAGTGGTGATTAATCTAACAACGGGCTTATTGATAACAACAGATACCGAATAGAAATTTTTCAGATACATGAACAATTCAATAAATATGACTGTCAATGATTGAAAAAGATCATCTTGTAATTGTGATAAAGGTAACGTAGTTATTGTTCATATCTGTAAATGGACCGTGTTTTAATCTACTTGATCCAAATATTTCTGAAGGTTGGATAGAATTGAGTGATTATGTAAACCTGGAATAGGATGATTTTGATTTTGATTTTAAAATATATCAGTTCTTGAAAAACATAGATTTCCATAAACTGAATCCTGAGATTGTCAGTTCGCTTTAAGATTAGTCATATTTTAAAACAATACAAATACAAATATTGAAAACTATCAACTGAAAACATGCAGAAAGATATTGTCTGTAAGATTTTTTCCCCCATTTGAATGTTTTAAAAAAACCCAACAAGTTGTCATACTTGAATTTAAACTCCTGGTCGATTGACGTAGATCTACTTCCGACATTGCACCACTCCATTGGTGAATTATGATATAGAGAAAATGCGACTAAATTCATCGGGTGAGCCGTGGTGGGTTGGTTTGATGAATTCACTTCCAATGAGCCGAAAGCATATGGATCAGCCCGATTGTCAGGCGACGTCAGTCAAATGACATCGAGCATCCAACTCGCCAAATCGACACTCATCCTTTTGTTACATCACCCAATTATTCAAACCATCCACGTTTCTTCAGAATTTTTGTACAGATTTATATGATGAATGATCATAAATAGAATGATGTTTTGCCTAGTAAGTAAAGTGACAGGGGAACAGTTCCTTTGGTGCTGAAACATGTGGGTAGGGAGTATACATCAAAGTCAGATTATGACAGACTAATGAAAAAGCATATTTCCCTTTTACATCAATACTTGTATTTCATATTGGTGTAGTTAATAAATCATGACCCTAAATTACATGTAATCTATAGATACTAGTGCTGGTGCACAAAACATGCCCTGAGTTGGTGCCCCTTTTTTGATTTGATTTTCTCTCATTTGGGCTAAACCGCACCCCCCCCTCCCCACCAACCGTCACAGTATTTAGACACTGTGCGCAATCAAGAAGCCTGTCTGTCTTTCTTAGAAATCTACCTTTCATATGGGGCCATCCACTTTCCCTCTTAGCTACAGACCTTTTGCTGGACCATGCACGTTTTCACCGGAATTTCTTCAGCAACTGACCACGTGTCTTAGTTTCGTTTTTCCACCCATCTATAAGCTAGGAATCATGGTGACACCTATATGTTGTATATCAACATTTTTATTAAGCACTCAGCTACATTTGACATGTATCCTGAAATTATTGTATACATTTTCGCACATGTAATATCACTTCAAATATGGAGGTATTTCCATTTTTTTTAAAAAGTTGACCGGGCCTATAGTGCGAAACTGTCCCCTGCTACCTAAGTAGTATTAGTGGTGATTAATCTAACAACGGGCTTATTGATAACAACAGATACCGAATAGAAATTTTTCAGATACATGAACAATTCAATAAATATGACTGTCAATGATTGAAAAAGATCATCTTGTAATTGTGATAAAGGTAACGTAGTTATTGTTCATATCTGTAAATGGACCGTGTTTTAATCTACTTGATCCAAATATTTCTGAAGGTTGGATAGAATTGAGTGATTATGTAAACCTGGAATAGGATGATTTTGATTTTGATTTTAAAATATATCAGTTCTTGAAAAACATAGATTTCCATAAACTGAATCCTGAGATTGTCAGTTCGCTTTAAGATTAGTCATATTTTAAAACAATACAAATACAAATATTGAAAACTATCAACTGAAAACATGCAGAAAGATATTGTCTGTAAGATTTTTTTCCCCATTTGAATGTTTTAAAAAAACCCAACAAGTTGTCATACTTGAATTTAAACTCCTGGTCGATTGACGTAGATCTACTTCCGACATTGCACCACTCCATTGGTGAATTATGATATAGAGAAAATGCGACTAAATTCATCGGGTGAGCCGTGGTGGGTTGGTTTGATGAATTCACTTCCAATGAGCCGAAAGCATATGGATCAGCCCGATTGTCAGGCGACGTCAGTCAAATGACATCGAGCATCCAACTCGCCAAATCGACACTCATCCTTTTGTTACATCACCCAATTATTCAAACCATCCACGTTTCTTCAGAATTTTTGTACAGATTTATATGATGAATGATCATAAATAGAATGATGTTTTGCCTAGTAAGTAAGGTGACAGGGGGACAGTTCCTTTGGTGCTGAAACATGTGGGTAGGGAGTATACATCAAAGTCAGATTATGACAGACTAATGAAAAAGCATATTTCCCTTTTACATCAATACTTGTATTTCATATTGGTGTAGTTAATAAATCATGACCCTAAATTACATGTAATCAATACATACTGTTGCTGGTGCACAAAACATGCCCTGAGCAGGTGCCCCTTTTTTGATTTGATTTTCTCTCATTTGGGCTAATCCGCACCCCCCACCCCCCTCCCCACCAACCGTCACAGTATTTAGACACTGTGCGCAATCAAGAAGCCTGTCTGTCTTTCTTAGAAATCTACCTTTCATATGGGGCCATCCACTTTCCCTCTTAGCTACAGACCTTTTGCTGGACCATGCACGTTTTCACCGGAATTTCTTCAGCAACTGACCACGTGTCTTAGTTTCGTTTTTCCACCCATCTATAAGCTAGGAATCATGGTGACACCTATATGTTGTATATCAACATTTTTATTAAGCACTCAGCTACATTTGACATGTATCCTGAAATTATTGTATACATTTTCGCACATGTAATATCACTTCAAATATGGAGGTATTTCCATTTTTTTGAAAAAGTTGACCGGGCCTATAGTGCGAAACTGTCCCCTGCTACCTAAGTAGTATTAGTGGTGATTAATCTAACAACGGGCTTATTGATAACAACAGATACCGAATAGAAATTTTTCAGATACATGAACAATTCAATAAATATGACTGTCAATGATTGAAAAAGATCATCTTGTAATTGTGATAAAGGTAACGTAGTTATTGTTCATATCTGTAAATGGACCGTGTTTTAATCTACTTGATCCAAATATTTCTGAAGGTTGGATAGAATTGAGTGATTATGTAAACCTGGAATAGGATGATTTTGATTTTGATTTTAAAATATATCAGTTCTTGAAAAACATAGATTTCCATAAACTGAATCCTGAGATTGTCAGTTCGCTTTAAGATTAGTCATATTTTAAAACAATACAAATACAAATATTGAAAACTATCAACTGAAAACATGCAGAAAGATATTGTCTGTAAGATTTTTTCCCCCATTTGAATGTTTTAAAAAAAACCAACAAGTTGTCATACTTGAATTTAAACTCCTGGTCGATTGACGTAGATCTACTTCCGACATTGCACCACTCCATTGGTGAATTATGATATAGAGAAAATGCGACTAAATTCATCGGGTGAGCCGTGGTGGGTTGGTTTGATGAATTCACTTCCAATGAGCCGAAAGCATATGGATCAGCCCGATTGTCAGGCGACGTCAGTCAAATGACATCGAGCATCCAACTCGCCAAATCGACACTCATCCTTTTGTTACATCACCCAATTATTCAAACCATCCACGTTTCTTCAGAATTTTTGTACAGATTTATATGATGAATGATCATAAATAGAATGATGTTTTGCCTAGTAAGTAAGGTGACAGGGGGACAGTTCCTTTGGTGTTGAAACATGTGGGTAGGGAGTATACATCAAAGTCAGATTATGACAGACTAATGAAAAAGCATATTTCCCTTTTACATCAATACTTGTATTTCATATTGGTGTAGTTAATAAATCATGACCCTAAATTACATGTAATCAATACATACTGTTGCTGGTGCACAAAACATGCCCTGAGCAGGTGCCCCTTTTTTGATTTGATTTTCTCTCATTTGGGCTAATCCGCACCCCCCACCCCCCTCCCCACCAACCGTCACAGTATTTAGACACTGTGCGCAATCAAGAAGCCTGTCTGTCTTTCTTAGAAATCTACCTTTCATATGGGGCCATCCACTTTCCCTCTTAGCTACAGACCTTTTGCTGGACCATGCACGTTTTCACCGGAATTTCTTCAGCAACTGACCACGTGTCTTAGTTTCGTTTTTCCACCCATCTATAAGCTAGGAATCATGGTGACACCTATATGTTGTATATCAACATTTTTATTAAGCACTCAGCTACATTTGACATGTATCCTGAAATTATTGTATACATTTTCGCACATGTAATATCACTTCAAATATGGAGGTATTTCCATTTTTTTTAAAAAGTTGACCGGGCCTATAGTGCGAAACTGTCCCCTGCTACCTAAGTAGTATTAGTGGTGATTAATCTAACAACGGGCTTATTGATAACAACAGATACCGAATAGAAATTTTTCAGATACATGAACAATTCAATAAATATGACTGTCAATGATTGAAAAAGATCATCTTGTAATTGTGATAAAGGTAACGTAGTTATTGTTCATATCTGTAAATGGACCGTGTTTTAATCTACTTGATCCAAATATTTCTGAAGGTTGGATAGAATTGAGTGATTATGTAAACCTGGAATAGGATGATTTTGATTTTGATTTTAAAATATATCAGTTCTTGAAAAACATAGATTTCCATAAACTGAATCCTGAGATTGTCAGTTCGCTTTAATATTAGTCATATTTTAAAACAATACAAATACAAATATTGAAAACTATCAACTGAAAACATGCAGAAAGATATTGTCTGTAAGATTTTTTCCCCCATTTGAATGTTTTAAAAAAACCCAACAAGTTGTCATACTTGAATTTAAACTCCTGGTCGATTGACGTAGATCTACTTCCGACATTGCACCACTCCATTGGTGAATTATGATATAGAGAAAATGCGACTAAATTCATCGGGTGAGCCGTGGTGGGTTGGTTTGATGAATTCACTTCCAATGAGCCGAAAGCATATGGATCAGCCCGATTGTCAGGCGACGTCAGTCAAATGACATCGAGCATCCAACTCGCCAAATCGACACTCATCCTTTTGTTACATCACCCAATTATTCAAACCATCCACGTTTCTTCAGAATTTTTGTACAGATTTATATGATGAATGATCATAAATAGAATGATGTTTTGCCTAGTAAGTAAGGTGACAGGGGGACAGTTCCTTTGGTGCTGAAACATGTGGGTAGGGAGTATACATCAAAGTCAGATTATGACAGACTAATGAAAAAGCATATTTCCCTTTTACATCAATACTTGTATTTCATATTGGTGTAGTTAATAAATCATGACCCTAAATTACATGTAATCAATACATACTGTTGCTGGTGCACAAAACATGCCCTGAGCAGGTGCCCCTTTTTTGATTTGATTTTCTCTCATTTGGGCTAATCCGCACCCCCCACCCCCCTCCCCACCAACCGTCACAGTATTTAGACACTGTGCGCAATCAAGAACCCTGTCTGTCTTTCTTAGAAATCTACCTTTCATATGGGGCCATCCACTTTCCCTCTTAGCTACAGACCTTTTGCTGGACCATGCACGTTTTCACCGGAATTTCTTCAGCAACTGACCACGTGTCTTAGTTTCGTTTTTCCACCCATCTATAAGCTAGGAATCATGGTGACACCTATATGTTGTATATCAACATTTTTATTAAGCACTCAGCTACATTTGACATGTATCCTGAAATTATTGTATACATTTTCGCACATGTAATATCACTTCAAATATGGAGGTATTTCCATTTTTTTTAAAAAGTTGACCGGGCCTATAGTGCGAAACTGTCCCCTGCTACCTAAGTAGTATTAGTGGTGATTAATCTAACAACGGGCTTATTGATAACAACAGATACCGAATAGAAATTTTTCAGATACATGAACAATTCAATAAATATGACTGTCAATGATTGAAAAAGATCATCTTGTAATTGTGATAAAGGTAACGTAGTTATTGTTCATATCTGTAAATGGACCGTGTTTTAATCTACTTGATCCAAATATTTCTGAAGGTTGGATAGAATTGAGTGATTATGTAAACCTGGAATAGGATGATTTTGATTTTGATTTTAAAATATATCAGTTCTTGAAAAACATAGATTTCCATAAACTGAATCCTGAGATTGTCAGTTCGCTTTAAGATTAGTCATATTTTAAAACAATACAAATACAAATATTGAAAACTATCAACTGAAAACATGCAGAAAGATATTGTCTGTAAGATTTTTTTCCCCATTTGAATGTTTTAAAAAAACCCAACAAGTTGTCATACTTGAATTTAAACTCCTGGTCGATTGACGTAGATCTACTTCCGACATTGCACCACTCCATTGGTGAATTATGATATAGAGAAAATGCGACTAAATTCATCGGGTGAGCCGTGGTGGGTTGGTTTGATGAATTCACTTCCAATGAGCCGAAAGCATATGGATCAGCCCGATTGTCAGGCGACGTCAGTCAAATGACATCGAGCATCCAACTCGCCAAATCGACACTCATCCTTTTGTTACATCACCCAATTATTCAAACCATCCACGTTTCTTCAGAATTTTTGTACAGATTTATATGATGAATGATCATAAATAGAATGATGTTTTGCCTAGTAAGTAAGGTGACAGGGGGACAGTTCCTTTGGTGCTGAAACATGTGGGTAGGGAGTATACATCAAAGTCAGATTATGACAGACTAATGAAAAAGCATATTTCCCTTTTACATCAATACTTGTATTTCATATTGGTGTAGTTAATAAATCATGACCCTAAATTACATGTAATCAATACATACTGTTGCTGGTGCACAAAACATGCCCTGAGCAGGTGCCCCTTTTTTGATTTGATTTTCTCTCATTTGGGCTAATCCGCACCCCCCACCCCCCTCCCCACCAACCGTCACAGTATTTAGACACTGTGCGCAATCAAGAACCCTGTCTGTCTTTCTTAGAAATCTACCTTTCATATGGGGCCATCCACTTTCCCTCTTAGCTACAGACCTTTTGCTGGACCATGCACGTTTTCACCGGAATTTCTTCAGCAACTGACCACGTGTCTTAGTTTCGTTTTTCCACCCATCTATAAGCTAGGAATCATGGTGACACCTATATGTTGTATATCAACATTTTTATTAAGCACTCAGCTACATTTGACATGTATCCTGAAATTATTGTATACATTTTCGCACATGTAATATCACTTCAAATATGGAGGTATTTCCATTTTTTTGAAAAAGTTGACCGGGCCTATAGTGCGAAACTGTCCCCTGCTACCTAAGTAGTATTAGTGGTGATTAATCTAACAACGGGCTTATTGATAACAACAGATACCGAATAGAAATTTTTCAGATACATGAACAATTCAATAAATATGACTGTCAATGATTGAAAAAGATCATCTTGTAATTGTGATAAAGGTAACGTAGTTATTGTTCATATCTGTAAATGGACCGTGTTTTAATCTACTTGATCCAAATATTTCTGAAGGTTGGATAGAATTGAGTGATTATGTAAACCTGGAATAGGATGATTTTGATTTTGATTTTAAAATATATCAGTTCTTGAAAAACATAGATTTCCATAAACTGAATCCTGAGATTGTCAGTTCGCTTTAAGATTAGTCATATTTTAAAACAATACAAATACAAATATTGAAAACTATCAACTGAAAACATGCAGAAAGATATTGTCTGTAAGATTTTTTTCCCCATTTGAATGTTTTAAAAAAACCCAACAAGTTGTCATACTTGAATTTAAACTCCTGGTCGATTGACGTAGATCTACTTCCGACATTGCACCACTCCATTGGTGAATTATGATATAGAGAAAATGCGACTAAATTCATCGGGTGAGCCGTGGTGGGTTGGTTTGATGAATTCACTTCCAATGAGCCGAAAGCATATGGATCAGCCCGATTGTCAGGCGACGTCAGTCAAATGACATCGAGCATCCAACTCGCCAAATCGACACTCATCCTTTTGTTACATCACCCAATTATTCAAACCATCCACGTTTCTTCAGAATTTTTGTACAGATTTATATGATGAATGATCATAAATAGAATGATGTTTTGCCTAGTAAGTAAGGTGACAGGGGGACAGTTCCTTTGGTGCTGAAACATGTGGGTAGGGAGTATACATCAAAGTCAGATTATGACAGACTAATGAAAAAGCATATTTCCCTTTTACATCAATACTTGTATTTCATATTGGTGTAGTTAATAAATCATGACCCTAAATTACATGTAATCAATACATACTGTTGCTGGTGCACAAAACATGCCCTGAGCAGGTGCCCCTTTTTTGATTTGATTTTCTCTCATTTGGGCTAATCCGCACCCCCCACCCCCCTCCCCACCAACCGTCACAGTATTTAGACACTGTGCGCAATCAAGAAGCCTGTCTGTCTTTCTTAGAAATCTACCTTTCATATGGGGCCATCCACTTTCCCTCTTAGCTACAGACCTTTTGCTGGACCATGCACGTTTTCACCGGAATTTCTTCAGCAACTGACCACGTGTCTTAGTTTCGTTTTTCCACCCATCTATAAGCTAGGAATCATGGTGACACCTATATGTTGTATATCAACATTTTTATTAAGCACTCAGCTACATTTGACATGTATCCTGAAATTATTGTATACATTTTCGCACATGTAATATCACTTCAAATATGGAGGTATTTCCATTTTTTTTAAAAAGTTGACCGGGCCTATAGTGCGAAACTGTCCCCTGCTACCTAAGTAGTATTAGTGGTGATTAATCTAACAACGGGCTTATTGATAACAACAGATACCGAATAGAAATTTTTCAGATACATGAACAATTCAATAAATATGACTGTCAATGATTGAAAAAGATCATCTTGTAATTGTGATAAAGGTAACGTAGTTATTGTTCATATCTGTAAATGGACCGTGTTTTAATCTACTTGATCCAAATATTTCTGAAGGTTGGATAGAATTGAGTGATTATGTAAACCTGGAATAGGATGATTTTGATTTTGATTTTAAAATATATCAGTTCTTGAAAAACATAGATTTCCATAAACTGAATCCTGAGATTGTCAGTTCGCTTTAAGATTAGTCATATTTTAAAACAATACAAATACAAATATTGAAAAATATCAACTGAAAACATGCAGAAAGATATTGTCTGTAAGATTTTTTCCCCCATTTGAATGTTTTAAAAAAAACCAACAAGTTGTCATACTTGAATTTAAACTCCTGGTCGATTGACGTAGATCTACTTCCGACATTGCACCACTCCATTGGTGAATTATGATATAGAGAAAATGCGACTAAATTCATCGGGTGAGCCGTGGTGGGTTGGTTTGATGAATTCACTTCCAATGAGCCGAAAGCATATGGATCAGCCCGATTGTCAGGCGACGTCAGTCAAATGACATCGAGCATCCAACTCGCCAAATCGACACTCATCCTTTTGTTACATCACCCAATTATTCAAACCATCCACGTTTCTTCAGAATTTTTGTACAGATTTATATGATGAATGATCATAAATAGAATGATGTTTTGCCTAGTAAGTAAGGTGACAGGGGGACAGTTCCTTTGGTGCTGAAACATGTGGGTAGGGAGTATACATCAAAGTCAGATTATGACAGACTAATGAAAAAGCATATTTCCCTTTTACATCAATACTTGTATTTCATATTGGTGTAGTTAATAAATCATGACCCTAAATTACATGTAATCAATACATACTGTTGCTGGTGCACAAAACATGCCCTGAGCAGGTGCCCCTTTTTTGATTTGATTTTCTCTCATTTGGGCTAATCCGCACCCCCCACCCCCCTCCCCACCAACCGTCACAGTATTTAGACACTGTGCGCAATCAAGAACCCTGTCTGTCTTTCTTAGAAATCTACCTTTCATATGGGGCCATCCACTTTCCCTCTTAGCTACAGACCTTTTGCTGGACCATGCACGTTTTCACCGGAATTTCTTCAGCAACTGACCACGTGTCTTAGTTTCGTTTTTCCACCCATCTATAAGCTAGGAATCATGGTGACACCTATATGTTGTATATCAACATTTTTATTAAGCACTCAGCTACATTTGACATGTATCCTGAAATTATTGTATACATTTTCGCACATGTAATATCACTTCAAATATGGAGGTATTTCCATTTTTTTTAAAAAGTTGACCGGGCCTATAGTGCGAAACTGTCCCCTGCTACCTAAGTAGTATTAGTGGTGATTAATCTAACAACGGGCTTATTGATAACAACAGATACCGAATAGAAATTTTTCAGATACATGAACAATTCAATAAATATGACTGTCAATGATTGAAAAAGATCATCTTGTAATTGTGATAAAGGTAACGTAGTTATTGTTCATATCTGTAAATGGACCGTGTTTTAATCTACTTGATCCAAATATTTCTGAAGGTTGGATAGAATTGAGTGATTATGTAAACCTGGAATAGGATGATTTTGATTTTGATTTTAAAATATATCAGTTCTTGAAAAACATAGATTTCCATAAACTGAATCCTGAGATTGTCAGTTCGCTTTAAGATTAGTCATATTTTAAAACAATACAAATACAAATATTGAAAACTATCAACTGAAAACATGCAGAAAGATATTGTCTGTAAGATTTTTTTCCCCATTTGAATGTTTTAGAAAAACCCAACAAGTTGTCATACTTGAATTTAAACTCCTGGTCGATTGACGTAGATCTACTTCCGACATTGCACCACTCCATTGGTGAATTATGATATAGAGAAAATGCGACTAAATTCATCGGGTGAGCCGTGGTGGGTTGGTTTGATGAATTCACTTCCAATGAGCCGAAAGCATATGGATCAGCCCGATTGTCAGGCGACGTCAGTCAAATGACATCGAGCATCCAACTCGCCAAATCGACACTCATCCTTTTGTTACATCACCCAATTATTCAAACCATCCACGTTTCTTCAGAATTTTTGTACAGATTTATATGATGAATGATCATAAATAGAATGATGTTTTGCCTAGTAAGTAAGGTGACAGGGGGACAGTTCCTTTGGTGCTGAAACATGTGGGTAGGGAGTATACATCAAAGTCAGATTATGACAGACTAATGAAAAAGCATATTTCCCTTTTACATCAATACTTGTATTTCATATTGGTGTAGTTAATAAATCATGACCCTAAATTACATGTAATCAATACATACTGTTGCTGGTGCACAAAACATGCCCTGGGCAGGTGCCCCTTTTTTGATTTGATTTTCTCTCATTTGGGCTAATCCGCACCCCCCACCCCCCTCCCCACCAACCGTCACAGTATTTAGACACTGTGCGCAATCAAGAAGCCTGTCTGTCTTTCTTAGAAATCTACCTTTCATATGGGGCCATCCACTTTCCCTCTTAGCTACAGACCTTTTGCTGGACCATGCACGTTTTCACCGGAATTTCTTCAGCAACTGACCACGTGTCTTAGTTTCGTTTTTCCACCCATCTATAAGCTAGGAATCATGGTGACACCTATATGTTGTATATCAACATTTTTATTAAGCACTCAGCTACATTTGACATGTATCCTGAAATTATTGTATACATTTTCGCACATGTAATATCACTTCAAATATGGAGGTATTTCCATTTTTTTTAAAAAGTTGACCGGGCCTATAGTGCGAAACTGTCCCCTGCTACCTAAGTAGTATTAGTGGTGATTAATCTAACAACGGGCTTATTGATAACAACAGATACCGAATAGAAATTTTTCAGATACATGAACAATTCAATAAATATGACTGTCAATGATTGAAAAAGATCATCTTGTAATTGTGATAAAGGTAACGTAGTTATTGTTCATATCTGTAAATGGACCGTGTTTTAATCTACTTGATCCAAATATTTCTGAAGGTTGGATAGAATTGAGTGATTATGTAAACCTGGAATAGGATGATTTTGATTTTGATTTTAAAATATATCAGTTCTTGAAAAACATAGATTTCCATAAACTGAATCCTGAGATTGTCAGTTCGCTTTAAGATTAGTCATATTTTAAAACAATACAAATACAAATATTGAAAACTATCAACTGAAAACATGCAGAAAGATATTGTCTGTAAGATTTTTTCCCCCATTTGAATGTTTTAAAAAAAACCAACAAGTTGTCATACTTGAATTTAAACTCCTGGTCGATTGACGTAGATCTACTTCCGACATTGCACCACTCCATTGGTGAATTATGATATAGAGAAAATGCGACTAAATTCATCGGGTGAGCCGTGGTGGGTTGGTTTGATGAATTCACTTCCAATGAGCCGAAAGCATATGGATCAGCCCGATTGTCAGGCGACGTCAGTCAAATGACATCGAGCATCCAACTCGCCAAATCGACACTCATCCTTTTGTTACATCACCCAATTATTCAAACCATCCACGTTTCTTCAGAATTTTTGTACAGATTTATATGATGAATGATCATAAATAGAATGATGTTTTGCCTAGTAAGTAAGGTGACAGGGGGACAGTTCCTTTGGTGCTGAAACATGTGGGTAGGGAGTATACATCAAAGTCAGATTATGACAGACTAATGAAAAAGCATATTTCCCTTTTACATCAATACTTGTATTTCATATTGGTGTAGTTAATAAATCATGACCCTAAATTACATGTAATCAATACATACTGTTGCTGGTGCACAAAACATGCCCTGAGCAGGTGCCCCTTTTTTGATTTGATTTTCTCTCATTTGGGCTAATCCGCACCCCCCACCCCCCTCCCCACCAACCGTCACAGTATTTAGACACTGTGCGCAATCAAGAACCCTGTCTGTCTTTCTTAGAAATCTACCTTTCATATGGGGCCATCCACTTTCCCTCTTAGCTACAGACCTTTTGCTGGACCATGCACGTTTTCACCGGAATTTCTTCAGCAACTGACCACGTGTCTTAGTTTCGTTTTTCCACCCATCTATAAGCTAGGAATCATGGTGACACCTATATGTTGTATATCAACATTTTTATTAAGCACTCAGCTACATTTGACATGTATCCTGAAATTATTGTATACATTTTCGCACATGTAATATCACTTCAAATATGGAGGTATTTCCATTTTTTTGAAAAAGTTGACCGGGCCTATAGTGCGAAACTGTCCCCTGCTACCTAAGTAGTATTAGTGGTGATTAATCTAACAACGGGCTTATTGATAACAACAGATACCGAATAGAAATTTTTCAGATACATGAACAATTCAATAAATATGACTGTCAATGATTGAAAAAGATCATCTTGTAATTGTGATAAAGGTAACGTAGTTATTGTTCATATCTGTAAATGGACCGTGTTTTAATCTACTTGATCCAAATATTTCTGAAGGTTGGATAGAATTGAGTGATTATGTAAACCTGGAATAGGATGATTTTGATTTTGATTTTAAAATATATCAGTTCTTGAAAAACATAGATTTCCATAAACTGAATCCTGAGATTGTCAGTTCGCTTTAAGATTAGTCATATTTTAAAACAATACAAATACAAATATTGAAAACTATCAACTGAAAACATGCAGAAAGATATTGTCTGTAAGATTTTTTCCCCCATTTGAATGTTTTAAAAAAACCCAACAAGTTGTCATACTTGAATTTAAACTCCTGGTCGATTGACGTAGATCTACTTCCGACATTGCACCACTCCATTGGTGAATTATGATATAGAGAAAATGCGACTAAATTCATCGGGTGAGCCGTGGTGGGTTGGTTTGATGAATTCACTTCCAATGAGCCGAAAGCATATGGATCAGCCCGATTGTCAGGCGACGTCAGTCAAATGACATCGAGCATCCAACTCGCCAAATCGACACTCATCCTTTTGTTACATCACCCAATTATTCAAACCATCCACGTTTCTTCAGAATTTTTGTACAGATTTATATGATGAATGATCATAAATAGAATGATGTTTTGCCTAGTAAGTAAGGTGACAGGGGGACAGTTCCTTTGGTGCTGAAACATGTGGGTAGGGAGTATACATCAAAGTCAGATTATGACAGACTAATGAAAAAGCATATTTCCCTTTTACATCAATACTTGTATTTCATATTGGTGTAGTTAATAAATCATGACCCTAAATTACATGTAATCAATACATACTGTTGCTGGTGCACAAAACATGCCCTGAGCAGGTGCCCCTTTTTTGATTTGATTTTCTCTCATTTGGGCTAATCCGCACCCCCCACCCCCCTCCCCACCAACCGTCACAGTATTTAGACACTGTGCGCAATCAAGAACCCTGTCTGTCTTTCTTAGAAATCTACCTTTCATATGGGGCCATCCACTTTCCCTCTTAGCTACAGACCTTTTGCTGGACCATGCACGTTTTCACCGGAATTTCTTCAGCAACTGACCACGTGTCTTAGTTTCGTTTTTCCACCCATCTATAAGCTAGGAATCATGGTGACACCTATATGTTGTATATCAACATTTTTATTAAGCACTCAGCTACATTTGACATGTATCCTGAAATTATTGTATACATTTTCGCACATGTAATATCACTTCAAATATGGAGGTATTTCCATTTTTTTTTAAAAAGTTGACCGGGCCTATAGTGCGAAACTGTCCCCTGCTACCTAAGTAGTATTAGTGGTGATTAATCTAACAACGGGCTTATTGATAACAACAGATACCGAATAGAAATTTTTCAGATACATGAACAATTCAATAAATATGACTGTCAATGATTGAAAAAGATCATCTTGTAATTGTGATAAAGGTAACGTAGTTATTGTTCATATCTGTAAATGGACCGTGTTTTAATCTACTTGATCCAAATATTTCTGAAGGTTGGATAGAATTGAGTGATTATGTAAACCTGGAATAGGATGATTTTGATTTTGATTTTAAAATATATCAGTTCTTGAAAAACATAGATTTCCATAAACTGAATCCTGAGATTGTCAGTTCGCTTTAAGATTAGTCATATTTTAAAACAATACAAATACAAATATTGAAAACTATCAACTGAAAACATGCAGAAAGATATTGTCTGTAAGATTTTTTCCCCCATTTGAATGTTTTAAAAAAAACCAACAAGTTGTCATACTTGAATTTAAACTCCTGGTCGATTGACGTAGATCTACTTCCGACATTGCACCACTCCATTGGTGAATTATGATATAGAGAAAATGCGACTAAATTCATCGGGTGAGCCGTGGTGGGTTGGTTTGATGAATTCACTTCCAATGAGCCGAAAGCATATGGATCAGCCCGATTGTCAGGCGACGTCAGTCAAATGACATCGAGCATCCAACTCGCCAAATCGACACTCATCCTTTTGTTACATCACCCAATTATTCAAACCATCCACGTTTCTTCAGAATTTTTGTACAGATTTATATGATGAATGATCATAAATAGAATGATGTTTTGCCTAGTAAGTAAGGTGACAGGGGGACAGTTCCTTTGGTGCTGAAACATGTGGGTAGGGAGTATACATCAAAGTCAGATTATGACAGACTAATGAAAAAGCATATTTCCCTTTTACATCAATACTTGTATTTCATATTGGTGTAGTTAATAAATCATGACCCTAAATTACATGTAATCAATACATACTGTTGCTGGTGCACAAAACATGCCCTGAGCAGGTGCCCCTTTTTTGATTTGATTTTCTCTCATTTGGGCTAATCCGCACCCCCCACCCCCCTCCCCACCAACCGTCACAGTATTTAGACACTGTGCGCAATCAAGAACCCTGTCTGTCTTTCTTAGAAATCTACCTTTCATATGGGGCCATCCACTTTCCCTCTTAGCTACAGACCTTTTGCTGGACCATGCACGTTTTCACCGGAATTTCTTCAGCAACTGACCACGTGTCTTAGTTTCGTTTTTCCACCCATCTATAAGCTAGGAATCATGGTGACACCTATATGTTGTATATCAACATTTTTATTAAGCACTCAGCTACATTTGACATGTATCCTGAAATTATTGTATACATTTTCGCACATGTAATATCACTTCAAATATGGAGGTATTTCCATTTTTTTTTAAAAAGTTGACCGGGCCTATAGTGCGAAACTGTCCCCTGCTACCTAAGTAGTATTAGTGGTGATTAATCTAACAACGGGCTTATTGATAACAACAGATACCGAATAGAAATTTTTCAGATACATGAACAATTCAATAAATATGACTGTCAATGATTGAAAAAGATCATCTTGTAATTGTGATAAAGGTAACGTAGTTATTGTTCATATCTGTAAATGGACCGTGTTTTAATCTACTTGATCCAAATATTTCTGAAGGTTGGATAGAATTGAGTGATTATGTAAACCTGGAATAGGATGATTTTGATTTTGATTTTAAAATATATCAGTTCTTGAAAAACATAGATTTCCATAAACTGAATCCTGAGATTGTCAGTTCGCTTTAAGATTAGTCATATTTTAAAACAATACAAATACAAATATTGAAAACTATCAACTGAAAACATGCAGAAAGATATTGTCTGTAAGATTTTTTCCCCCATTTGAATGTTTTAAAAAAACCCAACAAGTTGTCATACTTGAATTTAAACTCCTGGTCGATTGACGTAGATCTACTTCCGACATTGCACCACTCCATTGGTGAATTATGATATAGAGAAAATGCGACTAAATTCATCGGGTGAGCCGTGGTGGGTTGGTTTGATGAATTCACTTCCAATGAGCCGAAAGCATATGGATCAGCCCGATTGTCAGGCGACGTCAGTCAAATGACATCGAGCATCCAACTCGCCAAATCGACACTCATCCTAGAATTTGGCAATGATTATATAATAAAACTCCCTAAATTGAATAACGTTTTTGGCCAGAAATTAGGCAGTATTAATTGTGATTATTCTCATTACAGACCTATTGATGATAATTATACCGTACACAAATTATCAAGATGGATGAAAAATTCAATGACTATGTCTTCTGCCTAGCTGTATGTTCATACTTGTAAATGGGCCGTGTCTCAGTCTGCTTGATCCAAATATTTTTCTAAATGTCTGGAAACATGACGTTTAAGATTGAATGATTTTGTAAAACTGGAATACCATGATAATATGATTCTATTATATATCATTTCGACATAAATCTTTTTCTATAATTTAAATCCTCAGAAGGCCAATTCTCTTTCAAATTAGTCAGATTAAAAACATACATTTACAAGTATTGAAAATGATAACCTGGAAAATCTAACGAGATACTGTCTGTTAAATCTTTTCTATTTCAGACAAAAAAGAAAAAACAAGTTGTCATACTTGAATTTAAACTCCCGCCTTTAGCCATATATCTACTACCGGTATTGCACCACTCCAGCGGTGAATTGTAATGTACAGAAAATGCGACTCAATTCATCGGGTGAGCCGTGGTGGGTTGGTTTGATCATTCACTTCCACATGAGCCGAAAGCATCTGGATCCGCCCGATTGTCAGGCGACGTCAGTCAAATGACATCGAGCATCCAACTCACCAAATCGATACTCATCCTTTTGCTAAATCAAGGAAGTATTGAAATAATCCACGTATTTCAGAATTTTTGCAATGATTTATGGATTAAGAAGTGCCATAATAGGATTTTTTCAGTAGTAATTATGTACTATTAAATGCCATCTCATTAATTAGTTATTGATAACAACAGATACGGCACAAAAATTCTAAATACATTAACATTCAAAATTCACACCCGTATGTGAGGCCGTGTTTCATTCTAATTGATCGAAATAATTCTAAATAATTGCAAACATGATGTGTCAATTCCAATTATTTTATAAATCTTGACGAGGGTGACTATTTGATTTCAAAATATACGAATACTTCATATGCAAAGATATCCACAACTTAAACCTTTAAAGTAATTATAATTGTCATTGATTTTACTTAGATTCACACGATTTCAAGGAAGGATCGAAAATTTTATTCTGAAATATATAATAGGATACTTATGTCTATCAAATATCTTTCTCTTGAGAAAAAAATCATCGCATTCCCGCCCTTTGTAATATATCTACTACCGGTATTGCACCACTCCATCGGTGAATTGTAATGTACAGAAAATGCAACTCAATTCATCGGGTGAGCCGTGGTGGGTTAGTTTGATCAACTCACTTCCAATGAGCCCAAAGCATCTGGATCCGCCCGATTGTCAGGCGACGTCAGTCAAATGACAACGAGCATCCAACTCACCAAATCGATACTCATCCTTTTGTTACGTCACCCAATTATTCAATCAATCTATGTCTCTTCAGAATTTGGCATTGATTTATATGATAAAACTCCCTAAATTGAATAACGTTTTCGGCCAGTAATTAGACAGTATTAATTGTGATTATTGTCACTACAGACCTATTGATAATAATATATCTCGTACACAAATTTTCAAGATAGATGAAAAATTCAGTGACTACATGTATGTCTTCTGGCTGTGTCTCAGTCTGTTTGATCCAAATATTTTTCTAAATGTCTGGAAACATGACATTTAAGATTGAATGATTTTGTAAAACTGGAATACCATGATAATATGATTCTATTATATATCATTTCGACATAAATCTTTTTCTATAATTTAAATCCTCAGAAGGCCAATTCTCTTTCAAATTAGTCAGATTAAAAACATACATTTACAAGTATTGAAAATGATAACCTGGAAAATCTAACGAGATACTGTCTGTTAAATCTTTTCTATTTCAGACAAAAAAGAAAAAACAAGTTGTCATACTTGAATTTAAACTCCCGCCTTTAGCCATATATCTACTACCGGTATTGCACCACTCCAGCGGTGAATTGTAATGTACAGAAAATGCGACTCAATTCATCGGGTGAGCCGTGGTGGGTTGGTTTGATCATTCACTTCCACATGAGCCGAAAGCATCTGGATCCGCCCGATTGTCAGGCGACGTCAGTCAAATGACATCGAGCATCCAACTCACCAAATCGATACTCATCCTTTTGCTAAATCAAGGAAGTATTGAAATAATCCACGTATTTTCAGAATTTTTGCAATGATTTATGGATTAAGAAATGCCACAATAGGATTTTTTTTTCAGTAGTAATTATGTACTATTAAATGTCATTTCATTAATTAGTCATTGATAACAACAGATACTGCACACACAAAATTCTAAATAAACAACATTCAAAATTCACACCCGTATGCGAGGCCGTGTTTCATTCTAATTGATCGAAATAATTCTAAATAATTGCAAACATGATGTATCAATTCCAATTATTTTATAAATCTTGATGAGGGTGATTTCAAAATATACAAATACTTCATATGCAAAGATATTCACAACTTAAACCTTTAAAGTAATTATAATTGTCATTGATTTTACTTAGATTCACACGATTTCAAGGAAGGATTGAAATTTTATTCTGAAATATATAATTGGATACTTATGTCTATCAAATATCATTCTCTTGACAAAAAATCATCGCATCCCCGTCCTTTGTAATATATGTACTACCGGTATTGCACCACTCCATCGGTGAATTGTAATGTACAGAAAATGCGACTTCATTCATCGGGTGAGCCGTGGTGGGTTGGTTTGATCAACTCACTTCCAATGAGCCCAAAGCATCTGGATCCGCCCGATTGTCAGGCGACGTCAGTCAAATGACACCGAGCATCCAACTCACCAAATCGATACTCATCCTTTTGTTACGTCACCCAATTATTCAAACAATCCACGTCTCTTCAGAATTTAGACCTATTGATAATAATTATACCGTACACATATTTTCAAGATGGATGAAATATTCAGCGACTATGTCTTCTGCCTAGCTGTATGTTCATACTTGTAAATGGGCCGTGTCTCAGTCTGCTTGATCCAAATATTTTTCTAAATGTCTGGAAACATGATGGTTAAGATTGAATGATTTTGTAAAACTGGAATACCATGATTATATGATTTTAATATATGTCATTCCGACATAAATCTGTTTCTATAATCTAAATCCTCAGAAGGCCAATTCTCTTTCAAATTAGTCAGATTAAAAACATACATTTACAAGTATTAAAAATGATAACCTGGAAAATCTAACGAGATGTTGTCTGTTAAATCTTTTCTATTTCAGATAATAAAGAAAAAACAAGTTGTTATACTTGAATTTAAACTCCCGCCTTTAGCCGTGTATTTACTATCGGTATTGCACCACTCCATTGGTGAATTGTATTGTACAGAAAATGCGACTTCATTCATCGGGTGAGCCGTGGTGGGTTGGTTTGATCATTCACTTCCACATGAGCCGAAAGCATCTGGATCCGCCCGATTGTCAGGCGACGTCAGTCAAATGACATCGAGCATCCAACTCACCAAATCGATACTCATCCTTTTGCTAAATCAAGGAATTATTCGAATAATCCACGTATTTTAAGAATTTTTGCAATGATTTATGTTAAAAAATGGCTGAATAGGATTTTTGTGAGTAAAGTAATCTCATTAATGTAACAACAGATACAGTACCAAAAAAAAATAAATAAAAAAAAAAAAAATGTCCTGATACTTGAGTAATTCGATGAATATGGCTTCTGCATGGTACATGCAATACTTTGATCTCTAGTCGTCAGTATATACATGTACAAAGGAACTCTTGATGTCAGTACTGTGATAAAGGTAACATGGTTGTTGTTCATACCAGTAAATGGGGCCGTGTTTAATTCTACATGATACAAACATTTCTAAATGTTGGATAAAATTGAGTGATAATGTAAACCTCGAATATTATGATTATATGATGTCAAAATAGATGAGTTCTTGATAAACCGAGATTTCTACAATCCTGAAATGACGATTTTGCTTCACAGTTAGTGAAGCACACAAAATATATGTACAAATATTGAAAATTAGAAGTTGAAAAATTCAAAAACATATTTTTCGTCAATCTCTTTCATTCGAAAAGAAAAACAGAAAAAAGTTGCGATTTAAATTTGAAGTTCCGATCCATTGCCGTATATATCTACTTCCGGTATTGCACCACTCCATATATCATTTGTATTGTACAGAAAATACGACGTCATTCATTGGGTGAGCCATGGTGGATTGGATTGATCAGCTCATTTCCAATGAAAAGTACTTGTATCTATCGTCGTACGTAGATCTTACATGATTATGTAGGAAAAATGATGGCGACAATTGAACTCGCTTAAATCGTTACTCATCCTTTTGTGATATTACCCAATTATTGGAATATGTGGAAGAACTTTGGTAGTTGTGTATGATAGTGAAATCCCCGACTTTTTTCGGTAGTAAGTTTGCTGTCCTAGTTTTGACTAGAACTGAGGCAGTAGTACTTTAAAATTGTAGTCTTAAACAAAACAAAAAACAAAAACAAAACAAAAAAGATACTGTACAAAAAATTCAAACATCATTTACATATATATTTTTCAAAATGTTAATAATACAGGATGTTAATTGTGTGTATATATATATATATATATATATATATATATATATATATCCAAATTGTGTTTTTAAAAAAATCACAGTGTCCGGTATGAAATATTAAAAGAAATAGAATAAATCTCTTTGAAAACAGGGATGGGGTATTGGGGTACCTACATTGGAAATACTGTAATTTTTTTTGAAAAGAAAGGGTTTGATCTCAGAAATAAATTGTAGAAGTCAAATGAAACTATCTGTATAACAAAACTGAATTTTTTATTTAAGAAATAAAACCTTTACAATTCCTATACCTACCTGTAGTAATTAAAAATCCCAAGGGTTCCATGGGTTGTTAGTAGTAATTAAATACTATCAAATGTAATCTTATTGACGAGTTATTGATAACGACAGATACTGCACGAAATTTTTTTTTAATAGATCAACAATTAAAAGAATATGGATATCCCTTGTAATTATTTCCATTTCCAGTGTTGGGCGTTTTCAAAGAATTTTCCCATTGAAACATTTTATGAAACTCTCTGCACAAAACTGTGAATTTTATATTTAAGATAAAAATAAAGCCTTTACCGTTCCTATACATACTTGTAATAATTAACAAGAGGCCCGTGGGCCACACCGTTCACCTGAACATCAGTTCTCAGCGATAAACAAGCTCGAGCAAAACTATCATAATACAAGCAGCTTATTTCAGAAAAAAAAACTTTTGAAAGGTAACGACTAAAAATTCACCAGTTTTCAAACTTGATTATTAAACTTGACTACAAATTCATCAATCATCATATACCCTTGTAGACAGATATGACCTTTCATATCAACTTTCATCTAAGGATGCTTTGTTTGGTTACCTATACATTCGCATGTAAAAATTTGATCCCCTATTGTGGCTTCTTCCTAACTCAAGGGGTCATGATTTTAACAAATTTGAATCTCCACTAGGTCGGGAAGCTTTCATGTAAATTTCAGCTCTTCTGGCCCATTGGTTCTTTTGAAGATTTTAGAATGACCCCACCCTATTTTTGTGATTATTTCCCCTTTGAAGGGGTATGGCACTTCATTTGAACAAACTTGAATCCCTTCACCAAAGGATGCTTTATGCCAAGTTTGGTTGAAATTGGCCAAGTGGTTCTGGAGAAGATGAAAATGTGAAAAGTTTACGCCAACGACAACGGATAAATTTTGATCAGAAAAGCTCACTTGGGCCTTCGGCTCAGGTCAGCTAAAATCCCAAGGGTTCTATAGAGTTCTCCGTTTAGTATAGTAGGACTCACAAAATTTATAAGGAGATCAGAACGGAACCCTGCACATTATGTTAAACTTGAGGTAATTGGATAAATTTAGACGGGAAAGGCAAACTTTCTGTAAAATAAAAAAAAATTACTTGCAGTTTTTCCTTCTCTCTTTCTGCTGACTGTAAAAAAAAATGCCTTTCTTGAAATCATAAAAAAATTTTTAAAAAAATCGGGATCGGTATTCTCTTTCGTCTGTCGAGAAACGTCCCTGACCGGCTGACGGGATCGCGGGATTATAACTAACAGAATGTCGTTTTGTGGCTGGTTTTCTGGCGAAAAATTTCGTGATCACTTTGAAAAGGGTGAGCAGTGTCATTTTTTGTTTTTAAACAAGTATTGGTGTTTCATTGTTTATGTAACACTGAGTAACATCAACCAAATTTCTGATGTTATGTAACTTGTGTCTTCACGGGGGTCGGCAGTTTAATATCTAATGGCTTACAATGGAAACAACCACTGAGCCAAAATAACATCCAGTAAAGGGCGAGATCAAAAGATCGATGTCGGATAAAAATCTAAATTCAAATAGTTAAGGGGAGGGGGATAAAATCTCCCATAAGTTTCCGTCATCCAACATCGATTACACTTTAGTTTAAAAAGAAAAAAAGACAAGCGACTATTACAAATCACATAATAATATTTACATTTTAATGGACATTTATTACTTCTAATGTACACAGGGAGGGGGGGGGGTCTTGGTGAAAACCATGTGAATTTAGTTTTTTTGTCAGACATTTGAACTTTTGATCTCTCCCCTAAATTGCACTGTCAGACACTGTGTAAATCGCCAATTTATGTACGTTTTCTTGAGTGTACATGTTTCATAATGCGTCAGCAGGATAACCGTAATAACGGAGGAAGTTACTAATATATGAATTGTGTTATGATGTGCAGGGAAAATAAAGTAAACAAACAAAACCAAACATTTGAGGTATCAGACAAAGACCTTTATGTTCACTATATTTGATACTACACATGTAATTGATACAAATACCTATTGTCTGGGATTTATTGCAGGAATTTATGTTTGTTCAAACTGTGGAAATGAGCTCTTTCACAGTCAGACGAAATATGAGCATTCTTCTCCTTGGCCAGCCTTTACACATCTCATCAGGGAGGATTCTGTGTCACGTGTAAAAGAGAGTGCCACAGCCATAAAGGTTAGTCCTAGGGACTCTTACAGTATGCATTGTGTACTGTAATTTAAGTTACTGAAAAGGCCGTTTTTTTTTTTAAAATATCTGTTCGCTCTCTCCTGGCTCATTTAGTGAAATAAGCTAGTAGACAAAATCTTTTGTTGTTGAAAATTAAAATTTACAATCAACTGCTACTCTAGATTGGCTCTATAGTGAAGGGGAAAAAACCATGATTTTAAAAATATTCAGCAGTAATATAAAACGATCTGCTCCCCAAACAAAAGTGCCCATATTTATAAATGCAAGACTTAACATGTTGCATTAACAATGTGTGATTATTTTGGACCCATCTTATGAGTCAGAACCCTGGGGTTGTGGAATTCACAAGTTTGGTACATCTGTTTCTTCTTTCCCTAATATGCATTTGGTTTTTAAACAGCATCATCCAAATTAAAGAAAATCTTTAACAGACATTGAAGGTGGTTCACTATACCCAGAAATAGTTTCTCAAATCAGTACAAATTGAATTATAAAAGATATGATGATATACAATAAGTATATATGCCAAAAAACATACAAATTTGGATAAAAACATGAATTTCAAAAAAATTATTTCAACACATATGAATAAAAGACTCTGAGGGATTTAAATCGCCATATTGTGACATGGTGTCATACAGAGTATAAGTTTTAGTGTAGTGAGCTACCTTAATCTGTAAATTTTGTGCCACCCTAGAGTCAGAACCACTACCTTTGGGATACAGTTGTAGTTGGGGCATTCCTGTGCTACACGACTATGCAATTAGTTTTTCTTGCATGTGCGGTTGAAGAGTGAAAAATTTTTAAGCTGGTAAATTATTGGCAGTTTTTTCCCCGCACCTAGGGCCCAGGATTCCTGAAATTTACAAATTATGTCCCCCTGTCCCAAAGATAATTGAAAACAAATTTGAAAGGTATTGGAATGGTAGTTATCAAGAAGAAGTTAAAAATGTTCAATTGTTAACGGACAATGAAGGATGCAGACCAATAAAAATAGGTCACCTCTGACAGCAACTCAGGTGACCTAAAACTTGCAAAATAATGTACCACAGTATTTAAACAGAGTATTTAAATATGTATTATGTAGATATCATGCTCAAAGTGTGGAAATGGTCTTGGACACGAGTTTCTTGGAGATGGCCCAAAGAAAGGCGTGAACAGATACTGAATATTCAGTGCTTCCCTTAAATTTCAACAATTTGATGGTATTTATTTCTGTTTGTAACAATTAAATCTGTAATCATCTAATTTAGTCACTTTTCAATTGAAGGTTAAAACTAACTTTTTTGCCATTTTGTTTTTATTTTTCAGGGAAGCAGGGATAAATCTGCAATATCTAGGTGTTTACCAGTTTTTTCAGGGATATTTTTTTTTTATATGTATTTAAGACTTTCCTATCTGGTATTTATATTTCATGTCAGAAAAATATGTGAAATTGAAATGCTAGGTTATTATGATCATCAGAGTCTATGATGCTTTGAAACAAAGGCTTTCAAGCAGTTTCTCAGCAGATGACTTTTTCTGACATCATAAGAACAAACATTTCTGTTTTAAGATTGTGTATGTATGTCCAAGCTTGGATAAATTTTATGTGCAGTATTTTTAATGATCAACTGTTTAATTTATGTTGATGGATTGTATTATTATGAATTATAAATAAGAAATTCTTGTTATTTATTGCATTTTGATATGACATGTGATTTACATCTAGAAATATTAAAGTTGTTACTAGCTTTTCATTATTTGACTTTAATTCATGAAATGTAGAGTCAGTATCCCATGTGAATTACAGAACAACAGATTATGACACACCAGGACATGAACCACATTACGCATGTTCGAAAGTTAGAACTGATTTTTCATTGAAAGAGCTTTTTATTTTAATGAACATTTGGTGAGGTGATGCAGCTTCTTCTGAATAATTCTCCTCCGTGTCTGAGTGGTTAGAGCATCGCCCTTAAAATCGCACGGCCTCTCACCTCTGTCGGCGCGGGTTTGAATCCTGATCGTGCCGGTAAGTGAGAAAAGTTTCCCAGTTTACTTTCGGAAGGTCGGTAATCTCTTCCCAGGTACATTGTATCTGGGTTCTCTCTTCCACCAATAAAAACTGGGCACCACCAGATAACTGAAAAATTGTTGAGTGTGGCAGAAAACAGCCAATTAATCAATCAATCTGAATACTAATTAAAATTTGTATTTAAAAATAACAATGAGCACAACTTGTTCGTGAAAATCATGTCTCACTGAATCTTCTGACAAGACAAGATTGTGAATATGAATATAAATGACTTGCAGTCTAAATTAGAAATATTTTAGACATAGATCACAACACAGTTATGTTTATACAGTAAACCATGTTTATATAACGAATACACTTATATAACAAATGTATGCTTATTGCGAAGTAATATTCCCCCATGAGAAAAAAATAATGAAAATTTAATGGATATCGTGAAGATTGGCTATTATGAACTGTTTTTCACTGGCCCTGGAGGTTCCCTATAGCCATGTTTTACAGTACATTAACTTGAGAGGAAGTGGTGGTTGCTATCACTATGTGAGGAGCACTGTCAACAAACATAAAAGTTCTTACAACTGCCGATTGTAACTACAAACCAACAACTTTCACATACAAGAGCAAACACATCTACAGGGTCTGGCTCTCACTGACTGCCACCTCTGGAGGAAACTTCCGGTTCCTCTTTATGGGGTTTTAGAAACTTCCCATTCCTCTATATGGGGTTTTAGAAACTTCCCATTCCTCTATATGGGGTTTTAGAAACTTCCCATTCCTCTATATGGGGTTTTAGAAAGGCCTCGGAACCTTCAATCCTGATTATGTGACCTCTGAATCTTTTTGTTAGGAATCTTGAACATTTTGGCATTTCTCTATCCAAATTTTGTAGTCCGGGTTACTGCATGGAAACTTCTTTACATTCTTGCATTCTAAGCACTGTACTGTGACGGCTCGGTTAGGCTTTCCTGTAAGTAAAAGTTTATCATGTTTATTGAAGAGTTGAAAACTTTCACCCAACAAAACCTCTGCTTGTTCAGTATGGCATACTGTAGTAATGCAGTGATGGAGTTTATGTCCCTATATATGGGTATTGTTTAGTGTTTTTTTTTCCAATTTTTTTTCGAAATTCTATTTACCTGTTTTTGTCCAAAAGTGTTCATATTTATTATTTCTTCGAATTGTTAGGTCACCATCCACTAGAAGTGTACATTTGGTACAAATTACATTAACTTAACTTGGGTACAGAATATTTAATGTCTTATTTGCAAACAGATGTGACATTCTCGTAGTCATAGTTATGTAAACAGGTGTGACGTCACAATTGAAAGTAGTCCCTGGGCATTTATAGAGCAGGCTTTTACGGCTTGGTGCAGTCTATAGGAAAATATGTAATAATTCAACATAAATGACTTCAATATAAACAAGAGGCCCACAGGCCTTATCGGTTAACTGGGTACTAGTGAAAAAGTATCACTACTCCCATTGGCTGTTCTAAATAGCTAAGCTAATTTCTAATGTACAGCATCAGTATAAAACAAGATTTGTCTTAAAACTTTACTGCCCTCAAAAGTGCATACACTGATGAAAGGCTTTAAATAATATAATAGGTGTATTAACATTAAAACATCAAAAGATACAACTAATTTGGACCCATCCTATAGAGTCAAAACACAGGGTTGTGAAATTCACCATTTTTTTGTACATCCTTCTCTGCTATTCCTAAGTATGCATTTAGATTTTATACAGTATCAGCAAACTTGCACATAAATACTATATACTAAGTTTGGCCCCACCCTGGGGTCAGAACCTCAACCCCTGAGATCTTCAAATTTACAGTTTTGGTAAAGGACTACCTGTTCTTTCTAAATATCAATTTAGTTTCAATTTAATAACAATAGCACTAAAGAAGATGTTATTTAAGTGTTTTACACATAAACACTATATAGTAAATTTGGCACTGCCCTGATGTCAGAACCCCTACCCCGGGGATCATGAAATTTACAATGTTGGTAGACGCCTTTCTGTTTTACATCACTAAGCATTAAGTTTTTTTTTACGCATGTGAAGTTGTAGAGAAGAAATTTTTTGAGAATTGGTCAAGTTTTGACAGTTTTTACCCCTCCCCTATTTACAATTTTGGTAAAGGACTATCTGTTCTTTCTAAATCCATTTAGTTTGAATTTAGTATCAATAGCACTAAAGAAGATGTTATTTAAGTGTTTTACACACAATCACTATATACCGAGTTTGGCCCCACCATGGGATCAGAACCCCTACCCTGGGGGTCATGAAATTTACAATTTTGGTAAAAGCTTTACAGCCCCAAATTTAAGGCCCCTTAGGGTGGGGGTGAGGGCATGAAATTTACAATTTCCGCTTTCCTTCACCTACAGATACTACATACCTAATTTGGTCTAGGTTGACCCAGTAGTTTCTGGGAAGAAGTTGTTAACAGACGACGCACAACTCGCAACAACGGACACAGACCAATAGCAATAGGTCACCTGAGTGACTCAGGTGACCTAATATTTCAACATAATCAGCTTCAGGATCAGTGAGGTATACTTACTGGAGAGTCGAACTTTGGCAGTTATCCCAGCATGCAACAGCATATCACATTTCTTACAAATCTTCCTCTTTATATCAGTATGTCTGTCAAAAAAATTACTTTAAGGTGTCTAATTACTTGTGAAAGAATTACTGGTAAACCTTGCATATATCTGACTAACAATAATTTGTGAGTTGTACCCAAATGTTTTGAAATTATGTATGAAGGACTGAGGAGGAACCCTGTATTGAAAGTCAAAAGAAATATGATAGTTTGTATTTTCATAGTGATAAAATATAAAAAACTTCTTAAGGTACGGTGCTGTTACAATTTTTAATTAGGTAAATATTACTCATTAAAACTTTCAATATGGTGCTTGCAGTAATACAGGTAAAATGATGCATGTTATGATAAATATATGATGTGATGAATAGTGCTTCTTACAGTCTTATGACATTTTTCATTGCTATCCTCTTCAAACTTCTCACATGGTATCTGCACAATTCCTTGTTCATGTCTTTTGCAGTGATGCACTGATGGGCAAGCTGACAAAATAATAATGAACTAGAATAAAAGGTACATCACCCTCTGTAAACAAAGCTTGGATACATGTATATATAATTATACCCACAATCATCTGCCTGTCCCACTATTTTGTCTTGGTCGTAACTTTGTAATGTAAAGGTTGCCTATTAATGCTCAGATGGTTACTGTTATGACGCTGATCTGATCTAAGGTCATATGTCTGTGGTCAATGTTCCTTGTTAACAAGAGGCTCATGGGCCACATCACTCACATGAGTCACCTTGGTCATGTTGTTCAGATATTGTGATTTTCATAAAAGATTATTTTTGCAATCTTTATTCCCATGAGGAGTTGTGATTCCATATTGTGACCCCAACCTAGCCCCATAGGATCATAATATAACCATGACACAATGTTACAAGATAAAAAAAATCATAGTATAATATTTATTTTGAAACATATCTATTAATTACCAAAATATGTCGACATCTTTATCAAAACAACTTCAAAGGTGATTTTAAAGAGGATTCGATCACAGAGGATGACACCTTCTCATGGCTAAAAAGGCAGTGAGAACAGAGCGCGCTAGAGCTGTCCCTATAAGTGGCATGCATATACTTGTTTAGAAAGAAAATATAGAAAACTCATGAAAAATTAAACCATACCAAATGAACTTTAATTTTTTGGTCAAAATGGCAGATTAGCATGCAAGCACAAAGACATGTATTTCACCATTTTAAATCTTGTCTACCAAAGTTCACATCGTTCTGAGATGTTACATAAAATCTGTAAAAGTATGTAAACAATATTTTCTCAATCATCATTATCATATATATCACTAATCATGAAGTTGTGCACCAAGATGTTATAAATTTGACTGCTGTCCCTACACCCTACACGTCCGGATAACTTCAATTTTTTTTCCTTTTATAGTAAATACTAATAGCATTACTTTTTCACTGAGTTTTTGCTTCGCCCTCAAACACGGTCACACCGTTACTGCGTAAGACATGTTATTTTTATATTTTTATTTCTTTCAGGTGCCCACACGGCCACATGGTTCGACTTTAGGTGGAGACTTGATTTAACTTTGCTAATGTTTTTTTTTAATGGGTTAAAAAACATTTAAAAGCTAAGCACATATTTCTCAACATTTGATCACCTGAAAAAGATAACAGATCCTTTTCTCAACAACGGCAACACTCTTCTTCATGGCAAGGCAAAGCGAAATTGAAAGTAATATTTTTTTAGCAAGTTGTACATGAAAGAGAGATGGCGAGAGGGTGAGAGAGAAATCTTCAGAGTTGATTCCTAGATAAATACAAATCATGAGTTTGCTTTCATTTTAAAAATCATGCAGAAATCTACAAGGGCGCAATATAACAAATACTAAATATAAACTATTATATAATGTAAAATCTTGTACAAATTATCAAAACTTTTCTTCGTAATCTTTAAAGCGTTTACAGCACGTGTCTTCCTACATTGTGTTGCCTTGTTTTATAATGACATTGATCAATGTCAAAGACCATGGACAATCATGTTTTTAATTGTTGTGCCGAAAATGTAAATTTCTAACCATGTACAGACAATGTAGTCGTATTTGTGCATGGCAGAAGGTTAAACATGATAACTTGGTGAGAAAAATATCACTCTTTTAAGAATCGTTAGACTTTTGTCATAACGACGATATAGGAGTTATTATACAGTCGCTTGTTTCATAAATGAAATGTTATAAAATCTATTTCATTATATTTTCACAGGCACTTGATTTGTCAGATTTATTCTTTTTAATATGTATAATGGTGTGACGTTTGGACTGAGCGAAGCATGAAATGGTCATTAGCGATTTAGTGTGTCCTATCCCAAGCACAGGCATCTGAAGTATGGATATTACTACCCCTTTTTTTTGATATTTTTTTTTTATTATTGTATTTTATTATACCGGTAGAAGGCCAATCTATAAAGCTTGAAACGATTACATAAATCGAAAGAGGGATGAGATAACAGGGAATTCACACATTTCAGAGAAATTATTGCCACAAAAAAAAGGGGGGGGGGTAGTAATATCTATACTTGAGGTGCCTGTGGTCCCAAGTGATAGTCTTAAATCGGTAAAGTGCGGTTAATTAGAAAATTCAAATATCCTCTCACATGAATATATGTAATATGTCTTACGGCGTGACCGTGTTTGAGGGCAAAGCAAAAAGTATTGGCATTAGTATCTATATCCAAAACAGGACAAAACACAACCCGAAGTTAGCACGAGGACAGAGCTTTATCAAAGCATCCTAATTTTGGACATTTGATCCACCTATATGTTGAACGTGGGAAATATAACGCAATTGATGTAAACAGTGCATTGTGACGTCATATTCAACGTCGGTATTTAGCAAATTTACAAAAATAGGAGCCATGGCACAAGATGGCGATAATCGAGGAGTGATTATATATGATTAAAAGATAAGATTTACATGCTTTTACGGATTTTATGTAACATCTCAGAATGACGTGAACTAGGGTAGACGAGATTCAAAATGGAGAAATACATGTCCACGCGCTAATATTCGAATCGATGCCATTGGGACCAAAATTTTCAAGTTCCATAGGTATGGTTTAATTTTTCATTAGTTTTCTATATTTTCCATTTAAACATGTATATATGTGTTACCTATAGGGAGAGCTCTGCTCTCACGGCCGTGAGAGGGTTTCGCCCTCTATTATTGATAAAATCGCTGAACGCCCAGTAACATTCAAATATTAAGGGAGAGTATATGAAGATAACTATTGGCACAGAAGTCAGTAGTTTTATTTGTAAAGGTCGACAATGTACACAATCGTCACTGAGCTTTTCGAGCATCTGTGCAGAGTATACGGTGCAAATCTAAGAAGTCTAATTTTAATTAGATTGTGGGTGTCCTGGTAGCGCTCTCACTTTTCACTACTATGACCCGAGTTTAATCGCTGTGAGCAACAGTGTTGTACGTGAGAGGGTTAGGCGGTTGTCTGCTTGGACTCTTGGGTTTCCTCTAGGTTATTTCATTTCATTTTATTCAGGTATAAAATATCACAGAATTTCATGATCATGAATTTAAAATAACAAATTGAAACCTGGCAAAATCTATAGCACTATGCAGTTATAACAAAGAATAATTAACTTTATGAATAACATGACAAATGATGATATGATAACTTAAGGATACTAGTAACTCATAAAAGCTGAAATTAGCTTATTTCCAATGGGGTCCTTGTATCTATATAATAGATCTGATCAACAGACAAAAAAGAATAAAAATTACATGACTAACAATTGGAATTTTGGCAGGTTTTGATTAATAGTTGCATAACGCATTGAAAAATGACAAGCTTCAGCCATATTGTATAATAGAATACTAAAGTTTTAAAAAAAAAAAAGTATTAAACAAAATTGGACTTGTTATCTGGTTATACCCCTTGCCTAGCTGGCTAATAAGTACTTTACAGCTTTTTTAAAACTTTGCTTAGTTGTCAACTCTTTTGTATAGAGGGGTTTCCTCTGGATATTCTGACAGGTTTCCTCCGGGTACTCAAGTTTCCTCCCACATAAAGACCCCTAGCACTAAGACCTGTGCATCAAAGGACCCCATTTGAAATAAGATTTCGAACTTTCATGGGTTACCCTTACTATTTTATTTACAGTGTATGTATATTTGTTTGTATCTATATTATACCGAATAAACATTTGGTTATATATTTTATAATTGTATCCCATTTGCAATAAAAAGGCAGCAGAAAATACTAGTATAAAAACAAAAATAACCAACAACTTTAAATAGGTATAAAAGTAAGTATATATACATTCAACTGTATTAATATTTTTGTTAAAATAGAAATTCATGAAATCGTTCAATTATTTTATTAAATTGTGTTATTATTTTTTATATGATGATTTTGCTAGAAACAATACAGTTCATGTTAAACAAACTGAGTTATCAAATTTAAAACTCGAATAACTGTTGAAGCAACTAGTGAATCAATTACTCGAAAATTCTTGTGTGACTTCCTGCAAATTAAATTATATCCGAGGATACCAATAGTTGAACAAAATGGAAGCACCCATTCCGCTCACACAATTTTCAGTGAATGTATGTAGACAATATTATCTCTTCTTTTGCCGATCTGGTCTTTTTCCTTTCACATACTTATTACCTTTAGAGCCTTGCTCTGGGGACAGGTCTTCTTTTCTCGGTATTGTCAAATAAGGGAATTAATTTGATAACTGTCTTTGATTGAAATAAGCGCTTCAGCCAAAGGGTTATTCACTTATTCTTCAAATCTTATAGACTGCAAAATTGTGTAGTTAAAACAGTTTATGGAAACATTTAATCTTCATATTTTACAGAAAAGTCTTTTAGTGAAGCATAGATGGATTACGAAAGGAAGATGCATCTCCTCAGAATCAAACTTAAAATCTGCTTCCACGGAGGCAGATCAGGAATTGAACATTTCCCACCAAACGCCGGGAATCAGTTATGAAGGCAAAGAGAAATTTCCAAAAGGGAAATACAGGCCTGTGCCTGTGACTTTTTTCATAAAGAAATCACAAACACTTGTAATGTTAGATAAAATCAGTGACAGATTTACTGTTTCTTTTCCAAAATCGGAGGACACTTTGACTGTTGATATTGGTCCTGAAGACTTTGCAAAACTCAAAGCCATGTTAGAAAAAGACAGGAGGGACCGTAGTCCAGCCCATAATCCAGAGTCCATCACTGAGTGTATATGGCAGGAGATGAAAACAGACAACAATAAACTCGTGCAGTACTACTTCAGATTATCAAAAATCAGGTTAACAGGTAAGAAGTCTTTTGAATTATGAGATGCAGCTTGGATTTGGTAATTGGATTGGCATATTAATGTATGCGAACCATGCTTAATCTCACTGACTTACATATATAAGTTATGTCGCCTAACCAAACAGCCATGAATCAATTTTGTAAAATTATTTGGAGGAGAAGAAATTCTAAAGAACTTTAGGAATGCTGTTTAAACAAGCAAACTACATGGCATTTATTCATCTCTTGTGCAGGTTTAGTTGTGCTGACGGCGATGGCAGGATATGCCATGGCACCAGCTGCATTTGATCCCATTGGTTTTACAATGGTTACCATAGGAACTGGTCTAACATCTGCTTCAGCAAATGCTATTAATCAGGTAAAGTTCAATTCCTTATTACTAACAATAGTGGTAATTTAAGAACACATCTTGTTTGATTCTTTAGCAGAATATTAGAATTTAGCTTAGATATTCAGAACAGGAAATTTGTTCTAGATTTCGTAGCCCTTGGGACTAGTGATACTTTTACATAATACTCGGTGACCGATAAGATTTGTGGGCCTCATGTATTTTTGTATAGCCCATGAGATGGCATGCTGTGTACATAAACCATTGGAATGTGGGATACAAAGGAACCCAAATCTATAGCTATACCATGTTTATCTTGTTTTAGTACACATGTTTAATTAATTTAATTATTTATTTCCTAGTGATAAAGACAATTTTAAAAATATCTTTGACAGTATTTTTTTTTTTTAAATCTTCTCCTTTCAGTTTTTTGAGGTGCCATTTGATTCTCAGATGAACAGGACCAAAAACAGAGTTCTTGTGAGAGGATATTTAAGGTACAAGGAATTTACTTTTAATTCTTCTATTAATTCTTGCGTTCTTTCGAGATCAAACAACTGATCAGCTGTATAGCCTATGGCCATATATAAATTATTTTTGCAAAGGACTATGTGCGATAGTGACTTTTTTCTGCCTCTTGAATTACAATATGATATAGTACCGGTATTATATAAATGTTCATATATAAAACTAAGGAATACCACCATTTCAAAACAGTTGATTTTAATTCTTTTTATGACAACACTATTTAGTAATGATGCTACTAAAATGATGATGTTTAGTATTTTTAGAAATGTTTTTCAGCAACAAGATATTCTCAGTAGACTTGTATTGTTTGGATATTACAGCCCATTGCATGCAGTAACATTTGCGGCAGTGTCTGGCAGTGTGGGATTAGTCATCCTAGCCCTAGGAGCTAACCCCCTCACGGCAGCTATAGGGGCATTTAACCTCGGCCTCTACACCCTCGTGTATACGCCCATGAAGAGATTCAGCATCGTCAATACGTGGGTGGGCTCGGTGGTAGGGGCTGTACCTCCTCTGATGGGATGGGCAGCATGCACTGGCACACTAGAACCAGGTCAGTCTTAGCATTACTGTTGCAGTCATTATAACCCCCGTAAATGATATACTGGAATCAACTTGTCCATCCATAGACCTAACTTGTCCAGAGTAAATCTTGAACACCGATGGACACATTCAAATTTTGTGTATATCTTATAAGAATAAGGAAGTTGTGCTCCTGCAAGTTTGATTGAGATTTTTTAACATTCAAGGAAGTTATGGATATTTTTTCCATTTTGAGGAGGATGTTATTTTGTCATTGTTTAAGTCCTTTATTCTTTGATGTACACAAATTCACTCCCACCATCCAATGTGTCCTGCGGGGGTATTGGTTGTTAGGACACTTATGTTAGGTAGTGTTAATAATACAAACTTGAGGATGTTCCTTTGAGTTCTTTCCTGTATTTGATGATAATGGACTACGGAAGCTATCATATGTATTTCTTTGATTGGAAAATAAACTTTTAAAGTTATATTAGCTCTAAATCTGAAAATTTTATTTAAATTGTTGTAAAAATGTGCTATTATGATAGTTTTGTATATAACTTGAACCATATCATCGATGAAATTGAAACCAAGTTTAAGATTTTATCAAAATAAAGATTTTGGTTCTATTGAATATATAGCATTATATAGAAATCAATTTTTGTACGGGAAGACAATAATGTAATTTTACTTCATTCAAAGCCTCTAGATAGGTTTTCTAACAAAAATATTGTTAACAAAAGTTTACAAACCTTATTTTTTTCTGTCAATAATGAAATAGCAAATCACAATTTTGCCACCAAAAATTTTTTAACACCAAAATGACAGCTAATATTACTTTAAGATAAATTATATACAAATAATAAAAGGTTTTAAAAGAGCATGATTTGATATAATGATCATTGTTTTGTAGGTGCTTGGATTATGGCAGCCATCATGTTTTGCTGGCAGTTTCCCCATTTTAATGCTCTAAGTTGGAATCTGAGACCCGACTACTCTAGGGCAGGGTACAGGATGATGTCAGTGGTGGATCCAAACCTTTGCAAACGCGTTGCTCTTCGCCACACTGTAGGAATCACAGGACTCTGTTTCCTGGCTCCGGTGGTAGACCTGACCACCCCTCTATTTCCCGTAATGTCTCTACCTCTCAACCTCTACTTTACATATCTAGGTTGGAAGTTTTATCAGCAGGGAGACAGCCATTCATCTAGGAAGTTGTTCCGTTTTAGTTTGTTACATATACCATTACTTATTCTGCTTTTGATTGTGAACAAACCTGATCAGAAAAAGACAGCAAAAAACTCCCAAGATACTTTGGTGAAAATCATTCCTGAATGATTGTGTTAGATATGTTTGTATTCATTCATTCTATGTTTGTGGTATGTTTTAGGAGTGTGACACAGTGCTATTGACAATTAAAATCTGTGATAACACAATATGAAATGTATTTGTTGAACATGTGAAAAATGTATGTGGAAACCAGAAGTAGAGCTACTGCTGTATGATAAAAACTTGATGATAAAAGGAATATTGGTTTATTTTCACTGTTGTATGTGTGTTGAGACTGAAGATGGGATTTTTAGTCTCTGTGGAGTCAAATTAAGAACAGTATGCAATAAAGGCAATGTTCCCCTCCTAAGATCAAGTTTTTAGATTATAGTTGTATACTAGGGCAGTACTTGTTGATTTCATATAAGTCAAAATGAGGTGTTGGAGCAAGCTTACAGTTTACAGCATTCAGTTATAAGGAAGTAAGTTGAAGGAAATGCCTATTGCTGCAATCCCAATAATGGAATCTGATTATATCATACTAGGTAGTAAACAGAAAATCGTACTAACAGAATCGGGAATAAGATCAGAAAATACATTTTTTTGTCCTTTTGGATTTCATTCCTTTCTGGCTAGCTCAGTGAATGTGCAATGTATAGGCTGTGTGTTCAAGTCCTGCACATTTTGTTCTCTTGATTTCACACTCAAATGGCTGTGTGTTCAAGTCCTGCACATTTTGTCACTAAAATTGAAGGTTTTTCTTGTTACTCATCCTTATATTTTAAATTTCCCACACCACTGTCTTTTTACACATCCCTATATTCCCAATTTCCCATATTTTCGATTCATGACATTACTTTTTACTTTCAATCAATATTATTGAATAAAAGAAAGGATTTATCAGATGATGAAGCATAATAAGAAAGGTATGAAATGATGTTCTAACAGTATCTGTAAATAAAATACGGGAAATGTACTACTGTCATTATGTAAAGTTAGTGGTTTCATATATCTGTACATGTACTAATGAGTGGTCTCCTTTATCAGTTGCGCACCTGTGTGTGTGTGTGCGGGCCTGTGTTTGTATGTGTGTGTGCGGGCCTGTGTTTGTGTGTCCATAATGGTTTTGTTGCTTATATTCCTAAAACTCCATATGCCTGCCTTTCTGTAAGTACTTCTTCACGACTCTCATGATTTTAATCAGAATATGTGCAGAGATGGACCATCATGCTTAGATCAGTAATTTTGATGAATTTCCAGGGGTTCATTTCCTTAACATATACAACTTTCATTTTGAAAGTACAAGTGACATAGACTTCTCAAGGCCTGCAGGATCGCTCTACTGAGCCCCTCAATCAAGGTTTACCGAACATTGACATTCATATAAATACAATTGAATACAATTAAATGTGGTTTGTATTAAAATTTAGAAAACGTGTCTTTGATTCATGGATAAAATTCTCTTGAATTTCCGGCAAGATCCATGCTTATCGTGATTGTTAGGTCACAGGAGTAAACTCAGGTGACCTATTGCAATTGGACTGCACTCGTGCATTGTGTGTTAACAGTTGGACATTTTTAACTTCTTGATAACTACCATTCCAATTCTTGTCAAATTTGGTATGAATCATCTTTTGGACAAGGGGAACATAATTGTAAATTTCAGAATTCCTGTGGCCTTGGGGACGGGGCAAAAACTGCCCAAATCTTTTTCTCTACAACCGCATGTGAGTACCAAAAAGTAAATGCATAGTGATGTAGAACAGGAAGACCTCTACCAAAATTGTAAATTTCATGATCCCCGGGGTAGAGGTTGGGGTCAAACTTGGTATATAGTGTTAATGTGTAAAACGCTTAAATAACGTCTTCTGTAGTGCTATTGATACTAAATTGAAACTAAATGGATATTTAGAAAGAGCAGGTAATCTTTTACCAAAATTGTAAATTTGATGATCCCAGGGGTAGGGGTTTTGGTATCGGGGTGGGACCAAAATAGTCAGTTATTAAATGTGTGAACAATAGAAATTTTTAACTTCTTGACAACTACCATTCTTATTCCTTTGAAATTTGGTATGAAGCATCTTTGGGACAAGGAGGACATAAATTGAAAATTCCAGGACTCGTGCACCCTTGGGGTTTTTAGGGGCAGGGCAAAAACTGCCCAAAATTGACCAATATTAAAAAATCTTTACAACCGCACATGTGTAACAAAAACTAAATGCATAATGATGTAGAGCAGGAAGGTTTCTACCAAAATTGTAAATTTCATGACCCCCAGGGTAGGGGTTTTTACCCCTGGGTGGGGCCAAACTTGGTATATAGTGTTAATGTGTAAAACCCTTAAATAACGTCTTCTTTAAGTGCTATTGACACTAAATTGAAACTAAATGGATATTTAGAAAGATCAATAAGTCCTTTACCAAAATTGTAATTTTGATGATCCAAGGGTTAGGGATTTTGGTATCAGGGTGGGGCCAAAATGGTCAGTTATTAAATTTGTGAAAAATAGAACTGTTTTAATTTCGTGACAAATACCATTCCAATTCCTTTCAAATTTGGTATGAAGCATCTTTTGGACAAGGAGGACATAAATTGTAAATTTCAGGACCCTGCACCCCTAGTGCCTTAGGGGTGGGACAAGAACTGCTAACACATCTTGTTTTATACTTTTACTGAACATTAGAATTGAACTTAGATATTTTAAGAACAGGAATTTTTTTCTAGATTTTCAGCCCTTGGGACTAGTTATACTTTTAACTATAGTACTCAGATGACCGCTAAGGCCTGTGGGCCTCTTGGTTTTTTGTTTAAAATGCCTCGGAAATTATATTTTCAGCTTCAGTGACAACTTAAAGACTGTGTTTTGGTTATTGCAAGTGATTCACTCTGACCTGTGCACTTTATGACTCGGCAACCGTCTGTAAGGAAATAATCTGTATTGTGGTATATAAACAAATCTTGGTCATTTGTGACATACATGTATATGTCTATATGTCTTAAAGCTTTGCAGTCGCCTATTCGAATCAACTAATATACATATAAGTCAAATTAAGTCTAACAGGAATTCATCACAATATGAACCTGACAACAATGTGTTTGAATCGGGGGGGGGGGGGGGGGGGGGGGGGGGGGGGGGGGCAGAGTTATTGCGCTTGTTACACATCTTTGGAGGGGGGATCGGAGGGGAAAGCAGAGTTATTGCGCTTGTTACATAAAGACTACAATATCTGTCATTTCAGATTGTTCTGGTCGTGTCACTCATCAGTACAAATTGTTATTAGACTTACCCCCCCGCAGGTGCGCGTCTCTGAAATTAGTATGAATCATTGCGGTTAGCTTTTATATATTAATTGTAAATGAATGAATCAAAGTTAGTCCATTTAGTGTACATGCTTGAAGGCAAAATGACCAAAAGGCATTGGAAAAAGATCTTACAATGGAAAATGATCTTAACCAGTTCTTCTCCTTAATATTTTATCATTACTTTAATTATACAGGACCTTAACGATACAACTATAGGAAAAGTTAGTACCGAAGCTGCTGACACTTTTTTCCGTAGTCTGTCGGAAGCACTTTGGGAGGCCGCCCAATCTAAACGCGGCAGTTTTCTTTGTGGCTGTTCGGTCATCATTTATAGTCTTCTACAGTAGCCACAACAGCCAACAAATAATCCAGTTCGTTAACCTTTCGACCGTCCGCGCGTAAATCCTTCTTTACAGCAGGTGAGGACCATTAAATACAGTTCCTTTTATGGCATCTCTTTGCAACATATCATAAACCTGCAATTGTATGCAGACGGGCAGACATCGTGGTTATTGCTTGGTGAGACATGCATCCCCAGTTTGAATTCTGTGCCGAGTTTGGCCCAAGTCTGCATCTGATAAGGCAAATAAATTGGCATATCGTATCAACATTTTGTAACTTCCTTTACCTTTCCCTGTTTTGTCATATATGAACAAGTGAAGATAACGAAAAATCACCAATCTTATAAATCCTATAAAAACACACAATTAAAAGAAAGACAAACACGGACTCCTGGACACACTAGAGGTAGGATCAGGTGCATAGGAGAAGTAAGCATCCCCTGTTGACGGGCCACACCCGCAATGAACAATATATTTTGTTTAGGTAAACGGATAGCTGCAGAACTGTAGCTCTCTGAAAAAATATTTTGACATAACAGAGAGCTACAGAGCCACCCCTTATAAAAACCTTCGATTTACGGCGCACAAAAAGCTGCGCACGGTTGAGGCCTTATATCGTTGTATTCTTGAGTTACTGTCTCATAAATTTAATATCAAAAAATTCTTAACATATTTTCCTACTATACTTGTGTCTAAACATACCTTCAAATATTCATTAAAGCCCCACACGACCTGAAAACTCCCAGCTTCAAATGATTTCGTTTGTTGACGTAGCCATGTTAGGTAGCCGGTCAATTCGAATCCTGGTTAATTTCCATACTTGCACAATAACGTCTAGATGTGAACTAATATCCCCACAAGTATTTTAGCTAAATATTTTAAATAATATATCATCCCAGTGCCTTTAAATAATAATTATTCAAATAGCTAAACTCACGGCAATGCGGCTTTAATTAGTCTGGTCCGGTCTCCGTCCCGGCTACACGAGTGTTAAGGACTTTAGTAGCATTTTCATGAATCAAGAGCTTATTTTACCTTTAGAAAAACTTTATTTTTTTAATTTCTATAAATTATTCGTATTGATAATAAATGAAAAGCGAATACATACCATATAACGAATTTTATGAATATATACCAACAACAACAGGGTACGAACTGACCCGGCTACCTAACATGGCTACGTCAACAAACGAAATCATTTGAAGCTGGGAGTTTTCAGGTCGTGTGGGGCTTTAATGAATATTTGAAGGTATGTTTAGACACAAGTATAGTAGGAAAATATGTTAAGAATTTTTTGATATTAAATTTATGAGACAGTAACTCAAGAATACAACGATATAAGGCCTCAACCGTGTGCAGCTTTTTGTGCGCCGTAAATCGAAGGTTTTTATAAGGGGTGGCTCTGTAGCTCTCTGTTATGTCAAAATATTTTTTCAGAGAGCTACAGTTCTGCAGCTAGTAAACGGAGTAATCCGAAGTCAGAATCAGTATGTAAAGAACAGTCCAACCATTTTTATGAAACATCAATCTCTACTCAGAGTTATCGTTACCGCTACGCCCCTCTAATACATGTACCTCTTGTCAACGTTTAAAAAGTATATCAAAATCTACTCTAACTAACTTAGCATATCAAACCGTAATGATAATATCTAAGCAAATCAAACACTTGTCTGAAATTTTTAAAAGCAGAAGACGGTAAATATGAGACATTTGAGCGAATCAAAAGGTTTTATATAAATATTAATTCAATGATACTAGAATAATAATGGAATTCGCTGTTTTGGTGAACCTACTTTAAGAATTAAAGGTTAAAATTTGCACTTGTAAAATTATTATTTATGATGTAATAGTGTAAGTAAGTTTTGTCAAGAATCTTGACATTTAGATGTTGACAGAGGTGTTGTAGTGTAGCGTAATGCGCCATCTGGTGAGAGATTGATGAAACACGTCAAACGGCATTCGATCAAGTGATAGCTTGTATTGACAAATTAGATCATTATAGCATTTGCGAAATGCTGACTTTAAACGAGACTGTCGAAACCCCCTATAACATCATTTTATTTGTTAGCAGACTGCGTCAATTTAAGAATTGATCACACACAGAACATGGTTTTCGCGAATCGAATCAACTGAGCAATATAAACACCATATGCAGGTGTTGATGAATTATGTTTTTATTCACCAGTTCAACCGAACATAAATCATTTATAAAATAAAACACAAACACCTGTATGTAGGATGAGCTCGCATGCAGTAGTGCAACAGACTTTTTTAATAAATACATATGTACGTACAAAATCAATCTTTCATTTTACTTCAAAAAGCCCATTCTACAAAAGAAAATAGAACAAGTAAATCAACAGTTCTTAAAGTTAAAACGATATGCATCAATACTGGGAGGGGTGAGGGTGTAGTCTGTTGCAAAGTAGCAGCGAACTTCGAATAATTTGTAAACGCCCAAGATTCTACCTTATACATGGCTACCTCATGCGTAGCACGGACTCACCCTATTCACCCGTAAACACTTTTCAAAAATAGCCAATCGATCTACCGATACCCAAAACACCCACCCGAATTCAAAACAAACACACGTGTTTCACTGTCACTTTTATAAATATATTGCTACATGAATATCGGGAGTTGACCATGGAGAAGCTGAAGTCACCTTGTTTGTTATAAAGTTGTCAGTGTTGTTAGTTTGCCGTTGCAGATATAGAACACTGTGGTGTCTTTTTTATGTGGTCTGGCATCAACTGTCATTTTATTAACTCGTAATTAACACAGGCACTCGACGTTTTAAATATCTATAATAAAAAAAATTGTCTTCCTGTAAACATAATATTGACAAAATTGTCAATATTATGTTTACAGGAAGACAATTTTTTTTATTATAGATATTTAAAACGTCGAGTGCCTGTGGTAATTAACTATCTCTTTCACCGGGATATGCAGTGTCAGCAGGTAAAATATTACACGGTGATGTAGCCTCAGTTTGACCCTCACCAGACACGTTAAACAATCTACTGGTGCTACTGTTCCCGCTCTATCAACTAATGTAAGAGAGTACTCCCTGTGGAAGGACCTTTACGAGGTCTATAAATCCTATCTGTAGAACTTCTTAAAACATGGGTGGAGCAGCATTTTGCCTTGTGATCCCTTTCTTACAATTTGGTATACATGTTAAAAGATTGCTAGCTAGAGTGACTCGACTACACACAATGTTGTCGTCAACATGAAAACCATAACACCAATCCTTAAATGCTCATGACGAAGAAGCCAAATTTAAGTGACGGCCATTGTCTCTTAGGAAAACTAAACTAAGATTAGCAACAGCAAATTATTGTGTGGATTTCTCATCCTTTCTCCTAAATGTGACAAAATTGAACCGTCTCTGCTAAATGGTGTATTAACTTGGATACGAAGGCGACAGTCAGTATTAGGCTTGACAATGCCTTCGTTACGGGTTGACAACTAGACTAGCGTTTTTGAATTTTGTTTTGCAGATTGATAATAGCATTGGTGGGTATGGTGATTGTATCTAACTTTCCCTTACGCTGGGTTAATCTCGCGTTTGGTGGGTATGGTGATTGTATCGAACTTTCCCTTACGCTGGGTTAATCTCGCGTTTGGTGGGTATGGTGATTGTATCGAACTTTCCCTTACTCTGGGTTAATCTCGCGTTTGGTGGGTATGGTGATTGTATCGAACTTTCCCTACCTCTGGGTTGATCTCACGTATCGTTTGTACTCCCATGCATTCTCTGGTCAGCATTAGAAAGTACACCCGATTTTACAGCGTGTCTGGTGGTGTGGACCTCGACTGATTGATTGCATTCTTTGGGTTTTTTATGCATCGCCTGTGGGCAATTTTTCCATTGTATCAAATTGTAAAGCGCCTTAGAGTAAATTGCTTTATATAAAACGCTATATATATAATGATAATTATTATTATCGATAAATTGTTCCTTTACCGAATTTTCCCCTCACTACTACTGTCGCCGTACGTACTCTAACCAATATATATATACCATATGATCCTCTTAAATGTACATGTACGTTAAATAACTGTATCCCATTTCCATTCTCAATGACCGTGTTGCTTGTGACAGCGTGGCGAGAATTCCATCGTCATCGAAAGCAAGTTTTTTTTTTTTTTTTTTTTTTTTTTTTTTTTTTTTTTAGACTTGCCTAGATGGTCGAACGGTCTAGCGCGCTGGTTACATGCTGCTAGGATATTTGGTTCCGCAGGTCGTGAGTTCAACCCCTTGTAGGGGCGGAAGTGGGTATCCAAATAAAGTGAAATTTTCTGTGCTTTATATTAAATATTTCTTCACCTAGGGCAGTTATGTTCATTTAAGAGTTAATTGCTATTTCTGTGCTTTATATATATATATATATAGAGAGAGAGAGAGAGAGAGAGACAATTAAATGTAGTTTAAATAACCATGGTAACGATTTTGCTATTGAATATTACGTTTTTTTATATTGAGAATCAAAGCATCAGGGATGATTTCAGATTCTCCGTCGTCAACTTCACATATTTATGAACCAATATTCCATTATAACCAGTATAGGTATTTATCTCTCACCACTGATTCGATACGCAAGAGCTTGTATGGTCAATTTTTAAATCGAGACAGGCTATTGACAAACAAGTTGATGGTCGGTATGCCATACAGAATGATCTTAGTTACACATTCACAGTTAATAAACATCTTTCAGATGATTGAAATTTGGCTAAAGTCTACGTCTGTTTTATGACCCGGGGCCAGAAGATACTACCCCCCCCCCCCCCCCCCATTATACCCAGTGAAAAAAAATCCTACAAAAGACATATTTCTATCATGCACATTTAAATGCAAATAGAGTATGAGGATGATGCTACCTTAATTTAAAACCTTCAAATACAATCAGTGTAAATTTGAAATATAGCAAGGGAAAATAATACGGAAAACTATATTATATTACTATGGCCATAATTCTCATAGAAGTTGGTCAGCTGGAACAAAACATGAACGGTCCCACCAAATATTTACTGCTGCTGGAATTTATTAATTATTCTATTATAGAATTAATTTCAATCAAAATTCGCAGGTAGTTATTGGAGCAATAAACATGAATATGAAATTAATGCTGAAATTCCCTGTACGCCTGTGGTAAGACTAGGAAGCATTAAGGTGATAATTAAATGACAGATAATTCTTTCAGCATAATCCACACCAAACATCACCAGAAATCATATCAAACTAAATTATCGGGCACTGACTTCAACAATCTCACATCTTAACTATCATGTTCTCGTAATATCAGTCTAGCCACGAAGGTGATAGCAGTGACTCAGCCCATAATTCAGGCTGCAGTTGCCCGCAGAATTAGGGACCAATCGAAAGGAAGTGAAGTCGACTTCAGCATCTCCTGTAGTTAATGTTTGGTATTCTGACTGTAATGCGATATTTGGATCTTCAAAGCATATTTATATAATCAATTTATGTACTTTGGGTAACGATGTGATATCCAACTTCCGACTTGAACTGCCTGATTTGTGTTTTGGCTGGACACGCCCTTAAAAAAATCAGGTTACACAACTACCAGAAACCAATGTACTCCAGTACAAGGCCGCTTATACCCCAATATATTAACATTTATACACCAATGCATGAACATTATACACCAATACATGAACATTATAAAACAATACATGAACATTATACACCAAAACATGAACATGATACAACAATACATGAACATTATACACCAATACATGAACATTACACACAAATACATGAACATTACACAACAATACATGAACATTATACAACAATACATGAACATTATACAACAATACATGAATATTATAAAACAATATATGAACATTATAAAATAATACATGAACATTATAAAACAATATATGAACATTATAAAATAATACATGAACATCATAAAACAATACATGAACATTATACAACAACACATGAACATTATACACCGATACATGAACATTATACAACAATACATGAACATTATACAACAATATATGAACATTATACACCGATACATGAACATTATACAACAACACATGAACATTATACAACAATATATGAACATTATACACTGATACATGAACATTATACAACAATATATGAACATTATACACCAATACATAAACATTATACAACAATATATGAACATCATACACCAATACATGAACATTATACACCGATACATGAACATTATACAACAACACATGAACATTATATAACAATACATGAACATTATACAACATTACATGAAGATTATACACCAATACATGAACATTACACACCAATACATGAACATTATAAAACAATACATGAACATGATACAACAATACATGAACATTATATAACAATACATGAACATGATACAACAATACATGAACATCATACAACAATACATGAACATCATACAACAATATATGAACATTACACACCAATACATGAATATTATACAACAATACATGAACATTATACAACAATACATGAACATTATACAACAATACATTAACTATATAACAATACATGAACATGATACAACAATATATGAACATTACACACCAATACATGAATATTATAAAACAATACATGAACATTATACAACAATACATGAACATCATACAACAATACATGAACATCATACAACAATACATGAACATCATACAACAATACATGAAGATTATATAACAATACATGAACATCATACAACATTACATGAACATTACACACCAATACATGAACATTATACAACAATACATGAACATTATCCAACAATACATGAACATTATACAACAATACATGAACATTATATAACAATACATGAACATTATACAAGAAAATATGAACATTACACACCAATACATGAACATTATACAACAATATATGAACATCATACACCAATACATGAACATTATACACCGATACATGAACATTATACAACAATACATGAACATTATACACCAATACATGAACATTACACAACAATACATGAACATTATAAAATAATACATGAACATTATACAACAATACATGGACATTATACACCAACACATGAACATTATACACCAATACATGAACATTATACACCAATATATGAACATTATACACCAATACATGAACATTACACACCGATACATGAACATTATACACCGATACATGAACATTATATAACGATACATGAACATTATACACCAATATATGAACATCATATACTAATACATGAATATTTATAACCAATACATGAACATTTATACACTAATACACAATATGAAGTTCCCATGTCTGAGATCAGGACCTGAAAGCACATGCTCATTATTTGAGTATACATGTATATGTATTGTTTAAAATCCTGCAGCTCAGTGCCCATATTTGACACTTGTTAAATTTACTTCTATGATATGGCAATGGTGGGGAGGTGGATTTTAGTTTCTTGACTCGCTTCGTTCTAAAGATAACTCGAGGCCAAGGTCTAATGTCTTCCCATCGTCAAGAATGTTTTATATTTCTTTACAAAATTACGTAGATAAATTCACATTGTTTGTTTACTCTTGCTTTGTTCCTTGACAGTGAACCCTGAGGTTTTAGCATAGGTTACTGTTTAAAAACCCCAAACAATGCAAGGTTTGCGGAAGCATTGCCATGCTAAAGAACCCTCACTGCTACAGCCCTGAGTGCTAAGCATAGGTCTAAATTTGTGGTACTTCACCTACAGCTGGTAACGTCTCAATAGGAGTGAATTTTTGTTTCGAAGGAACGTGAAACAAACAAATAACACGACTTTCCCTTTGGGGTAACGTTTAGGAAAACGATATCCTCAGGGAAATGCATTGTTATTAATGCTTGAGCGAATGGAAACTCCTGACGTCGCCCCCATCCCTGGTATATAAGCATCCTAGATATCTGAAGATACAAATGTCAAATTAACTTTTTAGTGTCTGTACAAAGAGTAACTTCGGATGATTATGTGCATAGACAGATCTTTAAATCCAATTCTTTTAATTAAAAGAGTTTCAAAATTAGCCACACTGTGATAAAGAGATACTCGTGATAGGCAATGGAAATGGTTGTGTTTTCTGAACTGCACTCTATAACATTTAACAGATTGTATATCAAATACATCCTCATGTGGAAAAATCAGTACGCAAAATACAGGAAAGATGAACAGCTGCGTGTGCAGTAAATGAATGACCTTGAGTTTGACCTTGATATATGCAGATGTACAACTTTTTTTTTTATTTTACTTCTTTTTCTGAGTATTCTTTATACTTCTCTTTCCATAAAAACAGAACACGAGCACAGCAATCCCCGAGTTCTTTGCAATTTTGACTGAGGACGGAAGTCGAGTGAGTCCAGAATCGTGCAGCAAAGAATTCCTTCTTCAAAGAGAACATGTAAACATGTCGTAATAAATGAAACAGATACGATCACGTGGGGGATTAAGTCTTTTATCATGACGACAACTTGATTCTGGGACATCACAAAAAAGCATGTAGAAGGTGATATTCTGTAATGAGAATTTTTTAATGGAAGCTTTGTGTTAGGTCGTAAAGTAGGAATACAATATTGACGAGAAGGTTAAAAGGATATCATTTTTATCCAGGCTGGTAAATAGCCAGTGACGTCACAATTTAGTCATTTTTGAGACAAGGCAGCGGAAACATGATCCTCGAAAACATTTGGGTGAATTCATACATCCTTAATCGTTTGATGAAAGTCGCTGAAATTTTACACAAATGTTGCATGTGATCTAAGCTTTTGGAGAATGACCTGCATGCAAGCTCATAATATGTTGGGATATTTGACTTATGAGCAATTGACTAAAAATAATAATTAAACCATTCAAAGAATTGTTATGTTATAATGCCCGAACTAGTAGTAGAAGTAGTATGATTTTACTTAGAATAGCAGAAGAGCTCCTGACTTCTCTGTAGAGTCTTCCATTTTGATCACACTATTCATAGATGCACGTGCATGCAAGTTGGTTTTTGCAGATCAAGGTGAATTTTTCAGAAATTGTCGCGCCCCTGTTGAAATGCTGCGTTGGAACACCCGACATTACATTGTTAATTTGTTTATACACCGCTGCATCACAGAGGCCATTTGGGCCACAAATCTGTAATACCATAGATATAGAAAGGGGTCTAACTCTGACCCAGATAACAACTATACTAGCCACTCTGTGCGTTCTGTTTTATTAATATTCACTTTAGATCCTGCATATTAAACACAACAAATGTTTGGTATAAAAGTAAACACTGAGTCTTTAAGATGTTTAGGATTATACTTAGGAAATAATAAGAAAGAATGTTACCGCAAAAACTGGATAGATAAATGTGAAAACATAGAAAAACTCTTTGAAACGTGGAAAAAAAGACAATTAACAATCTTTGGAAAGAAAGAAATCATAAATACTTTAGGTACTAGCAAATTTATTTACATAGTATCTGTATTACCAATTCCAGGAACTGATATTTTAAAACGAATAAACAAAAGCATTTTTAACTTTCTTTGGAGTAAAAAAGACAGAATAAAAAGAAAAACCAGAATAGGTCCAGTAAATGAAGGAGGAATAGGTGTTATTGATATAATCCTTAAATTTCAAGCACTTAAAGCTGCATGGGTATCAAGACTTATCAAAAATGATAATCAAAATACAATTAAAAAGCATATAGAAAACATACCCAGAAGTCAAAATACAGATATTGAATATGTCATTAAAATAAATTCTATAGATATTAAAGATTTTAATGCATTTGACAATCTGCCAATGTTTTACAAAGAAGTATTTATATACTTTAATAAATGCAAAAAATTAAAACCGTTAAATACAATGAACACATCAAAAATACTCCTAGAGCCCATATGGTATAACAGACATTTTACATACATGGGAAGACCGATATTCTTCACGAATTGGGTAAAAAGCGGGATAAAATACGCGAAAGACCTATTTATAGAGCACGAATTCAAAACAATCAATGATATAAAAAGTACATAAAGTTGTAAAGCTAACTATATATGTGAATATAAGGTTGTTAAATCAGTCTTCAAAAATCTAATTAAAAAAACTAAAAAATCAGGCAAAGTTTGTTAACATAAAAAATAAAAGAACATTCTTATTTCATAAAAACGAGTATCATATTTTATATAATATAAAATGTAAAATCTTTTATGAAGTTTTATTAAGAAGTAAATTTATATATCCCCTGTATCAGAAAAAAATCCAAACTGAATATGAAATAAACCAAGAAGATTGGAAACAGATATATATTCAAAAAATCAAATTTGCATTGGACAAAAATATTGCATAATTTAATTATAAACTATCAAATGATACACTTTGCTGCAAGCAAATGCTGAGCAAGTGGAAGAAAGAGCAAAATGGAAATTGTTTTTTATGTGATATGACTGAAAATATTGAACACCTGATTTTCAAATGTAAAAATGTACAAAACATTTGGAAAATTGTAAGTTTCACCACAAAAGTTAACATCAGATGGCAAGATATATTGATTGGATTTCATCATGAAAATAACAGAAAGATACAATTGTTAAACAATATCATATCTTTTGTTGCTCTTAAAATATAAATATAAGATGTTCTGTAAACTAGAAAATGTGGATGAGCAGGAATACAATGTACACAACCTTATCAAACAAAAAGTTTTATTTTGGTGTAAAATTTTGAAATACTGTAAATGTAATCTAAATATGGATGTTATAGAAAAACTAGGTAATGTTTTGTGACATGTATGTATATGTGTGTGTATATGTATATATGTGTATGCATATGTGTACATACTGTCATCACATTGTATATTTTTATAATACACACTATGAAATTATTCATAGTAACAAGGTTTATTTTTGTGTGTGATTGAAATCAATGTTATAAATGTATTTAATAAATCGCTACTTCCAGGAGTAACCTGTCTCCCAGCTAGGCTGCCTAAGGGTCATCTATGGTCTCTAAGTTGGCGTGTGTGGACCTTTAAAGGCAGCATCAACGGTGTATTAATTCTTCAGTCTATTTAAATAACATTATTTTTATAATCAAATCTTAAATCATCTCATCTATAGTGATGTTCTTTTTTCTTTAAAAAAAAATGTATACTAGAATGGGTGTTTTTTTTTTGTCCAAACAAATATCATAATTGATACACATAATAATTTTTTTATATACATTACAATACGCTACACAGATAAATATACTTAAGCTTGTACATTATAGAATAGAATTTATAGAATGTGCCCTGCGTGGCACAGTAGGAAATGTCTTGTTAAATTTTGAGGAAGCTTAGCTAGGGCCCCATCCCTGACAGCTGCCCTATAAATTAGTGTATTTTATTATTACTATCATTATTGTTATAGAATAGGTTCTGGGAAATAATATATATATATATTTTAAAAAAAAAAACAACAAAAAAACCCCAACTATACTACCCACTCACTTCAAATGCCCCAAAAATCAGAAACTATGTGCGATATGCGCAGTTAAGTGTTTTAACGACTTGCATGCCAAACATCAAGTCATAGGTTCTTAAAATAACAGAGATATACGTCATCGTTCTCTCGATTTCACCTGGTTAGTTTTACTGGGGCATTTGCCAGTGTTGTATAGTAGCCTTTCCACCATAGTAGCTCCCACTTCCGTAAAAATGGCTATATAGTAGCCTTTCCACCTAGGTGTAAATACTACTATATAGTAGATCTTTCCCCATAGCAGGGTTACCCCCTCACGTTTTTTGGTTTTGAATTTAGAAAACATTTTATAGAAAGTAAGCCGGGCTTTGTACAACGATAGATATTGCATAGATCTGAGTATCGAAAAGTGTATGTTGCCAATAGTTTGAATGTAGATACATGTCGTAAATCTGGATATTTTTGCGTCGATTTATTTTTGTGAATTTGAATAAAAAGCCTATAAATTTATTTTTGTGTTTCTTATTTTTGCGAATTTATGGTGGAGCTATGCTGCATTTTCAGTTAAAAGCACCGACCGCTCCTTTCTATTTAAGTATTTTAAAACTGACATCTTGTGGCTTAAAAATATGAGTGAAAACTGACCATCGATAAACTACCTATAACCCACCAGATTAGTTACGCACGAGTGATATCAAATAAATCTCCAGTATTGATCACTATTTATACACCTAGGAGTTCATACAACTGACCATCGAATTGGTGGATCTAAAAAAAAAACTACGGTAGAGTTATTTTTGCGAATCAAACTGACTCGCAAAAACGCTTAAAATTAATCGACAGCAAAATAACCAGATTTACGGTGTCTTTTCATAGAGACAAATGTTAGATATATATATATATATATATATATATATATATATATATATATATATATATATATATATATATATATATACACACTAGCGGAAAAAGAAACTGCATTATTTAATATACATGTATGAAAAAATAATAAAAAATAACAATGAACAAATTTTATTTTTTGTAATACTGTTAACAAATGTATTCGTTACAACATTTCATAATCCATTAATGTTAACGTCGAATAACGTCAATTTCAGCACACTTGAAAGACACTGGTATTCGAACTTGAATTAACAAAGTTAATAACGCGTGTGACCACCATTTGCATTCACACATGCTTGACAATGGCGCCTCATTGATGCCACTAAAGTGTTCATAAATGCTTGAGGGATGTTGTTCCAGATGTTGGTTAAAGCCTGACCTAAATCAGCCAATGTCGCTGGCTAATTTGGTAAACGGCGTAGACGTTGTTCCATTCCATCCCAGACGTGCTCGATCGGCGATAAATCTGGGGGAAACAGCTTGGCCGAGGCAATACATCGACATTCTGTTGAACAAAAAAGACCCTGACTACACGTGCAACATGTGGCCTTGCGTTGTGTTGCTGCAGAGTGATGTGATTTTGCTGTCGCTGTATGAAGGGTATCACATGGCGCTGAATAATTTTGTCTTGATAGCGTACGCCGGTGAGATTTCCATTGCCAATTTGTAGAGGGGTCCTTCCACGTGCTGTTATTCACCCCACACCATAACGATACCTCCACCGAATTGTCGACGTTGTACAACACAAGCGTCCTGGTACCGCTCCCCAAAGAGACGATACACGCTACAACGGCCGTCACTGCTATCCAAATGAAATCTGGATTCATCAGTGAACAGAATATTGGCCCAGTCCTGTTTTCTGAATCGCAGATGTCGTCTGCACCACGCGATATAATGACGTTGAAGCAGTATTGGGCGCACCGCTGGACGTCATGGTCTGATGTTGTGCTCGCACTGACGATTACGGACAGTTCTTGGACTGATTGGTCGAAGTCCAGGAATGCTACGAACAGTCAAACTTGCTGTCTGGAAACGATTTCTCAGGTGCACAAGTCTAATGTGGTTGTCCTGTAGACGCGATGTCACACGAGGACGCCCAGAACGTGGTCGATCCCTAGTGTTACCAGATTGTTGGAAACGTCTCCATAATGACTGGATGGTGTTTTGATGAACTCCAAAGTGTCTTGCAACGATATTTTGTGCCATTCCAGCTTGAAGCATCCCATCAGCACGATTACGTTGGTTTTCGCTGAGTCGTGGCATGACAGAAGGGTAAATTTTGTCGAAACTAAAGTTAACGAATAGTGTCCAAACAAACCTTTTACACTTCTTACTCCAAACAGTATTGGCCAGTAAAACTCTTGCGTACGAACACTTCAATAAACAACATTGAACATGTGTTCACTAACCATGAAAAAGTCCGTGCATCTGAGTCGAGTACTATCTGATATTGTTAAAAAACATCACCTTTATCGATTGTTTAGATTTTATAAATATAAACAATAAATATAGAAAAATTATACTAAATTTTATAATGCACAACTTCTTTTTTCCGCTTATATATATATATATATATATATATATATATATATATATATATAAGCATTTTGTGGGAAACAACGAGTAACTCACTTACAATGTATCAGAATAAATCTTTATGTTCAGTAATATTCTGCAGTCAAGAGGCCCACAGGCCTTGACGGTCACCTGAACCTATGCATAAACGTGTCTTTCAAAAAGGCTCTTATTTGCATAATTCCCCTTAAGCCTTTACAATTGAAATATTTGGTAGACTGCATGATAACCTCTTTACAAAAACATTCAGTGTTCAATATATCAATACATTTCGGCAGAATAATAGACGGAATTTCAGACACCCCTCCAGCAAAGTCTTTCCTCAAAGTATCACTTGGGGTAGGCAGCATCTTGATCACCTCCTCCTTCTTTACTAATCAGGTGGGCTTTTTTTTTTATATATCTAACATCAAAAGGAATAAATATGAGATTTTAAGCATCATAAACGTTAACTCTCTTCGACCATTTGCACTCCCTTCCCATGCTGAAACCCTGCTATTTGGTTTACAAAATAAACAATTTTTTAGACAACCTGTGGTCTTTTTATAGATGTGTTTAATTTCATTCAGAATAAAGAAAAATCTGAATTTGTACACGCTTAAGGTATTTTAACAATACAAGCATTTTAACTGGAGAGATTAGAGAAATTAATAAATCTCTTTTATTCACCTTTACATGAGTATTTTTAGGATTTCCAGTGCATTCTAGAAATGAATTTGAAACATTCAAGAATAGTCGCTTTTTCATTTCTGTAAACAAGAATACTACCGAAATAAAATCCACAAAACAGAGAGAATACAAGTGCAGGACTGCAGTTTTAACAACTGAATGATTTTTATCAAACAATTTTTTGTAAATGTTTAAATCAAAAAGTAACAAGAGGCCCATGGGTCACATCGCTCACCTGAGCACCAATTCCTAGCAGTAAACAAGCTTGAGCTAAAACTATCATTATACCAGCACTTTGATTCAGAAAAAAATTAAAGGTAACAACTAAAAATTCATTATGCAATTATTATCCCCCTTGTAAAGGCCCTATGACCCTTCATTTAAACAAATTCAATCTAAGAATGCTTCGTGCAAGGATTGGTTTAAATTTTAAAATGACCCAGTGGTTCTGGAGAAGAAGACGAAAATGTGGAAAGGTTACAGGCGGACAGACGACGGACAACATGTGATCAGACATTTAGCTCAGATGATCTAAAACAGTTTAGGAGTGCATGGTAAAAATCAAAACTTCTCCAGGATATTGTTTGTATGGGCATAAAAATGATGACGTTGTCTATCTGTCAAATTCAAAATAAACTCATCTATGGCGAAATTTTGTTAACGAATATGTATAAATCAAAGTACTGACAGTACAGCTTGGGAGTTACACCGCCTGGACTAGTTACGATTATATAGATAACATGTTCACATCTATTAATCCACCAATGATCCGAGAACAACTTCCAGCTCAATTGAAAAATCCCACTTTCTCCAAATGAGGTGTTAAAATAATGTCTCACGAGAAAGCGAGTTGATTTCTTAGTAGCGGTAATTTGGAATCAAGGGTAGGCAATCAACAGAATCGTAGAATTTAAGTTTTACTCCACTATCTGTATGAAAAGTTTTTGTGTTAATCAAGTGTAGAGAGATAATTTTGATTCCTCGTACGATAAATACTTATCTGTTTAACTAACATATTCTGAGTTGCCTAAATAGGTGCTGTTTTACAAGCATGAAATATTCTGATTTTACATTTTAAATGAAAGGCGAAGATAACAAGCAGTGATCAATCTCATAATTTTTATAAGCAATACAAAATAGATAGTTGGGCAAACACGGATCCCTGGACACACCGGGGGTGAGATCAGGTGCCTAGGAGGAGTAAGCATCCCCTGTCGACCGGTCACACCCACCGTGAGCCCTATATCATATTGTATTATATTATTATCATTACATTATATTATATATTATTGTTTTACACAACACTCGACTGAATGAAATGTTTGTTGAATAATGAATATTTCCAAAAACCCCAAGCAAAGAAATCCGATTAATTTCAGAATGGAAGGAATATGTATGGGAATGGTACATCGTAAACATAATCGGAATGAAAAAAATGTATGAAAATCTATTATATGGTAGGTTTTCCGAGGGGCCATCTGACTATAAAAGGGGGATATCCTACTATATAGCCACATTTCCGTGGGGGGAAGATCTTCTACTTTACTACTTTATAGCCATTTTTCTGGGGGGGGGGGGGGAGGGGGGGGGCTGCTATATATCCATATCCCGTGGGGGGGGGGGGGGGGGGGGGTGTACTATTAAAAGACCGATCCGGGTCATCGGTTGGTTCACGCCTATGACAGCAGCGAAATTCAGATTAATTTCGGACCAAAACGGGCTTAGCTCCACTGCACTGCATGTTCATTTTCATGAGCGTTAAGGGACAATGTCCCATTGAAGGGAGATAACTATATATGATGAATTACTATTCGGGTATATATTAAAAAATTGGGGGGGGGGGGGGGGGGGGGGGTATTGACCCTAACATAAATACATGGTATACTATACAACGATATTTGACTATTTTATTCCTTCGGTGAGTTTACTTTAATGGTTATGTTTCCAGTACTATTGGCATTGTGAAACATGCTAAAGTCTGGGTTTTGTAGCTTTATTCCACTGCTGGTCACAATAATTGGATGATTAATCATGGACATCCCCTCATGTGGTCTAGAATCTGGACGTTTCAATTAACTGAACTGCTTGGCTGAGAAACTCGTCATACCTATCGTTGTGTTGTTCATGTACATGTATATACTATTAAGCAGCTCCTAGGGACTTACTAATGAATATTAAGTGAATTATTTTTATTTCTTTTTTCGGATTTACCAAACTCGCCCGTTTTCATTTTTCATATAATTTGTAAGAGTTGTAGAACTTTGTTTACGTGGCGTCATCGTATGAACGGGAATGTTTACAGATCTGATGCTGCTATTTATTTCCTTAGGGAATGTTACCTTATACTGAAGTAAGTTTTTTTTTTTACCGTTTCCCATCTGTTTAGCATCTATAAGTCGTTGAAAAACGTCGGAAGATATTGGTTCTGCTTTTCTCGTTTTATTGCCAAGTCCTCGGGATTTTAGATTTCAGAAATCGTTTTAAAGCAGTTTTCTACATCAAAATTACCGTAAATTAACATTTTGATCTCCATTAGGACCGGGAATTTCTAATAATGCTTTAGTATCACCCTCCATAATCCTCCTACTGTTTTCTGTCGCCTAGAACGTTGATTGTTTTTAAATGAAGTTAAACGTGTTATTGTTCTAAATAAACAATTGTTACTTGGGTTACCCCCCTTTGCTTAGATACTCGCTACAATTTAGCGCTGTTTTTGAAAACGTTTTTATTTAATTTTTCAGCTTAAATTAAATTTTGTCGTGGAAGAAAGTATTATATTTGAAAAAAAATTGTGTCTAACATCATTTTTTCATGTAGTTATGTTAGATTTTAAAAGATTAAAGAAGAAATAGCCATTTGAAATTTGAGGGCGAGACAGCCCCTTGACAACGGGCCGAGACAGAGATATATCATATACCTAGTAGTGTATCAGCCCTGATACACCTATCTTGGCTAGGGTGAGACAGCTGCAAGTAGGTAGGGCTGTCTCGCCCTAAGGGCCGAGATATCTCCCTACGGGCTCGGGCCGAGATCAACTCTCGGGGCCAATCCCAGGTCCGAGATCAACATTAGAGTGTGATATTCTATATATCTCGGCCCTTAGGGCGAGACAGCCCTACCTACTTGCAGCTGTCTCACCCTAGCCAAGATAGGTGTATCAGGGCTGATACACTACTAGGTATATGATATAAGTCAATCTCACACTGATGATTATGTGAGAAAATTGTTTCTCTCATATCTACGTATGTAAGATACAGATATTCTATGAAAGAAAGGTATGAAAGATATTTCTATCTTTCATATCACGTGACGTTTATCTTTCATATCCCATAACGTAATAATCAATACACAACAAGCCTGCAATTTACCTGGATTGACGAACACTAGCGTCCACAAAGCTCTTGTACAAAAAATGACAGTAATGTCTCTGATAATCTCCAGGTGTATGTGACCGGACACAAAATTTGACAAAAATACGCAACTACCGCACACTTATCAACAGTCACAAATTCCTCATATCGAAAATGCTGTCGAGTACATCTATGTCCTCCGGTGCATTATGCCATATCCACCAATATCTCTCTTCACACACTCGTCATTAAATAACTGCTCAATTAATATCAATAATTCGTTTTACGACGTGACCGTGTTTGAGGGCGAAGCAAAAAAGTATTGACATTAGTATCTATATCCAAAACAGGACAAAAAACAATCCGAAGTTAGCACGAAGACCAAGCTTTATCTAAGCATCCCAATTTTGGACATTTGATCCGCCTATAT
>NC_079167.1:32378916-32468916 GCF_947568905.1 Ostrea edulis | reverse complement strand
AGCAACGTAGTTGCCAAAATGAAGGTCGTAGAATTCGATTCTGTTGTTATTTTTAAGGTACAGCGAAAAATTAATTAATTGGAAAATTCTCAAAATGGCGTCGCTAGGCACAAGGAAAACGGAAAACTTCTAGAAATATGAGAGAAAAATACTCTTATGAGTTGCCATGAAATATTAAGGATGACCTCTAATAATTTTCCATGCCATCGGTCGTGAATGTCCATATCTCCCTCACTATTTTGCATTAACAATCTTTTCAAATAAAAGTACAGAACTCATTGTTAATTTCATAATTAATGCTATGTTTAGTCACACAACAGTGTGTTCGACAGGTGCAGCGAGAACTGTTATTCAGTCACTAATTAGAAAAATATGAAACTGACCAACACGTGTATAACTTCGTACAAAGACCACGGTCATGAAGAGAAAACCCGAGTAAAGGAAGCGACACACTTTCTGGGATGACAACGTGAATTCGGTTACATGTATTAACCGGGCACACGTCAGAACATCCAAATATTGACCCCATTGGAAATAAGCTAATTTAAGCTTTTATGGGTTATCCTTACGTTATTATATCATCATACACTGTATGTCATGTTATTCATACAGTTACATGTCCTTATTTTTTAACTGTTAATATGTCTTACGGCATGACCGTGTTTGAGGGCGAAGCAAAAAGTATTGAACGTAGACAGGACAAAAAACAACCCGAAGTTAGCACGAGGACAGAGCTTTATCAAAGCATCCTAATTTTGGACATTTGATCCGCCTATATATTGAACGCGGGAAATATAACGCAATTGATGTAAACAGTGCATTGTGACGTCATATTCAGCGTCGGTATTTAGCAAATTTACAAAAATAGGAGACATGGCCATGGCACAATCGCTTTAATCGAGGAGTGATTATATATGATTAAGAAAATAAGATTTACATGCTTTTACGGAATTTATGTAACATCTCAGAACGACGTGAACTAGGGTAGACGAGATTCAAAATGGAGAAATACATGTCCACGCGCTAATATTCGAATCGACGCCATTGGGGCCAAAATTTTGAAGTTCCATAGGTATGGTTTAAATTTTCATTAGTTTTCTATATTTTCCTTTTAAACATGTATATACGTTTTACCTATAGGGAGAGCTCCGCTATCACGGCACTTCTATAACTACATAGTTCAATTTGTTATTTTAAATTCATAATCATGACATTCTGTGATATTTTATACATGTACCTGAATGAAATGAAAATCGAGTACAAAATTGGTACTCCAATAACTTTTTTTGTTAGAAATACATAAAATCTTGATAATGGGGGGGGGGGGGTAAAGCATCTTTTCAAATTTACGCTCGTTTAAATTACAATCTTCTCACATATCCTGGGTTGATCTATTGTCGATATAGCGCACGACAGCAGGGATTTTTTAAGGGTCTGTAGGTGGCAAAAATAAGGTCCCATTCCCAATGCTAGAGAGCAGGTATTTCCCCCAATTTTTGCTTTGAAATTCCCAAACAATGAAAACAAATCAAGCAAGGTAGCCTAATCGTTCATAATCTTCTTCACACTCCCACATATTACAATATTTGCTTTAATTTTTTTTAAGTAAACCTAATGTTTTGGCCTCTACTTATTTGAATGAGGTAAGCTTTGATCAAATTGAGAGTCAGAAGGAGCCCGATTATACCTTAAAGCACTCTGAATTGGGGTTTTCCCTTTTTCTTTGAATGAAACATTTTCCCCAATTTCAAGCAAATGTCGCTATTTTTCCCAATTGGAAAGGCCCAGACCCTTGAAATCAAGACCTTTAAAAAAAAACACCTGGACTTGGGACAATCAATATACATGTTTTGCATATATACATGTAACTAGAATTCGCTTTTGAAGCAAACACTTTTAAGTAGGGCTGTGCGGTGCACCGAAAATTTCGGTGCACCGCGATTCATACCATTCGATTCGATGCACCGATTACAAATTCCGGATTTCGGTTCGGTTTAGATTTTACATACACCAAAACAACAATGGCGTCCAAGTGATGTGCAGAACATGTGGTATTTTTATGCAACAGAGATTAAATCATTACTGTGTTGAAAGTTAGCATTTTCACCACTCAGATACCAACAGAATATGGTCAGTAAGATCATTGCAGTTTATCTTTACATGTCATTTAGCATTTCTGTCAGTGGTGGAGTGAAATCAACAATGACACAGATTTGACAGTTAATATGAGAGAAGTAAATCAATAAAGGAAAGATTTTAAAAGACTCTCAATTGATAGAATTGTTGAATTTTTACATATCAATGAAAACAATATCATATACATTTTAGATTCACTATAGATTTGTTTAATAATCCAAAACTTATGCAGCACATTAATGTAACAAATTTTAATAGACTGTCAGATTTCTTTTTTCTATCAAAGTTATAAAATGTCATTTTAAATAGATATGATATTTACAAATGACGACATAAAGTTATATAACTTGATTAAAATCAAATCAAATATGATACTCATTAAAATTGTTAATTTTTGTGCTGTCAGTAGATATATTGGACCTAACATGAACCGAATCGAAAATAACCGAACCGGGCTGTTCTGAATCGAAACCGAACCGAATCGAGCTAACCCTGAATCGTCCCAGCCCTACTTTTGAGTGAATCGATTACGTGCCATGATTTGATAAGTTTATCAATTTAGCAACAAATATTTGTGATCACTGTGATATAAAACTGTAATCACTGTATAATAAAACGAGAGAGAGAGAGAGAGAGAGAGAGAGAGAGAGAGATAAAAAAGAGACAGAGATTCACTGATCCACTTGTTGCATTAAGTTTCTCATTCGCGGAAGGAGCGCATGCTGTAATGTCGGTAATTCTGACAAGTCAGATTAAAGCATATTGGTGTTTTAAAAGTCAACCTCCTGTATTTTGCACATTTAGTACATGTACCAACGTAATTTATGTATCTTGGAATCAAATTTCAAGCTCAGTTGCACATAGGTGATCATTACATGGATATAACTGGAAATTCATCATATATCATCTACAATAGTATAGTGTCCGGATAGGACATTCTAAATCTAAACGGCATACTGAGTAACTATGGTAACGGTCCATAGAGAAACAATTTGCTTGTACCACAGATGTGTCATTATAAAATAAAACCTCATTGTTTTAAGCACATTTGAAACCTTTAGTTATTTTATTTTTGACGTTTTAAGGAGTCTGGTAACTGTTAACCTGGGAATTAACCAGGGTCTACCTAATAGTGCGCGTATTATTTTATCTTTTGGTGTACTTGTATAGGATCTTATTTTAAGCCTGATGGCTAGATAATTACATGTTACATTTTAATTCAATTGCAAAACAATACTTTAGTATTTCAAAGCATTCCGGCAAAGCTAATCGATCATAATCATTTTGTCGTGAATATTCTTTTTATGCCACCCCCCCCCCCCCCTTCAAAGAAGAGGGGCATATTGGTTTGCACCTGTCGGTCGGTCGGTGGCCCACATGTTGTCCGTTCAATAACTTGAGAACCATTCACTTGATCGTAATGGTGTTTCATATGTGGGTTGGTTATGAAAAGAAGAGGACCCCTATTGTTTTTCAGGTCAATCTACTCTGGACATAGGAATATACTGTCCGCTCAATATTTTGAGAAACCTTTGCTTGATATCAGACTTGGTACACTGGTACATCTTAAGGAGTAGATGGCCCTATTGATTTTGAGGTCTGGTCAAAGGTCAAACTTATTCACTCAATATCTTGAGAATCCTTTGCTTGAGAGACATCAAACTTGGTACACTGGTACATCTTCAGGAGAAGATGACTACTGACGATTTTGAGGTCACATGGTCAAAAGTCAAGGGTCAAACTGGACATAGGAATATACTGTCCGTTCAATATCTTGAGAACCCTTTGCTTGACAGACATCAAATTTGGTACACTGGTACATCTTCAGGAGTTGATGACCCCTATTGATTTTCAGGTCACATGGTCAATCCACTCTTGACATAGGAAGATACTGTCAGCTCAATATTTTGAATTGATGATACTACTCTCAATTAAATAATGTGTGTGTATAACCCTTTTCAATTTTGCACCATGGGGATCTCTTGTTATCTCACTTTTACAGGTATGAATTTTGTGATCAGTTCAAATACATGTATTGTTTAGCTACACGTTTCTGAGGTGCACGTGCACATTGTTTTGATAGTTGAACCAGACATAAGACACTACTGGTGATGGCAGACAATCAATGACTGAAATAAAATCGATGACCCAACATGGGACACTGCTGGAGATGACATACAATTAATGACTGAAATAAAATCGATGACCTCTATTTCAACGTGCAGTCTGTATCATTAATATTTATGCCCCCTTCAAAGAAGAGGGGCATATTGGTTTGCACCTGTCGGTCGGTAGACCACATGTTGTCCGCTCAATATCTTAAGAACCATTCACTTGATCGTAATGATATTTCATATGTGGGTTTGTTATGAGTAGAAGATGACCCCTATTGTTTTTCAGGTCAAAAAGTCAAGGGTCAATCTACTCTGGACATAGAAAGACACTGTCCGCTCATTATCTTGAGAACCCTTTGCTTGACAGACATAAAACTTGGAATACTGATACATCCCAAGGAGTAAATGACTCCTATTGATTTTGAGGTCGTATGGTCAAAGGTCAAACTGTACATAGGAATCTACTGACCACTCAATGTATAGAGAACCCTTTGCTTGACAGACATCAAACTTGGTACAATGGTACATCTTCAGGAGAAGATGGCCCCCTATTGATTGTGAGGTCACATGGTCAATGGTTAAACTGGACATAGTAATATATTGTCTCCTTATTTTAAGAATATTTTGCTTGATTGACACCAAACTTGGTACACTGGTACAGCATAAGGAGTAGATGACCCTATTGATTTTTAGGTCACATGGTCAATCCACTCCTTACATAAGAAGATATTGTCTACTCAATATTTTGAATTGATGATACTACTATCAATTAAATGATGTGTGTGTATAACCCTTTTCAATTTTGTACCGGGGGATATGTTTTACAAACACCTCTTGTTTCAATGAAGGTAGACTAACAATTTATCTCTTCTATTTATCTGTGTTGTATAATTCGATAGATTTCGATCTGGAAAAAAAACCCCAACAAATAAGAGATGCAGAACACATACATGTATTTGAAGTTGGAATTTGAAGCGATTTGTCTGCAATACTGACCGCAGAAGCATACAAAATATGTAGAATATATCATCTTTTATCTTGAATTTCCTTTATGCAGAAAGTAGGGAACAATAGAAATGTATGGTTTTCCTGTAGCGACTGCCAATAAAGATTAATGTATTGATCACAATGTGTAATTTTATGAATACATTCTCGATACATGTATAGCGGCGCACTACGTTTCCGGATATTGATAAAAGTGTTACGATTCCGCAATTTTTTCCACTATGCCGCCAAAAAAAAAAATTGGCATTACGATTCCGCAAATATCTTACCTGGATTATAGGTAAAAACAAAGCATTCTTACCTGGATTACATGTGAAAACATGGCATTTCTATCGCATATTTATTCTAAAATTCTGACAATACAACACACATTACTGCATAAAATAGTAGCATTCATTCTTAATTCGAAGTAATAGCACTACATAAATGTTCTACACTCTATATGTATTTTGGTGCCAGAGCGCCTTGTATGTCTGCTCAGGCACCACATTTGTACCCAACAGCCCTTAAAGTTTGGGAAAACTTCGTGTACCCAATAGCCCTTATAGTTCGGGAAAACTTCGTGTACCCAACAGCCCTTAGTGTTTCAAATGTTTCTCATATTCTATACACAAAAGGTCAAAGTTTTCTTGGCCACTTTTGCGTACTGTTGTTGTCAGAGACATGGTTTTGATGCAAGTTATTTGTAGTTTTGGTGTGGGAAGCAGAACTGAGAATTAAAATGGTCATGAGAAGACTGGTTCATTAGTAGTGCGCTTTCTCTCAATATCTGGAGTTGCTGCCCAAATTTGTGGTGGAAACCTAGTCTTATATTGTTGCAAGTTTTTCTATTTCAGTAACCTTAGAGAGAATTGGTCCACACCCGCCGTGAGCCCTATATCTTGATCAGGTAAACAGAGGAGTTATCCGAAGTCAAAATCAGTGTGCCAAAAACGGCCTAACAATCTGTATGAAACAAGTCAGACAGTATTTGACCCAATGTATAGATAACATCATAAGTACATGTATTTGTCCCTCAGTTACAGGAATTGATAGAATGTTTAATAAGTTCGTGAAATTGTTCAATCAAAAGAGTATAAAATGGGTGGTTACCCCTGGTTCTAAGAAAAACTGCGTAGTTTGTCTCTTTCATGTCATCGGCTTACCAAATCTTGGAAGTCGAATAAATTAAGTAACAGCATTGACTTGATAGATATATTCCGGCATATGATTGTACTTTAATTGACATTATATATCACTAAGACAATAATTTACACGTGATCATCATCATTACCAGTCATCATCATCACTGTTCTCCGTGTTTTCACATTCAGTAAGTTTATACAGATCAATGAAGTATATACATGTAAATCATTTACCAAACACATACATTTCGGTAAAGCACATTTTTGGACACTTACAGACTAGTACGGCGCTGACTGAACATCCAACCTTCTTCTATTTCCATCTTCCACCAACTGGACTGGGTACCTGAAGATCTTGTTCAAGACACCTTTACTATATTGCTGCCTGGTCACCTCCTCCTCTCACGTGCAATGTTTCCACACACTAAACAAAGTGGACGTTGGTGATTCCCTCTATTTATCCGTTTTTAACACAAGAGATGGTATCAATTGTCATTAACATTTGTAGGTGATGCGTTTGGAGTATAGAGACAACATGTGAAGGGTTCTAACTTGTCAATTAAATCTTTAGAGCTTCCCATTCCTTACCTAACTTTGAAACATTTCTTGTAAATTTGTACTACCGGTCATAGGTTTCAGTGCAGTGCACGTGCTTTCCCTTTTCCAGAAAATGTTTGATTGCTTTACGTCCCTTCGAGAAGTTTGTCTATGCTAATGTGAAGGCATCTCAAAGACCATGACGAGATAGCAGATCTTCAGAGCCTGCAAGAAGAAGCAGATGGGCGCTTACTTCTAATTCTTTACACACATCATGCAGTAAGCTATAGTGCCGCACTTTGCCCTGAGGGCATGGATGTATTATCATGGCATTGGCTTCAGTGACAGGCACGGGGTTCCAATGTTCATGAGGTGCGGCATTAAGGCGATACTCTACATCGTCAAAATGGCTGACTTCCTTTTCATACATGAATGAAAATATAAATATCAGCAATATGTGCCTATTCCTTTCAAAATCCATTGTCTAGTTGAGTACTGTGGAGTCATTATTGTTCGTGGGGGATTGATGTTCGTGGATTTCGTGGTTCACTTTTACCCACGAATATGCGTGTCCTCGAACATTTTTTTTAAACCAAGTAGAGTTATCTCTCCTAGTGAATCGTATTGCTTACCCACGAATATTGGCCCCCACAAATTAAAATGATTCCACAGTAACTCAGTAGATTAGCACGTCGACTGCTGAACTGTAGATCCAGCAATTGAAACTTTCGGATATGACCTTACAACAGAGTTCCCGTATCGCGACAGTACATTAAAGAACACTCACTGCTACGGTATTGCGCTCCAAACATAGAACTAAATTTGTGGTACTTCACCTGCAATAGGTGACGTCTCAATATGAGTGAAAAATTCTCGACGGTACGTAAAACAAACAAACAATTAACAATTTCCTGTTAAAACTGCGAGTATCTGATACAAGTTTAAAATGTGTATTTATTTCCATTCATTAGAGTTAAAACTAACAAATTATCAAACAAAATACATAGGTCATCACACTTTTTAAGATGTGAGACGTACATATACAGAATCCTATATCACCGTCAGAAAATTGCAATTTTCCTTAAATAGTGTTATTAAAATTCCATACAAACTGGTTATGACGATATACATGTAATAGCATTCATAACAATTTCATGAAACTGTATCTTCACAAAAATATACAAAATGTCTGTAAAAAATACAGGAAATCATCGCATTATAGACTTGATAAAGAAATCAATAGAAACTGAGTTATTGCCCTTGAATTCAATATTTTGAAACGTATCATTGATTATTCATCTATAACTTAGACTTTTGAAATATTTTATTTTTAACAAGATTTTTTACAATAACTAAAGGAAAAGACTCCAACAAAATTTATGTTCATATCATACATAATCTAAATAAATCATTCATTTTGCAAAATCTGATGACATCACAGGAGGGTGGAATTACTTTAAGGACATGCGGGACGATGTGGCCAAAAATAACTCGTCAATGGAGTGGAAGTAGTATTATGTATGCTACATAAATTAGAGATGTCAACTTTACTCGGATAAGCTAGTCGAATACGCGAAGGGTTTAGTCGAGTACTCGGTAAACAAAACCGGACTGACAGGGTACAAGTGTACCTAAGTCATCAGTATGTAAAACTTATACGGTACCAATTTTGATGCACCAGATGCGCATTTCGACAAATATTTCCCCATCATACGATCTTTTAAAGTATGTCCAAACAGTGGATTTCGAAGACAAATTTACCGACCGACATCCTAAACTCAAATGATTTATTTGAACATGGACGAATTAAAACCGGTTTGACTTTATCCTTACATGATTTTCATTCACAAAAACACTGAAGCGTTTAGAATTTATGAATATTACTTTTAAAAAAAATTCTAACGAGTACTCGACAATGAAAAATTTAGTCGATGATCGGTATGACCGAGCGATAGTCGAGTACTCGTTAACATCCCTATTATAAATGGAAAGTTTTTAAAAATATATACTATGTGAATATTTAGGCTTCAGAAATATATTAGTCTAAGTCTATATATAGGAAAGTTTCGTTTTACATACGCAAAGTATATAAATGTACACCGGTCGCTCAGTGGTAGAGCGTTGACTTCGTGACGTGGACGTCTTGAGTTCGAGCCCCACTCGTGCCCTGACCGCAACGACCCTAAACCATAAACATAAGTATTGATCGGTCCTTGATCTCAAAAACGGAGGTCCCATGTCATGATAGGCGTTGGAACCCTATGCTCGGCGCTTCTGAGCATTGAGCAGGGAGGGATCTTTATCGTGCCACACCTGCTGTGACACGGGACCTCGGTTTCAGCGGTCTCATACGAAGGACCACCCCATTTAGTCGCCTCTTCGACAAGCAAGGGGTACTGAGGACCTATTCTAACCCGGATCCCCACGGGACCTAACTTCGTTGTACGTACATCTGGTGACATTTCAACATGAACATGTGTGAAAATTTTTCCAAGGAACGCAAAACAACGTAAACATAATTTGTTATTAGAATATTTATGTGAGAGAAGGATATAAAATTATGCTTTCTATTTTCTGGAACTCCAAGTTTCAAAGATTTGTGTATGACCAAACACGAATCTGATTAAAATCAGCTCCTCGATCCGCTAAAAAAGAAAGAGGAGCGAATCGAGGAGTTGATTTCAATCAGATTGGACCAAACAAAAAAATTAATAATAAAAAAAGTATTTCATAAAATAAATAAGTAAATGAGAAAACAATTACAGAGTTGGAAGTTGTATATGGAAAAATAATTACAAGTGTAAAATAGAGTGTACAGGAAATTTGTTGCTGCATTTATTTATAAACTACTGACAAACCATTATAACGTTACTGACAAAGCATTATAAACAATTGACAAACCATTAAAACGTTACTGTCACATTTAAAGTCCAAACTGCTTTCCGTTCATTCATAACCAAATCTATGTTCAGGTAAATAGATAAATTTTATTCCAAACTTTCACCCATACGTTGAAACTGCCGACTAAGTAAGGTCTATTTTTAAATCCTAATATTCGAACTGGTTAGCGGTGTTTGCTTTGATCAGTTTGGGCACGAGTAATGGGCGTCAAGTAACTTGAAGTTCTTAACATTGTTAGATTTTCAGTTTGTTATATTGCTTCAGCCAGGTTCCACTTTAGCACTTCTGAGATACCTTAAATTAGTTACAAAAGAAATCAAGGAGAAGTAGGAAGTAGAGTGGGAGCCGGTGGTATTTCAAACGGAGCCACCATTCCAACTGGACCCAGTGTAGTTATTGAAACAACCGCAGTGCCATTACAGTGACAATCACAAGACTGAGTTTTTAATTATATTTCATTTATTTTTGTAATAATTAGAAACAAAAATGATGTAAAAATAATAAATATGTAAAGTGTAACATCTGTTATATTTCATGACAACAAAACGTGACAGTTACTGACAAACCATTATAAACTACTCACAAACCATTATAAACTACTGACAAACCATTATAACCTTACTGACAAACCATTATAAACTACTGACAAACCATTATACACTACTGACAAACCATTATAACGTTACTGACAAACCATTATAAACTACTGACAAACCATTATAACCTTACTGACAAACCAATATACCGTTACTGACAAACCATTATAAACTACTGACAAACCATTATAACGTTACTGACAAACCATTATAAACTACTGACAAACCATTATAAATTACTGACAAACCATTATAACGTTACTGACAAACCATTATAAACTACTGACAAACCATTATAAATTACTGACAAACCATTATAACGTTACTGACAAACCATTATAAACTACTGACAAACCATTATAACGGTACTGACAAACCATTATGAACTACTGACAAACCATTATAAATTACTGACAAACCATTATAACGGTATCTGTAAGGAAAACCTGCACATTCCTCCATCCTTAATTAACTGGAGAATTATTGTATTGGGTCCCTACACTGGAAAAAAACCCAACATCATTTGACTATATAAGTATTTCTATTGCCACATTTCATTTTGTATGTATAGATATAACATGTAAAAGATATCCAATTGTTCAGTTTACATGTAACATACATGTACAAAATGAACAATTTGATATCTTTTACATGTTATAATATCTATACATACAAAATGAAATGTGGCAATAAAAATACTTATATAATCGAATGATGTCAAAGAAAAATATACTGAATGCTATTAAGTATGCTTCCGGCTTTCAAAATTCTGTACAAGAAAAATCTGGCAAAATAAATGATGATTTACATATGAAATTAAGCAAATCAGTGTGACGGCATACAAAATCACGAAGACCCAAAAGCACACGTCTCTCATAACTCCAGGAACAGTTTTGTTAACACGATCTTCCGATTACATAGCACTGTCAGCATGGATTAGATGTAATACAGAAACATGCAGTGCATCGTGTCGCCAAACGATATATTGCAGACCAAGAGGAAACATGAATTTTTTTTTTGCAGGTATCGATCTACATTCCTGACAAGAACTTGTGAAAATCTCCAACTGCCACACTTTGCTTTTCAATTAGATAATTCCGATATAAAAGTATTGCATTATATTTCATTGAGTTACTAGCTAACGTATTCTTTTGAATTTCAATATAAGATACATTTATTAAGGAAGAAATACTATGACAGTTTCCCTTGTTTTGGACTTCAGTATGCACCATGATTGAAAGAATCATTCATGATATGGGCTCTATTTGTCTACCAAAATGATTGTTTGTACGACACTATACGTCCCGTTCCAGACATTTTCACTTATGAAGAAACGTCGCAAGCTTTGCATGGATGAAGTACCACAAAAATTTGACCTATGCATGACACCCAAGGTCATAACAGTGGGGGTTCTTTATCATATAAAAGCGTCCCGTGAGGAGCCGGGCTAGAATAGGTTCCCAGTACCCTTTGCATGTCGTAATAGGCGACTACACGCCCCGGTCCCTAGGATGAGATCGCAACAAGAGCAACGCCAACATGGCATAATACGCCTGTAGATTTTGCTCAAGGAAAACATATTTTAGTGGGATTCATATTTTAGTGAAGTTAGCACTGGCCTCTGTGAGCTAATTCATTATTATGCTTGTAGAAATGGATATCAAGATATAAAGAGGGATAGCCTTAGAATGCGCTAGTTCATAAATATGCTAACGGTTCGGTTTGTATCCTGCCCACAAGGTTTTCCTAATAAGTGATACTACGACCTTGACCTTTGACCTTGAAAAACAATAGACATCTTCCTCTCATCATGGTGATCAAATGTACCAAGTTGTAAAGTCCTAGGGCTTATGGTTCAGTTTGTATCCTGCCCACAAGGTCGGGACAGACAGACGGACGTCGCCATACCATAATACGTCCCGTCTTCGACGAGCGTATAAAAACCGAGGCCCCGTGTCACAGCAAGTGTGGCACGATAAGGATCCCTCCTTGCTCAAAGGTCGTAAGCGCCGAACAGAGGCCAAATTTTTTTGCAGCCCTTCATCGACAATGGTGACGTCTCCATATGAGTGAAATATTCTTGAAAGGGACGTTAAACAATATACAATCAATCAATGATACAAATGCCAACCCTGATCTTAATTTTGAAGGTAAAATCTGAAAAACTTTTGTCTTTCAATTCTAACCCTGGGCGCTTGGCAAAGAGCAGTCATTCCCTACCGCTATCCTAACGGAATCAAGAACTGAACTCGATCCTCTCGTTCGCGAAGTTGCTGTGACCGTTCACCAAAATGGAGAGATAAAAACCATGCATGTGTGTTTTGTGGGAGATTCCAGATGCAGCTCGACTGTTACATATGTACTCTCAGTGTGACCCTGTCACAGCAGGCGTGGCACGATAAAGATCCCTCCCTGCTCAAAGGCCGTAAGCACTGAGCATAGACCTACATTTTGCAATCTTTCACCGGTAATGGTGACGTCTCCATTTGAGTGAAAAATTCTCGAGAGGAACGTTAAACAATATACTCGTACAATCAATCAATCAATATTCCATTCTCACCTCCACATGGTGTTTATGCCTCTCAACTTATTCGATTATTTTCTGCGCGTGATCAGTTTTCAAATCGAGGAAGATTACTTCCAAATAGATTGAAGTCAGAGGGTTTCAACTAAGTATTTCGCAATTTCCATTGTACAACCTGTCATTAGTTTGAAAATTGATTGACGTGTTATATAACAATTGTTAGGCCGTTCTCTACATACCGATTTTAACTACGGATTACTCCTTTTACCTAATCAAGATATAGGTCTCATGGCGGGTGTGACCGGTCGACAAGGGATGCTTTTTCCTCCTAGGCACTTGATCCCATCTGGTGTATCCAGGGTGGGTGTTGCTAAAACGCGGAACGGAAGACATATAAAGAACGTGTGTTCTTTCCATTCTCTACCCATAGGTTTCGCTGCTTGCTAAGGTCTCAAACTACTAGGAAATGGAGGAAAATTCACTTTCAGGAGACCATGTTTTAATTTTCAGATTTTATTACCATGGCAACCAATTTTCAAAAATAATGTACATGGTTCTTAAGAGTACACATGTGAAAGATTTTAAAGGTCCATCATGACATCTGCTGCTAGCCTGGAAATGGGTCAAGATACACTCAGGCACATGCCATCCTGGAAGTAAAAAATCAACAAAAATGAGGAAAATATACCCATTTTCAACCCCTCGTAATTCAAAAATGAATAAATAAATCCCAGTATAATGACATATATCAACTTTCAGCAAAAATCCTAACCTTTCCAACAAGGCCAAATTTGCAACAGGGTCCTTGATTCCTTTTCGAGATATTTTACAGCAAAGATGCAGCAGCTCGTTTAAAGTGAAAGTAGAATTGCCCTCCTAGAAGTCAAACTCTCATACATCTCACAGTCAGTTTCGAATCCCATAAAAAGGCACTGGATCAATGTAGAATGGTCACCTCCCTATATTAATACAGATATAAATAACAATGAAACTATTTAAATTCTATAAAATACTCTTTTAACATATTTACAATTTAACCTTGGTCACTTTAGCTTCGTATTGGCAATTCGCCAGGTTTATTGAGAATTAACACATCTGTCAATGTCGACATTTCAAAATTCTTGTAAAACGTTTTGTAAATTCTTATACAAACGTTTAATTTCTCTTAATCAATTTATGATGCAGACTTTTAAGATAAAATTGTTTTACCGCTTGTAAACTAATTCCAAAAATTTTGATTTTAATCATAAAGTATTTTCTTCCGATTTTTGATGTTATCTTAGCTACATTAATCATTCTAATTCTTAAATTCTGTTCTGTTTTTCCGTTCCGTTCCGCGTTTTGGCAACACCCATCCAGGGGTCCGTGTTTGCTATATTCTTAACATCTATTCTTTATAGGAAATATGAGATTGATCACTGTTCGTATTTTCACATTTTGATCTTTATGATGTCGGTTTTGGGGCTTCGGTTTTTGCGATCTCATCCGAAGGATTTAGTCGCCTCCTACGATAAGCAAGGGTACTGAGGACCTACTCTAACCCGGATCTCTACGGGAAGAGAATGGAATACTACTACATAAAAATTGGAATTTGACGTTGGAGAACCTGACGTAGTCCCTTTTGTCATGAAATTGAGTTGTTTGTTTGCAAAATACACACACACACACACACACACACACACACACACGCTTAATTCGAGTTCACTAGGATATATCGAACCAACATATAATAGATAAAGATAACGAACAGTGATCAATCTTTTCCCTCTTGACCGGTCACACCCGCCGTGAACCCTCTATCTTGATCAGGTAAACGGTGTAATCCGTAATGAAAATCAGTACGAAAAGTTCGGCCTAACAATTGGTATGAAACACAGTAAGACAGCTTTTGATCTAATGACAGCTCGTATTTGCAAATTGAATCATTATTTATAATGACCATATGCATGATAATTTTCCCAGCTATTTTCGGAATTCTGACACAAATTGGCTATTTCTCTCGAGTTTTTCCCCCCAGAAAGCATTGAATGCAGATGTGGACAAATTTATATCTATTCTATACTATACAGATTTATCTTTCCCGTCAAACAGGGTGGGTTTGTTGATTGTATATTGTTTATATTATACACTCATTGTTCATCGGTAAGTGAGAAAGTTTCCCAGTTTACTTTCGGAAGGTCGGTGGTCTGTTACCAGGTACATTGTATCTGAGTTCTCTCTTCCACCAATAAAAACTGGGAGCCACCAGATAACTGAAAAATTGTTGAGTGTTGCGGAAAACATCAATCAATCATTGTTCATTCATATGACGATGTCACCATTGCCAATAAAGGGTTGCAAAAGTTGGCCTATGCTCGGCACTTACATGTAAGACCTTTGAGCAGTGATGGATCTTTATCGTGCCACACCTGCTGTGACACGGGGGATAAGTTTTTGCGATCTCACCCGAAGGACCGCCCCATTTAGTCGCCTCTTACGACAAGCAAGGGATACTGAGGACCTATTCTAACCGGATCCCCACGGGACCCAGTGCACTAGGGACAGGAAAATATCGTTCAAAGCTGTAGTTTCTGAAACGAAAACATTCATCTAAAAAGGCTAGAGAATGCGTCACTTTTGAAGGCATACAAGTCTAGATATTCTTAAATATTAATGACATATTATGTGAATCTGTAACAGACATGGTCTCTGTTCAAGAAAGGAAATATGCATATCGCAAGATTTCAATTTCGCCGCTTTCAAACTAAAAAATTCACTCAATTATTTTCTTTAAAACATATTTGAATTTATTTTTGGAATAGAAAGAATTAATTTTGCACAAAAATTGAGATATCAAATTTGGTAACATGTGATATGTTCTTTAAGGAAAACATACAGACCGGAAATTCTTCTTTATGAAATTGATGAAAGAATTAACAAAAACCAACAAACCGGAAGTTGTCCTCTTTTTCAAGTTGTAAATTCAATTAGGATAGGAATTATTTTAACTTGCAATCTTTCACTGAAAATCACAATAACTGGATGCTAAACAACAATTAGATGTGTGACTTAATTTATTTAAATGCATTTACAAACATTTTGGATAAGGTTTTGATGAAAAGATGTGTCTAAGTTTTGTGAATTTGTACGGAGGGTTTACTACTTAATGTGTAATTGCTTTCTTTAAAAGATATGTGAAGATAACGAAAAGTGATCAATCTCATAACTCCTACAATACAAAATAGATAGTTTGACAAACATGGACCGCTGGACACACCAGAGGTGGGATCAGGTACTTAGGAGGAGTAAGCATCCCCTGCTGACCGGTCACACCCTTCGTGAGCCCTACATCTTGATCAGGTACACGGAGTAATCCATGTTCAAAATCGGTGTGCCAAGAACGGCCTAACAATTGGTTTGAAACACGTCAGACATCATTTGACCCAATGATAGGTTGTATTAGCAAACTGAATCATTCTACCCACTTATTATATCCCGAATCGGGGTACAAAAATTCCCTGAATGAGTTTGTCCGATATTCTGGTAAAACAATTAGGTGGCAGTGGCCTTCTTTCTGAGAAGATACTTCGCTCTTTCCATGCACAAAAGACTAATACATGCAAAGGGAGACTGAAGGCAATGCTGCTGGAAACACAAGGAATGCTTGTTAATTTGTTGTCTGAATATCTCTCTGCGAGAAAGCCTTCAGATGATAACTGACTGGTATTTGATCATAATATTTCATACATGTAGTCTGATGAATGAAAATATTTGGTAATATTAGTTTATTAATTTTGATGTACCGTTCTTACAAGCTTTTATATCTTAGCTGCTTCTTTTCGCTACAGTTTGAATTCCTTTAATTATATATATTTCGTGATAATTGATTGTCTCGGGTGTGTGCCGATCAATGACTCAGCTCCTGTCTCCGTTTGCAGAATCAGGACGAAAATGGCAGGAAATGAAGCCGATTTCAGTGTTTACTATGCTTAATGTGTTGTATTGTTGACATTTGCATCTTCAAATCAATTTTAAAATCCTGTAGCACTTGAGTGATGGTATGATAATTGATATCTGAGAGGTTGTGTATAATCTGGTTCTCAACCTAAATTGGCTAATCAGCGTAGAGATAGGTCTTTCCCTGCGGAAATCGAAAATTCATGTTATGCAACATTAATACATCGAACGTAATATGGAGATGCAACAGTGGTGAACAATGGATGCAATGTTATACAATTATGCCCTTAATTGCTCACCGCTCGTGATTCGTTCGATCTTGGCAAAGTTCGGGGATTGTCATAAGTGCGACCTGGACTTTCAAAGAGGATAGGGAAACCGAGTTCCCAAAATAAAGAATTTTTTAAAATTTCACAAAATGCCTTTTATAACTCATACAGACGATAAATACAAGCTCCTGATTATTAGGGAAGTTTTGTACTTGAAATTTCATTTTTTGTAAATCAATTCTAATCTTTCAACTCACCTAAAATTTTAAGATTTAGGGAGAAATTATATAGATTTTCGAAATAAAGAGATATATTGTTTTTCCATTTGCGTATTTTTCATGAAGTATGCTGGTGTAAAGAGTCCTTCATATGAATTTTAAAAAGTAAAAGAAAAATATTTCTTAATAAAATGTAACTTTGAAACATCAACATTCTCTAGGTTAACTTGATATATTTATCAATAGTTGTGAGATGAAAGGCAAAGATAACGAACAGCGATCAATCTCATAACCCTTATAAGCAATACAAATTAATAGAGTTGAGCAAACGCGGACCCCCTGGATATACCAGAATTAGGATCAGGTGCCTAGGATGAGTAAACATCCCCTGTCGACCGGTCACACCCGCCATGAGCCCTATATCTTGACCAGGTAACGGAGTTATCCATAGTCAAGATCAGTGTGCCAACAACGGCCTAACAATCGGTATGAAACAAGTCAGACAGCATTTGACCCATTGATAGGTTGTATAGGCAAACCTATTTATCTCGTTATTAAAAACCTTTTTATCTTGTTATGAAGACTTCTTACTATGAACTTTTTATCTCGTTATTAAGACTTTATCATGTTATTATCACATTTTTATCTCGTTATCAAGACTTTTTATCTTGTTATTATGACTTTTTAAAAATCTTGTTATCAAGACTTTATTTTGTTATGATTATCTCGTTATTAAGACTTCATTTTGTTATTATGACTTTATCTCGTTAATAAGAATCCCGTGGGGATCTGGGTTAGAATAGGTCCTCAGTTCCCCTTGCTTGTCGTAAGAGGCGACTAAATGGGACAGTCCTTCGGATGAGACTGCAAAAACCGAGTTCCCGTGTCACAGCAGGTGTGACACGATAAAATTTAGCCCCGGCACTTCAACATCTAACATCTGGATCAAATGCAAAGTTTACCAGTCATCGTATGGTGGACGAATTCATCGACACAATGGCCGGACACGTAGAAGATGAAGTCATGTCAAATGCCAAGTCCAGTCCTGCATATTCAATCATGGCCGATGAATCAACAGACATATCAAACAGGAAACATCTTATATTCAGCGCCAAGTACATTGATGCACAGAGTGGTGAATTGAAAGCAAAAAATGTCAGGGATGTTAGAGATACCGGATGGAAAAGCTGAAACCATTTACAAAGAAACAAAGGACCTGGTCGAGACTAACTTGAGCATTGACAACTTGGTAGCCTTTGGTAGCGATGGATGTAACACGATGATAGGATCCAAGTCTGGGGTAGCCACAAGACTTAAAGCCAAACATAATCAACATACACCGTCATAACCATAGCTCTGGCTGCAAAAGACAGTTTTGAAGATATACCACTATTCAGAGACGTAGATGATACACTGACACATGTTTTTAATATTACCACTACTCTGCTGTAAGGACCAACAGCCTTGAGAAAATACAGAAGCTCTTTAATGAAACTGAAAACAAAAAAACAACCAATAATGCTGTTCATACCAGATGGCTGTCGCATCTCGAAGCTGTTACATCCTTACGGGACACATGCTGTGATAACAGGCCTTGAAAATACAACAGCTCGTGGAAAAGATAAGGTCAGGATATGGTCTGGACCTTCTGCAGCAGGATTGGTAAAGAAGTTGAAGAAACCATCAACAGTCAGAGTGGTACATTTTCTCTGTGATGCACTTAAACCAGTGACACAGCTTGCATTAATATTTGAGAAGAATGATGTTGAACTGACTAATATACATGCTCGTTTGCAGTCAACAATACTTACACTTGGGAGACCGAAAGAAAAAGATGGTGTAAACACAGTTAGATCCGAGAAGCTCTTGGGCTTACCTGGGAAGAAAACCGACAGGATGAAGTCAGAAATAGTGAGAGAGAAAATTCATTGACTCCTCGATCAGTAACATCAATCTAATGCTGCAAAACACAGATATTACTGACAAGTTGGGAATTTTCCAGCTTAGCAAATTGGATGATGAGGCTTTCATGGAAATGATGAAATGTTAGATCTGGCAGAACATTTCAATCTGGATACAGATGAGGCAATATATCAATGGGACCTTTTCAAGACTACCATTGCAAACCAGTCTGCTGCAGATCAGTCGAAGGGCCCAACTGCAACTACAAAAACCCTGATCACAATGCAAAAGAAAGATGGAGACATTTACAGCAATGTTCTGAAGTTGGTCGCAGCAGCAGCTGTACTCCCTCTCAGCACATCAGAAGTGGAAAGGATGTTCTCTCATGTGAAAAGGACAGTAACAATTCTCCGTAACAGAACCAAGGTCGATAAAATGAACAAACTGCTTATGATCACACAGAACAGCAGATACCTTGGCATTGGTTCTATCACTAAGAGATGGCTTACTAGGGGCAACAGGAGACTGACAGGAACAAAGAAATAAACAAACAATAACTGAAAGATCTATGCCATGTATTTATGTGCAAAACAATATGTATGTGTGTCTGTATTGTATCTGAAATGAAAAGAAAAAACACTAATATTTGAAAAGTTCGTTATCTGCCTATATATTTTTTTTTCTAAACTTGAGGACTTTTTTCATTTCACCACTTAGGCCATTAATTTTATTCATGTTTTACTGAAAAAATAACAATGTTTTCAAATGAAGAAAAGTTAATTTTATTTAGGTGGTGGAATGAAAACTCTCCCATTTTCAGTTCTGTTTAAATACAAAAGAACCAAAGAAAACAATATCATACACAAAAGGAAAGGGAGATTATCAAAAGCAAAGCCCGCACACTGGTATTATATGACCGGAACAACTTAAAGGTTCCCTTCTGCCCCTGCCTGGGGTACTAAATTTCCCTGCCCTTTTGAAGCTGCTGTGGGAATCACTAATAAAGATCCCTCCCTGCTCAATGGCCATAAGCGCCAAATATAGGCCTAAATTTTGCAGCCCTTAACCGGCAGTGGTCTCCATATGAGTGAAATATTCTCGAGAGGGACGTTAAACAATATTCAATCAATCGTTAATAAGACTTTTTATCTTGTTATTTTGACCTTTTTATTTTGTTCTTATGACTTTCCCCCCTCGTTATTAAGACTTTTTATCTTGTTCTTATGACTTTTTTCCCTCGTTAATAAGACTTTTTATCTTGTTATTTTGACCTTTTTATTTTGTTATTATGACTTTTTCCCCTCGTTATTAAGACTTTTTATTTTGTTCTTATGACTTTTTCCCCTCGTTATTAAGACTTTTTATCTTGTTCTTATGACTTTTTCCCCTCGTTATTAAGACTTTTTATCTTGTTCTTATGACTTTTTATCTACGTCTCCATATGAGTGAACTATTTTTGAGAGGGACGTTAAACAATATACAATTAATACAATCGTAAGTAAGACTTTTTATCTCGTTATTAAGTCTTTTTATACCTCCCGCAACAAGTTGTAGGGGGGGGGGGTATACTGGAATCGGGTTGTCCGTCCGTCTGTCCGTCCGTCTGTAGACGCAATGGTTTCCGGGCTCTAAAGCATTATCCTTTCCACCTACCGTCACCATATCTTATATATGGACTACCCATGGGATGAAGATGTTCCCTATCGATTTTGGGGTCAAAAGGTCAAAGGTCAAGCGCACTGGACATCGAAGTAGCAATATGGTTTCCGGGATCTAAAGCATTATCCTTTCCACCTACAGTCACCATATCATACATATGGACTACCCATGGGATGAAGATGTTCCCTATCGATTTTGGGGTCAAAAGGTCAAAGGTCAAGCGCACTGGACATCGAAGTAGCAATATGGTTTCCGGGCTCTAAAGCGTTATCCTTTCCACCTACAGTCACCATATCATACATATGGACTACCCATGGGATGAAGATGTTCCCTATCGATTTTGGGGTCAAAAGGTCAAAGGTCACGCTCACTGGACATCGAAGTAGCAATATGGTTTCCATTTAAATTCTTTAATGGCTTTTTTCATCGCATGGAGATGTTGTGTTCCTAGATACCTTTTGGATCATAATACTGAAGTTTTACCTATTACCAACACCCTTTGGGAGATTGGGGTAAGCGGGGGGTATTCTTAGTGAGCATTGCTCACAGTACCTCTTGCTTATCTTGTTATTAAGACTTTTTATCTCGTTATTAAGAATTTTTATTTCGTTATTAAGACTTTATCTTGTTATTAGTACTTTTTATCTTGTTATTATGACCTTATTATCTCGTTAGATTACGACTTATTGTCTCGTAATTACGACCTTCATGTTCTTATGCTCTTAATTTGACCACACTATGCATTCATACCGGATGCATTCATCAAACACAATTATCTATCTGATGACAAAAATGGGGGGGGGGGATAATAAAAACACCAACAAAGATAAGGGAAATGGTGAATATGAGTAGCTACCTCAAATTCTTTACTGCTCTGAAATCAAAAATATTTCGAAGCCGCCGCAATCGATTTGAGGCATGAATACATAGAAATATACCAATAAGGACACTCTAGAGGTGGGATCAGGTGACTACGAGTAAGCCTCCCCTGTTGACCGGTCACACCCACCATGCGCCAATATCTTGACCAGGTAAACGTAGTAATCTGTAATGATATTCAATATGTAAAGAAGGGCCTAACAATGTGTATGAAACACGTCAGGTCATATTGTCCCAATGACAGCTTGTATTTGAAGCTTTAAATCATTATAACGACCATAGAAATGGCAAAATGCTGATTTTAAACGAGACCAATGGAACCCTTATAAAATCAACTAATTTGTCCGTAGCTTGTCTCGATTTAGAAAAAGAAACATCTACCATACGTAGAACATGCTTTTGTGTGTCGAATCAGTTAAGAGGCATGAACACTACATAGAGGTGATTATAGAATGTTGTTCTCCAAAGATATAGGAAGTTGGCAACAGAGAAGCTGAAGTTATCCTGTTTCATAAAGTTGAGTTTTTAGTTTAGCGTTAACATTTATATTGCATAAAATATCCAAATATGAAGCAGATATGGAAGACTGGCTTCTTTTATTTCGAGTTCACTGGAATATAACAAATCAATGAATGTTTGAAATGAGTATTCTTAATAAAAGATTTTCATAAATACTGTTTATTTAGGAAATAATCCTTTATCACACTTTTCACACGGAATTGATGGGGCAAACGATTGGATTTTTTAATTGCATTTTATTGTTGTTTGAAAGATATATATGACATGCAAGTGCAATTAGATGATGTAATGACTAATAGCAAATCTCCTCAATGACCTCCATTTTCTGTGTCATCAGTATCAACAATCGATGATATCATATGTATAGGGAGGGGCTTCCGTGGCCGAGTGGTTAGAGCATTGCGCTCAAAATCACACGGCCTCTCACCTCTGTCGGCGCGGGTTCAAATCCCGATCGCGCCGGTAAGTGGGAAAGTTTCCCAGTTTATTTTCGGAAGGTCGGTGGTCTCTTCCCAGGTACATTGTACCTGGGTTCTCTCTTCCACCAATAAAAACTGGGTGCCACCATATAACTGAAAAATTGTTGAGTGTGGCGGAAAAACATCAAAACAAACAAACAAACATATGTATAGGGAAGAGATATTCAGGGAAGTCAATCTATCGAGTAATCGGGTCTGTGTATATCTGCACTGAATCCTGCAAAGTTATATAACATTTCACCAGGTCAGTTTTTAAACCTGTGAAATTATTAAAACCTGTGAAATTATTAAAAACGAGTTAGGCTTTGTTCAGAGTTAACATGATTTAGAAAAAAAAATTGATTTACAGGGGTTTCAACAGTATCGTTATACCCCCAGCAACAAGTTTGGGGGGGGGGGGGATACTGGAATCGGGTTGTCCGTCTGTCTGTCCGTCCGTCCGTCTGTAGACGCAATGGTTTCCGGGCTCTAAAGCAATATGCTTTCCACCTACCGTCACCATATCATATATATGGACTACCCATGGGATGAAGATGTTCCCTATCGATTTTGGGGTCAAAAGGTCAAAGGTCAAGCGCACTGGACATCGAAGTAGCAATATGGTTTCCGGGCTCTAAAGCGTTATCCTTTCCACCTACAGTCACCATATCATACATATGGACTACCCATGGGATGAAGATGTTCCCTATCGATTTTGGGGTCAAAAGGTCAAGCGCACTGGACATCGAAGTAGCAATATGGTTTCCGGGCTCTAAAGCGTTATCCTTTCCACCTACAGTCACCATATCATACATATGGACTACCCATGGGATGAAGATGTTCCCTATCGATTTTGGGGTCAAAGGTCACGCGCACTGGACATCGAAGTAGCAATATGGTTCGGTTTGTCATGCCATTTGTTTTTTACACTCAGAAAAGAGGTAGTTTATACCTATTACCAACACCCTTTGGGAGATTGGGGTAAGCGGGGGGTATTCTTAGTGAGCATTGCTCACAGTAAAGTCAGAATTTAGCAAATTCTATGGTTGTTATAATGATCTAGTTTACAATATCAAATGATTTCCGACTTGTTTCTTACCGATTGTTAGGTCGGGTTCTTGGCACACTGATTTTGACTACGGATAACTTCGTTCACCTGATCAAGATGATAGGGATCATGGCGGTTGTGACTGGTCGACAGGGGATGCTTACTCCTCCTAGATACATGTCCTCTCCTCTGCTGTGTCTAGTGGTCCGTGTTACCCTACTCTTGATTTTGTATTCTTTAGAGGAGATATGAGACAGATCACTGTTCCTTATCTTCACCTTTCATTTCCTGACTTGCTGAAATTTGATATGCCATGTCATTGCTCCTAGTCTTTGAAACGGTCTACACGTAATTCGAACAATTCTTTCTATTCGCATTTATTTCATATTTAGATACTACAACTGTTATTTAAGAAATGAATTTCGTTTTTTAAAATGTATAAGGGCATGAACTTTAGCGCTTCATGAAAAGTATGCTGGCGTGAAGCGTTGCAGTTCATACCCTCGTGTATTTTCAAAAAGATTTTGAAATTTTTCTATTTACATTCTACTTTTATTTCTGTCATAATTCTCAGCCGTTGAAATACACGTACTATATTCATCAAGATCCATACGCATATTGTTCACGTCTGCATGGCATTCATGAGGAAATGGAAATGTAGATATGAAATAATATTTTCAAGGGAAGTCTTGACGAAGAGCAAACACTACAGACCCTCGGGTTCTACTTTATTTATTTTTACGTCATTTGGAAGCAAAGATTTTATTTCCGTATTACGAAAAGGTTACGCCCATGTTATTTTCATTGCAGATTTATTTCAAGGACATTTCTACACAGGAAAAACGAAATCTACAGAGTATAGTAAAAGGAGTGTCTGATATCTCAAAGGAAATGACAATCTAGAAGAATCCTTAACTGCATTCTAAATCGCAAGCTACATTGATTAGAACATATCACTTGTATCTGTGAAAAGTGTCACTTACCTAAGATACTACGCAATTCATTGCCAATGAACTCGCATGCAGACACACGTGAAAAAATAGAGAATACGCATTCATGAGTCTGTATGATATTGACATTTTGTGCGATTTTAATTTTCTTTTTATAGAATGCTCCTCTGTACAGTTCTCTGTTGGGAGATTTCAGTTTCACAATGTAGTATGTGTCAGGAAGGGCGCTATTCGTGTTTTCTGTGAAGACAGCGATGGAAATCCAGAGTGCATTTACAAGGGCTAAAATCAGAATTCATTTTCTCAAGCTGATAGAAATAAATAAATTTTAGTATATATAAGACCAGTGATAAAATGGGGAGACAGAAGAAAGCAAGGTTGCGTTTGTTCAGTATCTAATTATAGTTCTGAATGTACTTAGAAAATTGCTATGCATTCAACTAATTTCGAGGAATGTGCAGAGCTGATATTCCTTGCTGGTGTTTTCTAAATGAACACATTGTGTAATATAATGTCTTTGTTAGACGTTAATGGAGGAATACGAGACCAACATTTCGATTAATAAATATCGATTTGTTATCAACATTGCAGAACTAACACCCTTCAAAGGTACATGTACTGCAGCTTTGAATATCAATCTGTAATGCAAGATTTACGGCTTACACTTATACACAAAGATTCAGATGGGTAAATATACCAGCTGATCAGCTGCAGCAGAATATATTGAATGATGCATCCTGGTAGATTTGTATTTCACCATCATTAATTTCCAATTGTTTCAGTGCATAATATCAATGATGACGGTTTTTAAAATAGATTACAAATTGAATTGGATTGGTATAAACTTTCGCGTTGAAGCACATTATGATTAGACAAACACTAACTATATATATATATATATATATATATATATATATATATATATATATATATTCAATAAATTCTTTGTTCTTGGTATCGGGGTAGAATAAAGTCAAAAAATAAAATCCAATGCTCAAACTTTTATCTATAACAATTGTTTAAAAATCTACTTTTCTCTATAGCGCTGAGCCCGCAGGGCAAAAGCGCTATAGAAAAAAGATAAATAAATATATATATATATATATATATATATATATATATATATATATATATATATATATATATAATTTCATATGAAGATTTCACATTTATTCCAAAGCGCTTTCGCTCTACGGCTCTTCATTGGAATGTAAAAAACAACAACCCCACAATAACATAACTAGACGTCGTTATTATAACATAATTACATTTGTATATTAAACATGATAACGATGTCTACGTGTTATTGTGGTTTTTAAAATGGTAGGCGATGGTTGCTGGTGGTAGGACATTTAAAAAAGATACACCCGAGGTTTTTAGGTGTTTTGTTTTCAAATTAAAATTCTAGACCTAATTCTGTACATTGGATGAACGAAAAGTATCACCTGACCATGTCTGATAAAGCCTGGAGTACTTCTTTACTATATCAGTTGGATTGGGCGTCTTAGTTTTGATGGTAATAAATTGTACTAGTCCCACTGTGAATTGAGCCGTACCAAAGGGCCGAGTGGTTAGAGCATCGCGCTCAATATCACACCGCCGCTCACCTCTGGTCGGCGCGGGTTCGAATCCCACCGGTAAGTAAGAAAGTTTCCCAGTTTGCTTTCGAAAGGTCGATGGTCTCTTCCCAGGTACATTGTATCTGGGTTCTCTCTTCCACCAATAAAAACTGGGCGCCACCAGATAACTGAAAAATTGTTGAGTGTGGCGGAAAACAGCAAAACAATCAATCAATCACGCCGTTACAGAAGGATCGTACAATACCGGATCTATTTTATCTTCACTCCTTTACAGAAGGAAAATACAATACCAGGTATATTCTGACAGAAATTGGTCTCCTATTTCCTGCTATCGCTGTGGATACTCTTATCAATGGAATTACCGCGTCGATAACCGCTATTATGTAATGTTAGTAATTATGGCATCGAAACAAAAAAGCTATCTGCAATTTCATGCTAATTATGTTCACTAATGATGCAGAGTTTACTGTCATTTAATAATTAATTCTAAAAGAAAACGCAAGGAGTAAGGGAGCACACAGTTTTTCATGATAAGAAATGTTGCAAATTCGTCAAAAGTATTCTTAAAGAGGGTTTTACGATTTAATGATCACAAAAAGCGATGAACACTACGAATGACGGCATTTTTCTGAGAAGTCGTAGTCATCACTGTCGGAAATGTGTTTGAACATTTGACGGAATTTTATTCTATTATCAGCAATATATCCAGACTTTGGATTTTCATCTCCAATAAATAAAACAACAAGTTAAAATAAATGCAATACATTTTATTCTGAATAAAACAAATTTAATTTCATGTAATCAATGCTACGATATAGTGCAGCTTTTCCGGTTTCGAGAGGATGAATATGATATGTCAGAATTTTCGGATGAAGTGGAGCCGAGTCTTCTTCGTTTTGGAAGTGGAGTTTTATTGAACCCCATGTTTGTCTGTCGAAGGATTTCTTTGAAAATCCCCGAAATATTTATACCGTCTTTCGCAGAGGCTTCAACATAGCCATTCTCCCAGTCTAAGCAAACAATTGATTCAGCAGTTTCTTTCAGGATGACTCTACATTCCCCGGAAATGTCGGACTTATTTCCCACGACAACTATTGGTACATTTTCCCCCTTTCGCTCTGCTAAAATAATGTCTCGCAAATATTTCACTCCTTGAAACGAGGACTCATCGTCAATAGAATACACCAAAACAAAAGCGTCACTTGTTGAGATGGCCAGTCTGCGCATGGCCGGAAATGAATGTGCACCCGCGGTGTCTAAAATGTCAAGGATCAATTCTCGGCCGTCCACGGTGTATTCCCCGCGGTGGAATTCCTCCACAGTTTCTTTGTACTCACTAATAAAGCGGTCGTAGAGGAACTGTGAGATGATACAGCTCTTGCCGACTCCGGCGGCGCCCATGATGGTCAGTCTGTAGTGTAACTTGTCATCGCCATTCCAATTAGGCAGGCTTTGTGAGCGACCTTTCTTGTAATTAGTGTTCATGTTCGAACACCTACCTACAAAGTGAGAGAGTAATGATTAGGAGAATGAAAAGAAATAAAACAAAGCTGTTCTATGCATATAATGAAATCTTTTTAAATTATGTTCCGTAAAGAAAAAACAATCAGATTGGGTTGTTTTTTTTCATTGTGTATACAAATATTTCTAAATATAAAAAGTAAAAGGCATGAACATATAGCACTGAATAGCATTGCTAACAACAAAAAGACTGACTTAGTACTTACAGTATAGATTTCTCCGTAGACAGCGAGGGAAAACCACGGAGAAGTGAGAGCGTACAGTATTTATACACAAGGAGTATGTCTAAGGGAGTATTGATCAAATAGCTGACAGATGATTGGTTTATAGTCCACGTGCAGTTACACATTTTCACTTTCCTACAAGAAGAATAATTTCACTGGCTATTATCATTAAAGCAAAAATTGAGTCAGGCTATCAGAGTGATGAACTTGCAACGGCAAAGACAAGCACGCCTAAGTTTTCAGTTTACTTTATTCACTCACACCATATCATGGTACATGAGGTACAATATATACAATATTTACAAATAGAATATATTATATGCAAGGTACACGTGAAAAAAGCAGGGAGTTGTTTTAGATACATAAAATGAGTTAAGGAGGACAGAATTGGTCATATATTTTAGATATAAAACTACACAATTTGATAAGTACATTAGGGTCTGAAGTTGACATTAACTCTGAAAATTTGAAAAAGTTAGGTTTGTGACAATATTTTCTACACAGATACTTTCTTCTATAACATTAAAAAACTTGCATTCAAGGATAAAATGGTATTCGTCAGATATCTGACCCGTATTACAGATATGGCAAGTTCTTTCGTCTTTAGGAGTGCCACACCATCTTCCAGTCTCAACTGGGAGTTGGTGATTTGAAGTTCTAAATTTAATAAATATTGTTCGAAGTTTTTTAGGTAAAGTATTTTTCAAACCCAAATTCACTTTTGAAAATGCCATACGTTTCACCCTTAGATGACTCCCGTATATCACTTTGCCATTTCTGTATATACTGATCTTTAAGACGTCGTTCAACAGTAATTTTTAACCAGTTTGTATTGAAAAATGCTTGTTCATTCCATATATTGGAGTGTCCACAAAGATCAAAAATATTTTTAATACAAGATAACCAAGAATTCTTAAAACTTTCTCTACAGAATAGATCATGTACATTCAGGTACTGTAACTGACCTACTCTGGAGTTAAAATCGCCCATCAAACATACATATTTACAATCCATAGATACAGAAATAAGTTCATTCTCTATATCTAGAAAACAATCAGGAGAAGTATATTTACTACCCTCTGGAGGCAAGTACACAATACCACAGATCATATCTTCATCGGTATTAACAATGGATTTACTCAATTTAAATCAAAGAACATATTTACAAGAAGTATTTACAATTTTTACATGTTTTACCAATGTGTCCTTCACTGCTAAAACAATACCACCTGACCTAACCTTTGAGAGTTTGTGTCATTTTTTTGTAAACACAGTGTAATTTGGAATGTTGATGGAGTCAGCATCATCAGTTTTTGTTTCACTAAGCCCAATGATATCAAATTTTGATATCAAATCTAAAAATTCAGAATAATTTAGTTTGTTTTTAATGCCACAAACATTCAAACTCAGAAATTTGATGGAGGTGAGTGCTGACTTCTGACCCCCTGTCCTGTCCTATTTACTTGGCGTGGAAGATGATCTTCTGGCGCGTTTTTCGCGGGACGGCGCGGTCGGACAGCTTTCGTTGGCGGATCTCTCGCGATCTCCTGACGTCCGCGGTGTATCTGTAGCCCTTTCTGTGGAATGCAAGGTGAAGATAACGAACAGTGATCAATCTCATAACTCCTACGAATGTCTTTGGGTTCCTGCAACTTCCCATCAATATACAGAATACTTGGAAATGACAACTCTATCTTTCTCGATCCTCTCTATTAAAAATTAACAATTATTCCATGAAAGATTAAATCTTTACATGCATGAAAAGTCCTTGTGACATATCGAGCTTGTGACATGAATGACAGTGCGATACATTGTAGGAAGAAAATATGGGTTAATTATGTTCTTGTCCTAGAAATATGCCACGTTCAAGTTGCAATTATTCTCTTCAAACTATGTATGTTATATATTTGTTATTCATTAGTAAAACCTATCCTATGTAAATAGAATACAATATGGTAAGAAACGTGAGTGAAGTGTGAAATAAATGAACCACTAGGATAGTCACCATTACAATACCAATGTTTTGTAAATACTTATCACATTATGTATTGTGAAGATGTGGGAAATCCCCGCTATTTCAGGATAATTCTGTTTATCATTTAGCATCATAAACATCACTCAATCCCATTGAATTTTTTTCAGTCTTACCCTTTATTCATTGTGAATAGAAATAACACGACCAGGTATAAAATTTCTTCATCTAGTGAACTAGGCAGAGAAGGAGATGAGAGGACAACATCCCAGAGTGGACATACCTAAAACTGAGCAACACCCTCAGAATAGCAGACAGCAGACGGGAGTATAGAGAGCTAGTTCGGAAGTCTTCGGTGGCCCCCCCACGGTAGCACAGACTACGAGAGAGGTGAAGGTGAAGTGAACAACAGCAGGCTATTGTGTAATATAGTTCACTGCCCTTTTTTTAGAAATACAAGAGATGTTTGTAAAACACATATACCCCCCATGGTGCAAAATTGAAAACGGTTATACACACACATCATTTAATTGATAGTAGTATCATCAATTCAAAATATTGAGCAAACAATATCTTCCTATGTCAAGAGTGAATTGACCATGTGACCTAAAAATCAATAGAGGTCATCTACTCCTTATGCTGTACCAGTGTACCAAGTTTGGTGTCAATCAAGCAAATACTTCTTAAAATATAGGAGACAATATATTATTACGTCCAGTTCAACTATTGACTTTTGACCTCAAAATAAATATGGGTCTCCTGAAGATGTACCAGTGTACTAAGTTTGATGTCTGTCAAGCAAAAGGATTATCAAGATATTGAGTGGACAGTATATTACTATGTTCAGTTGACCCTTGACCTTTGACTATGTGACCTCAAAATCAATAGGAGTCATCTTCTCCAGCATATACACCAGTGTACTAAGTTTGATGTCTGTCAAGCAAAGGGTTCTCAAGATATTGAGCGGACAGTATATTCCAATGTCCAGACTGACCCTTGACCTTTAAACATGTGACCTCAAAATCAATAGGGATCATCTTCTCCTGAAGATGTACCAGTGTACCAAGTTTGATGTCTGTCAAACAAAGGGTTCTCAAGATACTGAGCAGACAGTATATTCCCATGTCTAGTTTGACCCTTGAACTTTGACCATGTGACCTTAAAATCAATAGGAGTCATCTTCTCCTGAAGCTATACCAGTGTACTAAGTTTGATGTCTATCAAGCAAAGGATTCTCAAGATATTGAGCGGACATTATATTCCTATGTCCAGTTTGACCCTTGACCATGTGACCTCAAAATCAATAGGGGTCATCTTCTCCTGAAGATGTACCAGTGTACCAAGTTTGATGTCTGTCAAGCAAAAGGGTTCTCAAGATATTGAGCGGACAGTATATTCCAATGTCCAGTTTGACCTTTGACAATGTGATCTCAAAATCAATAGGGGTCAACTTCTTCTGAAGATGTACTGGTGTACCAAGTTTGATGTCTGTCAAGCAAAGGGTTCTCTAGACATTGAATGGTCAGTATATTCCTATGCCCAGTTTGACCCTTGACCATATGACTTCAAAATCTATAGGGGTAATCTACTCCTTAGGATGTACCAGTGTGCCAAGTTTGATGTCTTTCAAGCAAAGGGTTCTCAAGATATTGAGCGGACATTATATTCCTATGTCCAGAGTAGATTGACCCTTGACCTTTGGACCTGAAAAACAATAAGGGTCCTCTTCTATTCATAACCAACACACATATGAACTATCATTATCATCAAGTGAATGGTTTTCAAGATATTGAGCGGACAACATGTGGTCTATCGACCGACCGACCAACTGACCGATCGACAGGTGGAAACCAATATGCCCCTCTTTTTTGAAGGGGGGCATAATAAGTCTTGGTAGTCCAATGTGGTACCCTAAGCATTTGCTATAATTTTTACATCACGAGTAGTCTCGCTTTGATTTTACTACAATGACGGAGAAACTCTTGACATGCAGCGTCACAACATATTCAAGAAACGATGAAAATTAAATGTGTATTCTCAAACATTCCACCCCCCCCCCAAAAAAAACCCCAACAACAACCAACTTTTAGTAAATTTGAAATCACGAAACTTTTCCAAAATCGAAAGCATCAAAATGTAATAGTTTTCTACACATCACCATTCTTAGCAATGAATTAAAGACTAGACTTATTGGCATCACGGAAAGTTAATTCTTACATCAAAATAGAACTCGGGAAAATTCATATCTTGTGATCAGACACCCAATAGATCACTTTGTTAAAAAGCCATTCTGATTCTACACACAAGTACTCTGAATTTAATATTAAAAAGAAGCTGGAGTTCCTCATTGGCAATGTCTACGTAGTTTTTTGGAGATCAGGTCTTCCAACAGTCTGTTGAAATTATTGTGCTCTTTTATTAGCTGACTTGTATTTGCATTCTCCTGAGTTAGTATTTACTCAAAAAATTATACATGAGAAAAATAGCTTGCTGTGGCCATCAACTCGACATTTAGATATCTATTTACAATATATCGCGTTCAAAATCACACAGCCTCTCACCTCTGTTCGGCGCGGGTTCGAATCCCGCTCGCGCCGGTAAGTGAGAACGTTTCCCAGTTTACTTTCGGAAGGTCGGTGGTCTCTTCCCAGGTGCATTGTATCTGGGTTCTATCTTCCACCAATAGAAACTGGGCGCCACCAAATAACTGAAAAATTGTTGAGAGCGGCGGAAAACAGCAAAACAATCAATCATTTTCATTCACATATCGATTCGATATACCTCAGTGAACTCGAAATAAAAGACACCACAGAGTATTCTTCATACATGTATTTGGATATTTCATTAAACATAGATGTTAATAGCAAACGTACGACTCAACTTTATGACAAACGGGATGACTTCAGCTTCTCCATCGTCATCTTTCCGTATTCATGTAGCAATAGTCCATTATCAATGTCTCCCAACTCCCGATATATTCGATACGCGAGAGGATGTTCTGCATATGATCAATTTATAAACCGTAACAGGCTACAGACAAATAAGTTGATGTTAGCGGGGCTTCAATAGTCTCGTTTAAAGCCAACATTTCGCATATTTCTATGTCGTTTTCATGATCTTATATGCAAATACAGACTATTGTTAGGTCGAGTACTGTCTGAAGTGTTTCACACAATGTTGGGGAGTTCTTTTCACACCAATTTTGACTACGGATTATTCCTTATCAAAATAGAGGACACACAGCGGGTGTGACCTGTCAACATGAAATGCTTACTCCTCATAGACACCCGTCATCATGTTTCATGGGGTCTGTGTTAACACTGCTCTCAATTTTGTATTCCTTATAGGATATATGAAATTGTTCAATGTGCGTTATCGTCACCTTTTTATGTCCCCTTCAAAGAAGAGGGGTATATTGCTTTGCACCGGTCGGTCGGTCCATATGTCGGTCGGTAGACCACAGGTTGTAATATCATTAGTTATCCGCAGTCAAAATCAGTGTGCCAATTGAGAATCATCGCGGTGTTTCTGTTTGGAGCAAAATGCATGCACACTGATTTTGAGTACGGACAACTCCGATCAGGATATAGGGCTCACGGCGGGTGTGACCAGTCGACAGGGGATGCATACTCTCCTAGGCACTTGATCCCACCTCTGGTGTGTCCAGGGGTCCGTGTTTGTCCAACTATCTATCTTGTATTGCTTATAGGAGTTATGGGATTGATCACTGTTCGTTATCTTCACCTTTCATGCATGCAGTTTTAGTTTTGAAAAATTTAAAACCGTTACATCAGCCCAATTTTGGATTTTGTTTAGACAGAAAGGAGGGATCTTTATCATCTCACACCTGCTGTGACACGGGACCTCGGTTTCTGCGGTCTCATCCGAAGGACCGCCCCATTTAGTTGCCTCGTACAATAATCAAGGGGTACTGAGGACCTATTCTAACCCGGATCCCCGGGGATGGGGTACTGAGGACCTATTCTAACCCGGATCTCCACGGGACTGAGCTAACTGATACATATGTATAGTCCTTTATTCAATCAATAGATGCCGATATTACAGTGCATGAATAATAACACACAGCTTGTTTGTACTTATTAACAATTCCAGCTTGAAGGTATTAATCTCTATTATCCATCGTATACGTTTGTTCATTTCATATGTTGAGCAAGAGGTCTAGGTACAAAGACATGATATTTTAGTTATTGTCTCCTTCGTTAACCTTCACAGATACATGTAGTTGAAAATTGTCTACACGATGAAGATTTATAGGAGATACCTGTACCAGTTTCATATTAAGCAAAAACGACGAATATGGTGTTACCATTTTTGAGAAGTGATGGATTCCATTTTTACATTTCTATAAAACACAGTCCATGATTACAGTGTTTTTATAATCCAGATACACCGGAATACCCTTAACAATACACACATGCTAATCCAGATAGACCGGAATACCCTTAACAATACACACATGCTAATCCAGATAGACCGGAATACCCTTAACAATACACACATGATATACTAGGATGCAATATCCATATTGGGAATCATAGGTTTCCACAGCAAGTATGGAATTCAATGAAAAACGGTTAACACTCTACATCGCTGAGGTGTTTTTTTGTCAGTATCAACTCAATTATATACCATTTATAGTGGAGTAAACACTAATACTGCGAGTACTTAAAGAGATTGGTTCACGATTGTGAAGAGAAAAAAAATCTTTTCATTTCTGATGTTAAACATTAAAACTATAACTCATTTAATATTGACAGCCAAAATTGTGACCTTCCAAATACAAGAATAAAAGCCATAGTTTAATCTTTACTCTGTGTTATGTAAACGAAGACTCGAGAGGTTTTTTTTTTTAATTTACAAACAAACCAGTGAAATGTTAATTTTGTAATATAAAGCATCTTCATTTTGCACAGTCACACATTTAACTCTTTGATGACACAATTTACCAAATGAATACAGTACTTGAAATGAGATATACAGTTGTATATAATAAACTTTGATCAATATCGATTTCTTTTGAAAACTTCGTAAACAATAACGCACCGCAATCTTTGTTTAAAAAACCAAATAATAAACTCTCTAAATGGGCTTCTATGATAGTGTATAACCTTAATTTTTTTGTGAAACCTTTTAAACACTTTAGACAGTAGTTAATTTTGATCATTAAATGTGAAAAACAAAATTTGAGGGAAATCGTGATCGCAAAATGATTCGTAGATGTCAAATGGCGAGAACAGCAATTCTAGAGTGGTTTGTTGTCAAGAGTTTTTACATGCTTTTCAGCAACATAGCAATAAAAGCGAGTTATTTTATTGGTGAGTGATGCGTCTCGCTAAATGACGCTTTAAAAAATTCCTTGCGTATAGTATTACTTACAATTATTTTCTGATAAATAATCTCCAAAAAATATCTAACTGGTTGCTTTTATAATAGCCAAATATAAATTTTTTAATAAATATGTGAACAATTTTAAGATATTATGCACCTGAGATCACAAAATTTCATCAATTAATTTCTCAAATACCATACATTATCAAACTAAATGCTTTCATACGACAGTGATACCCACACGAAAGTTTTTCTCTAAATGTTGATCTCCTTCGTATCTGGGAAACTAGGTAAGCTTAGAAACCACAACTGTTATTTTATAATTAAAAACCACAATATTTATTTTATTATTAGAAACCACAATGGTTACTTTATTATTTACATAATTATCAAATTCTACACAAACGCTCAGGTGAGCTTATAGACCATCGGCCTCTTATTTCAGTAAGTCATACAATAAATTTATTTCTATTCTGAAATCAAAGACTCCTAATTGGCCTACAGGATGAAAATGAAAATTCCGAAACTGTACTGCATGTCTACCGGACACAACCAATCCTATTCCAAAAGATGAATTGGCTACTGTGTAAAAAGTAAGAGGAGATTGAGGAGGAAGATATAGTGTGATAGACGGACAGAGGTCACAACAATCTTCCCAAAGAAGCAGGTACTGTTTCTGCAGTCATGTGGCCCAGAAAATGGATTATTTCAGTAGGAGTCCCAAAATCTGGCATTCAAATAAGGAATATATAAACAACCCAAACTACGTTTAATTTGATCCAAAATTGCTTTTTGTTGTTTGATTGATTGAATATTGTTTTAACGCTCCGCTTGAAAATTTTTCACTCAAATGGAGACGTCACCATTGCCGGTGAAGGGCTGCAAAATTTAGGCCTATGCTCGGCGCTCACGGCCTTTGAGAAGGGAGGGATCTTTATCGTGCCACACCTGCTGTGACACGGGACCTCGGTTTTTGCGGTCTCATCCGAAGGACCACCTAATTTAGTCGCCTTTCACGACAAGCATGAGGTACTGAGGAACTATTCTAACCCGGATCCCCACGGAATTTGTGTTGTATGACAGGAGCGTGAAGTTGGCATACAATTGTCAAAAATGCCAAAATCAATGAATTTTCCCCCCATAAATTCAGGGGTTGTCTTTTCAGAAAACATTCAGTCGATGCGTCGAGCATATTCATATTCAAATACATTTTTTATCGTGTATTAATACACAATATATATTAATTTGATTTTGCTCGACGGATGGGCATACCTTTTCCTAAGCAATAAGCTGTATGCAATTTAACAGTTATCAAGCTCTTTTTGGGGAAAAAGGCGGGGAAAATGTTATTCACTATGTAATAATGCTATCAAATAAGAAATAACTTAGATTTAAAAGTTGAGATAGTATACTTGGCTAACTTTAAAAAACCCAGATCAAGCTGAATTCAAGACATTTAAAAGAGAGAAATAGTTTAAGCCTTTTTATGTGCGCAATCGTACCTTGTTCTTTCTTGAGAAAATGAGGTTCTTCAACGATTATTTTAATAATTGGAGAGTGCACGATAGTGGGCTACCTGCGATTCCCGGTTAAACACACACTGTACATCCCTTTCACTCTGAACTCAAATGGCTGAAATATTGCCAAAACAGCGTAAAATCACAATCAATCTACACTCAAACATGCAAGTAGCTACAATTTTCCCTTCAAATCCATTTTTATGCAATTCTCAATGAGAGTACTAGTTGATTTTGACATCGTCGTCAACACTAGAAATATCGGTGATATACGAGTAACTTTATGGTTACTTTATTGCGTCATAGCACACACATGCTTCCCTCGCAACTGGCCCCAAGACCATAAACTGAGGATACACTTAAGTCAAATTTTGATTGCTTATATATTAAGCACAGATGATTAAAAATACTGCAGGTTTATAAAAAGATTGAAATGCAAAAATATCCTGAAAATTTTATTTGCTTTTTGAAAATTATTTCAAAAGTTAAGTGGATTTGGTATATAGACTTAAGTCTATTCTCAGTTTATGGTCTTGGGGCCTGGTCGATACGTTAAGACCTCCACAACCTAGCGGATTATTGTATTGAAAGATCACATCCGTGTATCGAATAACGTCACAGCTCCTCAGCGGGAGAATGTAAGTATAGGTCATACCTGACAAGACGTATTTAAAGAAACTCAGTCAATTTCCTTGTAAAAGTGATACAAATTGAAAATATATTAATAGGATATAGTACTTTGATTTGGATGAGTAGGAAGTTGTGTTACGCAATATACCACATTCTCCTATTGCGAAATAAAAAAAAAAAACATCAGTGTTTTTCTTCAAGAAACGGAAACTACAACAGTCTGTAATATTTGAATTCGGCACCCCCGTACAATTTGGCCCAAGGATCTAGTAATTGAATAACATTTTTTTTAAAATCATGCAATATATATATATATATAAAGAGAGAGAGAGAGAGAGAGAGAGAGAGAGAGAGAGAGAGAGAGAGTATTTCAAAGACAAATTGTATCTTGTATGATTGATCGTCTTAAATCTTTGTTCAATGGCTGTCTCCCATTTCCATTCTTGAGGACTGAGAATCTCCTGGGCCGCGAGACAATGATTAAGAGTTTTACATGCATTTCAGCTGAAAATAAACGTGAGTAAATTCCGTGATTTTATTTCGCGAGTGGGTGCGTCTCGCTATATTAATATGCTTTAATAAATTCCTCACGTATAGTATTACTTACCATTCTTTTCTAATAAATAACCTCCATGGGAATATCTAAATGATTTCTTTTATTAGTCAAATATAAAAAAAATTCAATAAACATATGAACAATGTTAAGATATTATGCACCTGAGATCACAAAATTTCATTAAATAAATTTCTCAAATATCATTATCAAACTAAATGCTTTCATACGACAGTAATACCCTCACTTAAGTTTGTCTCTAAATGTGCTCTCCTTAGGAACCAAAATAGTTATTTTATAACTAGAAACCACAATAGTTCGCGGGGCCTCCGACGCCGAGTGGTTAGAGCATCGCGCTCAAAATCACACGGCCTCTCACCTCTGTCGGCGCGGGTTCGAATCCCGCTCGCGCCGTTAAGTGAGAAAGGTTCCCAGTTTACTTTTAGAAGGTCGATGTCTCTTCCCAGCTGCATTGTATCTGGGTTCTCTCTTCCACCAACAAAAACTGGGCGCCACTATATAACTGAAAAATTGTTGAATGTGGTGAAAAACATCAAAACTATCAATCAATCGAATTGTACACAAACGCTCAGGTGAGCATATAGACCATCGGCCTCTTATTTTAGTATTTCATACAATATATTTATTTCCAATCTGAAATCAAAGGCTCCTAATTGGCCCACAGGATGAAAATGAAAATTCCGAAATTGTATTGCATGTCTACAGGACACCTCCAATCCTATTCCAAAAGATGAATTGGCTACTGTGTAAAAAGTAAGAGGAGATTGAGGAGGAAGATATAGACGGACCGAGGTAACAACAATCTTCCCAAAGAAGCAGGTACTGTTTCTACAGTCATGTGGCCCAGAAAATGAATGATTTCAGTAGGAGTCCCAAAATCTGGCATTCAACCGAGAGGTTAGAGCGTTCGCCCCGCATGCGGAAAGCCGGGGTTCGAATCCCGGCCGCGACAGACCTAAGTCGTTAAAACAGGTAGTGACAGTTCCATCGCCAAACGCTCGGCATAAGATGTGAATGTCACGGGTCCTCGGAGATGACCTTAAAAACGGATGACCCGTTTCACGGTAGGTGTGGCACGCTAAAGAACCCTCACTGCTCAATGGCCATAAGCGCCGAGCATAGGCCTAAATGTGAAGCTTTTCATCGATCTTGGTGACGTCTCCATATGAGTGAAATATTCTCGAGCGAGACGTTAAGCAAGATACAATCAATCAATCAAATAAGCAATATATAAACAACCCAAACTACGTTTAATTTGATCCAAAACTGCTATGTGTTGTATGGTTGAATATTGTTTTAACGCCCTGCTCGAGAATTTTTCACTCATATGGAGACGTCACCATTGCCGGTGAGGGGCTGCAAAATTTAGGCCTACGCTCGTCGCTTACGGCCTTTGAGCAGGGAGGGATCTTTATCGTGCCACACCTGCTGTGACACGGGACCTCGGTTTTTGCGGTCTCATCCGAAGGACCACCTAATTTAGTCGCCTTTTACGACAAGCAAGGGGTACTGAGGAACTATTCTAACCCGGATCCCCACGGAATTTGTGTTGTATGACAGGAGCGTGAAGTTGGCATACAAATGTCAAAATCAATGAATTTTTTTCCATAAATTCAGAGGTTTTCCTTTTCAAAAAACATTCAGCCGATGCGTCGAGCATATTCATATTCAAATACAATTTTTATCGTGTATTAATACACAATATACATTAATTTGATTTTGCTCGACCGATGGGCACACCTTTTCCTAAGCAATAATTCGTGTGCAATTTATATCATATATCTAGTAGTGTATCATCCCTGATACACCTATCTTGGCTAGGGTGAGACAGCTGCAAGTAGGTAGGGCTGTCTCGCCCTAAGGGCCGAGATATCTCTGTCTCGGCCCGTTGTCAAGGGGCTGTCTCGCCCTCAAATTTCAAATGGCTATTTCTTCTTTAATTTTTTAAAATCTAACATAACTACATGAAAAAAATGATGTTAGACACAATTTTTTTAAAAAAATATAATACTTTCTTCCACGACAAAATTTAATTTAAGCAGAAAAATTAAATAAAAACGTTTTCAAAAACAGCGCTAAATTGTAGCGAGTATCTAAGCAAAGGGGGATAACCCAAGTAACAATTGTTTATTTAGAACAATAACACGTTTAACTTCATTTCAAAACAATCAACGTTCTAGGCGACAGAAAACAGTTGGAGGATTATGGAGGGTGATACTGAAGCATTTTCAGAAATTCCCGGTCCCAATGGAGATAAAATGTTAATTTACAACAATTTTGATGTAGAAAACTGTTTTAAAACGATTTCTGAAATCTAAAATCCCGAGGACTTGGCAATAAAATGAGAAAAGTAGAACCATTATCTTCCGACGTATTTCAACGACTTATAGATGCTAAACAGATGGGAAACGGTAAAAAAAAACAAAAAAACTTTTAAGCAAAGAAATAGCAGCATCAGATCTGGCTTTAAACATTCCCGTTCATACGATGACGCCACGTAAAAAAAAAGGTCTACAACTCTTACAAATTATATGAAATAATGAAAACGGGCGAGTTTGGTAAATCCGAAAAAATAAATAAAAATATTTCACTTATTTCCAATTTTAGTATCAACTAGCAAGCCCCTAGGAGCTGCTTAATAGAATATACATGTACATGAACAACACAACGATAGGTATGACGAGTTTCTCAGCCAAGCAGTTAAAGTTAATTCTAGACCACATGAGGGGATGCGGACCCATAATTAATCATCCAATTATCGTGACCAGCAATGGAATCAAGCTACAAAACCCAGACTTTAGCATGTTTCACAATGCCAATAGTACTGGAAACGTAACCATTAAAGTAAACTCACTGAAGGAATGAAATAGTAAAATATCGTTGTACAGTATACCATGTATTTATGTTTGGGTCAATTACCCCCCCACCCCCACCCCCCACCCCCCAATTTATAAAAAAAATGTGTATCAACTTGTTGTGTTTTAGGTATATGATATAAACTATATCACACTCTAATGTTGATCTCGGACCTGGGATTGCCCCTCGAGTAATCTCTCGGGGCCAATCCCAGGTCAGAGATCAACATTAGTGTGTGATATTCTATATATAACAGTTATCAAGCTCTTTTTCAAAAAAGGCGGGAAAAGTCTTATTCACTATGTAATAATACTATCAAATAAGAAATAACTTTGATTTAAAAGTTGAGATAGTATAATTGCTATATATTTAACTTTTAAAAACAGATCAAGCTGAATTCAAGACACATTTTAAACAGAGAAATAGTTTGGGCCTTTTTATGTGCGCAATCGTACCTTGTTCTTTCTTTATAAAATGCGGTTTATTTATTATTTTAATAATTGGAGAGTACATGATAGTGGGCTACCTGCGATTCCCGGTTAAACACACACTGTACATCCCTTTCACTCTGAACTCAAATGGCTGAAATATTGCCAAAACAGCGTAAAACCACAATCAATCTAAACTCATACATGCAAGTAGCTACACTTTCCCCTTCAAATCCTTTTTTCTCCCTCGCAATTTTCAATGAGAGTACTGGTTGATTTTTGACATCGTCGTCAACACTAGAAATATCGGTTACCTTATTGGTTTTATTGCGTCATAGCACGCGCTTCCCTCGCAACTGGCTGATACGTCAAGACCTCGACAACTTAGCCGATTATTGTATTGAAAGATCACATCCGTGTATCGAATAACGTCACAGCTCCTCAGCGGGATAATGTAAGTATAGGTCATACCTGACAAGACGTATTTAAAGAAACTCAGTCAATTTCCTTGTAAAAGTGATACAAATTGAAAATATATTTATAGGATATAGTACTTTGATTTCGATGAGTAGGAGATTGTGTTACGCAATATACCACATTCTCCTATTGCAAAATAACAAAGCATCCAAGAAAGGGAAACCACAACAGTCTGTAATATTTGAATTCGGCACCCCGGTACAATTTGGCCCAGAGATTTAGTAATTGAATGACATTTCTTAAAATCATGCGATATATGTATATATATATATATATAGAGAGAGAGAGACAGAGAGAGAGAGAGAGAGAGAGAGAGAGAGAGTATTTCAAAGACAATTTGTATCTTGTATGATCGTCTTAAATCTTTGTTCAATGGCTGTCTCCTATTTTCATTTTTGAGGACTGAGAATCCCCTAGGTTGCGAGACAATGATCAAGAGTTTTACATGCATTTCAGCTGAAAATAAACGTGAGTAAATTCAGTGATTTTATTTCGCGAGTGGGTGCGTCTCGCTATATTAATATGCTTTAATAAATTCCTTGCGTATAGTATTACATTTCTTTTCTAATAAATAATCTCCATGACAATATATAAATGATTGCTTTTATTAGCCAAATATAAAAATTTAAAAAAACGTATGAACAATGTTAAGATATCATGCACCTGAGATTACAAAATTTCATTAAATAAATTTCTCAAATACCATACATTATCAAACTAGATGCTTTCATACGACAGTAATACCCTCACGAAAGTTTGTCTCTAAATGTTGCTCTCCTTCGTATCTGGGAAACTAGCTTAGAAACCAAAATAGTTATTTTATTATTTACAGAAATATCGAATTTTACATAAATGCTCAAGTGAGCATGTAGACCATCGGCCTCTTATTTCAGTATTTCATACAATAAATTTATTTCCATTCTGAAATCAAAGGCTCCTTATTGGCCTACAGGATGAAAATGAAAATTCCGAAACTGTATTGCATGTCTACAGGACACCAGCAATCCTATTCCAAAAGATGAATTGGCTACTGTGTAAAATGGAAGAGGAGGAAAATTGTGTAGAGTGGAAATGCATAGAAAAATATGCAAGGCACTGCAAGTGGGTTTGAAGTCGGAAGAAGAGAGTGATAACTCAATATACGTATTGGTATTAGTGTCCGGGTTTACAGGACAACAATTGTAAACTTTATTTGTATGTAGTACAACAGGATGTTATCTTTATACTAACAAAAACTAAAAGAAAAAGACACACACCGAGAAACCAAAAGAATTAAAAACTGAATAAAACAAAAACAGAACAAACACTAACAATTGTAAACTTTATTTGTATGTAGTACAACAGGATGTTATCTTTACAACAACAAAAACTAAAAGAAAGAAAAAAAACACCAAGAAACCAAAAGAATTAAAAACTGAATAAAACAAAAACAGAACAAACACTTTTCAGTTTGCATAAAGCAAATGGAAGAAGACACACTAGCGGTATTTAAATTTCTAGAATTTTCCATGATAAAAAAAATCTGTTCTTTATTTGCTTGTTTGTTTTATGGCCCTTCGAGAATATCCAGGGCCGCAGTATTAAAGGATTTATCCGAAAGAGCCACGACTCACTTCTAAATGTTGATTATTCAGCAAAAGAGCAATCACGCCTCGCGCCGAATGTGACCGATCAAAAGGGGGATGGCTACTCCTCCTAAGCACCTGACCCCACCTCTGGTGTGTCCAGGGGTCCGTGTTTGCCCAACTATCTATTTTGTATTGCTTATAGGAGTTATGAGATTGATCACTGTTCGTTATCTTCACTTTGCATTGACAACTGTTAAATATCTTTACTCTGACCTCTATATGACCTTGAACTTTGACCTCAAGATCAAAATTGATTATAGGGTTTTGACATAGTCATACCATAAGACATGGGTGTATCAACATGAGTCATACCATAAGACATGGGTGTATCAACATGAGACTATGTGTCATGTACATTCACGACCTTGATCTTTGATCTCAAGGTCAAAATTATAGGTTTATACCATGGATTTGTGTTCGGACTATATCTTCCATTTTCTTCTACAAAGGCATACCATATTTTTACACTCAGGAAAGAGGTAATTTATACCTATTAAAGCTGTATGGTCCGAATGACAATATTTTTTTCCATCTCGTAAAAACGCTATTAAATCATCGCACGTATGTAGTTATTTGACTGTACGACATATCATAAATTATTTCACCTGTTTTAACCCAAATAATTTGATTTTAAATCGATGTTTACAAATAGCTGCGTCACTGCCATTTCAAGTGACAGTCACGTGACCAGTTCAAACTTTCAGATCATCGGTGGTCTTGTCTGTGTAAAGCTGTGTATTTTGTTATAACAGTACCGTACCATAAGTTTAATAGAAATAAAAATATCAAATACCTCTCAGTAATTCGTTGTTTTACGCTCTTTCAGCCTTAAAACTAGACAGTTGCGTATGAGTTAATACATCATGTTGGGATTCCCCTGACGCGCGTGTGTCTATTTATAGACGTCTATTATGGGATGATTTATATATGTAGCCACTATATTTTTCTAAATAATATTCGCACTGTTTTCTTTTACATGCAGCTGTTTTCAAGTATGTAATTAAGGGAAAGTTAATAACTTTATAAAGTAATTAATCTGCTTTAAAGTAATTATGTACACAAATAATACATGAACATCGGGTCATACAGCTTTAACAACACCCTTTGGGAGATTGGGGTAAGCGGGGGGGGGGTATTCTTAGTGAGCATTGCTTACAGTACCTCTTGTTTAGGATTGCTGTTGTAAAGTAACCCTGCCTGTAGAATTCGCCATTCAAAAGATCACTGGTGTAGTCATTATATACTGTAAAACAAAATATGTTAAACAATACCTATAAGATATACCGAAATAGAATAGTGATGAAAGTAATTCAGCTAAGGGAAATAGAAGAGTGATGAAAGTAATTCAGCTAAGGGAAATAGAAGAGTGATGAAAGTAATTCAGCTAAGGGAAATAGAAGAGTGATGAAAGTAATTCAGCTAAGGGAAATAGAAGAGTGATGAAAGTAATTCAGCTAAGGGAAATAGAAGAGTGATGAAAGTAATTCAGCTAAGGGAAATAGAAGAGTGATGAAAGTAATTCAGCTAAGGGAAATAGAATAGTGATGAAAGTAATTCAGCTAAGGGAAATAGAATAGTGATGAAAGTAATTCAGCTAAGGGAAATAGAAGAGTGATGAAAGTAATTCAGCTAAGGGAAATAGAATAGTGATGAAATAGAATAGTGATGAAAGGAATTCAGCTAAGGGTCAGATATAATGGTACTTTCAAAATAAATTTAGCATTTGAATTTTTTGACTATGTTTCCTAAAACACTACACCAATATTTATCAATCTAAAACTCAAAATCATTGTCTCTCAGTCGAGTCTGGAACTCCAAAAATTTGGCTAAATATTACAGGACTGAATGTAGGAAGAAATATTTGCATAAAAAGTTTTGACAAACCTAATTCTTACAAATGATTCTTATTGTCAATGACCGATTCCGCTGAATTAACTAAATTTGTGTACTTTTCTGAACATTCCTGTCCTCCATAGTTCTTTCTACTAACTGATGAATTTTCACGTGTATTATTCATTGTAGTAAGTACAAGTAGCATCATTTTATTGATTAATTATGAGCTTAACATTAAATTCGGCTTGCAAGTATTTAAAATCGGTCCGAGAATGGCGCCTCCAGCTGGAGGCGGTGAATTTCCAGTTTACGTAATGGCGCCGGTTCTGACGTTTTCCTGGCACGGTAAATATCAAAATCATAAATAAGCCAGGAAAACGTCAGATATTTCGGACTATCGGTCTTGGTGACGTCTCTATGAGTGAAAAATTCTCGAGCGAGGCGTTAAGCAAGATACAATCAATCTAGTCAACAAACTCTGGATCGGGTTCGGTATACGAGGTTAAATTTCTGACATCCTGTTGCAGATTGGAGGTAGGTTCAAATGTAAATTATGTATTAAATTATTTATTCCCTGCACATTACACCTTAGTGAAATGTTCCGTCTAATATACAAGTATAAAATCACAAAATAGATTTCAAATGAATGCTCCCTATTCATTAATGTTCCCGAATTTTTGTCGTTTAAAATTCCGAAATGGTATGCTCGTTGACGGAAAAGCTCTTATATTTTACATGAGTATTTGCGTATGCAATTTTGTATCGCCCCACCAATATATGTAAAGACGCACGCTATAGATTGATATATTACTGTATGAAGCACAGATGTCACTTTCCCTTGATAGCCCCCATTGGGGCTCTCGCTGCCCTTATCAGTAGATATCTTTATTTTTGTTTATTTCATATTTCACTTTTGTATGTCATTGCTAATGAAATATTACATACTCGTGTTGCAATGCATATAGGCCTTTTGAACGAGCAATACACTTTTAATCACACTAATCGCAATCACTACCTTAAGAAATCAATATCATTTTTTTTTTCAAATACAGCATTTCGCAAATTCTATGGTTGTTATAATTATATAATTTGCCAATACAACAGGTATCATTGGGCCAAGTACTGTCTGGCGTGTTTCATACCGATTGTTAGACCGTTCTTGGCACACTGATTTTGATTACGGCTTACTACGTTTACCTGATCAAGACATAGGGCTCACTGATGGTGTGACCTGTCGACAGGGGATGCCTACTCCTACGCACCTGATTCCACCTATGGTGTGTCCAGGGTTCCGTGTTTCGCCACCTCTTTATATTGTATTGCTTATAAAAGTTATGAGATTGATCACTATTCGTTATCTTCGCGCTTCATCTATGACAAAGTTTCAGATGACTAACATTTTTCATGAATAATCACACAATTTCAATGTAAAACGTCTTAAAATGTCAGAAATTTTCGCAATTAAAATTGATCTTTTATGAATTAGATATTGTGGTAGTCAATATTCATTTTTCTTCATATTTTCCAACGAACTATTTCTAACGGCGTAATGTTACGAATTAATGTAGTTCGGGTTAAAATGAACGGAAGGGAATGTTTTCAAATGCATATTAAATAGTCTGTAAGGATAAAATATGTGATAAAAAGAATCTCCAATGGTTTGTGGTTGGATATGACTATTATTCAAGTCGTTGATTGTTTTCTATCCCTTCGCCAATGCTCGGGGATAGAAAACACACAACTCATCGGTATCCAACCACAAACCATGGGATATTCTATATATATTATATACGAAACTATGTGAACGATAACGCATTCCTATGATATAGAAAGAGGTGAATAATAAAGAAATATTTGTAAATCATTTTAAACACTAATTACAGTATATGAATTAAGTGTACTGCATACTTACATTCTCAACTTATGATGCTAAGTGCAATATATTTAACTATATACGTGATTTTTATACTTTTTTGTTAATCTTTTCCATCTACAATTTTTTAAATCAATGTTTTCATAAACTGCGGTTTTAACAGGAAATCCAAAGAACCGAAAGGTGAACAACCTAAGACAGCCAGCAGTATCAATGGCAGTTACGTTTGGAATCCAGCACCCTATCAATAATATAAAATTTAGCAGTGAAAGAGATTTAATTGTCTTTACTGAAAAGTCATAGATCTAACAATATCGTTCATCTGACTAGTTTTATATTTTCTCCCCAGGTATATCAATTCAAAGCAGTTATATTAGGATAACGTCTTGTGTGTCATATTACATCAAGGTCTGGCCTAAGTATGTTAACAATTTGTCAACAGTTTTAGGAGCAAAGTTCTTCACTGATACTGTACTGCAGTTAACAATATCGATATTTGTGAAGGAAAAAATCTACTTTTTATGCAAATGTCCGTGAATTTGGATCAGATGTACTTACCAACGTCAACTACTAGGTTTTAAACAATATTGATGGAATTCTTTTTAATATAATGGAATGTTTTATCATTTGATAAATAACTGATTATCCGAAATATAACTAAAATTCAGGATTTCTACAGAAACGAAAATTTCTTTGATAAAGTAATGAAGTACACATAGTTACTAAATTTGTATTTAGTTGTGATTTCATTACTTTTAATCCAGATTAATTGGTCACGAGATATTTTACGGAAATGTAGTCTTGGAGAATTGACACTGTACAGACAGTCGGGTCGCCATCGTCCTTTTTCGTAACTGGAAAGAAGATTCGGACGTGAGTCGAGTGCAGTGGTCTCACTTTATAATTAAAAGGCGAGATTTAGACCAAAAGTTTGTCTCACTTTACAGAGAAAACGTGAGATTTAGACCAAAAGTATAAGTCTCGCTTTATAGTGAAAAGGCGAGATTTAGACCAAAAGTATAGATATTTAAACCAAACATATAAGTCTCACTTTATAATTAAAAGGCGAGATTCAGACCAAAAGTTTGTCTCACTTTACAGAGAAAACGTGAGATTTAGACCAAAAGTATAAGTCTCGCTTTATAGTGAAAAGGCGAGATTTAGACCAAAAGTATAGATATTTAAACCAAACATATAAGTCTCACTTTATAATTAAAAGGCGAGATTCAGACCAAAAGTATAAATATTTAAACCAAACGTATAAGTCTCACTTTACAATTAAAAGGTGAGATTCAGACCAAAAATATGAGTCTCACTTTATAGCGAAAAGGTGGGATTTAGACCAAAAGTTAGCTCGTCCAAGTTTAATGGTTCCGGAGACAGATCAAATGAGACACTTTTTAAATGTTCGTCACAAATAAATCGTCGTAGAACTCATATCTGCTGAAACGCCTATTTCTATGCATCTACTCCTCTGGTACCATAGATATATCGAACTGCAGCTTCTTATTTCCTGTCTATTAACTCACTTAATTATATATCAGTCCTATTATTAGTCAATAATTATCTATTAACTCACTTAATTATATATCAGTCCTATTATTAGTCAATAATTATCTATTAGACTCTCTTAATTATATATGAGTCCTATTATTAGTCAATAATTAATTGTCTTAGCCTTCTGATAATGACGTCAGATGTCTCCTCATTGTAGACCTTGCCTCCAACTTCGATGCATCAATTATTGTGCAATGTCGATGTAATGCATAAACTTACTTAATAATTTGTAATTTACGGTTAAGTAAAAATGAAGAGGAATAAATGAAATATTCAGAGATCGAGTATATAACCAAAACAGTCCTCTCCTATCCATTAACCTTATGATGTTTCAGAGAGATGCTTTGGTGTCGGGGACTAATCCTTCAAAATGTAAATTCCTTCTATTTTCATCGCAGTTGCGAAATTTGATCTGAACGTATTAACCTTACTTTATTGTGAAAATCTAGTGAGAATTTTTTTTTCAATTTGTGTTGGAGATATATTTTCTACAGACTTATGGTAAAGTTCAGTTCCCTTTGTCACGTATAGACAGAAAGTTCAGTTCCCTTTGTCACGTATAGACAGAAAGTTCAGTTCCCTTTGTCACGTAGACACAACAAAATTTTATTTTCAGATAAATTGTACGTTAGTGGCTCGGCTATGTAGTTCTGTAGAAGAAATAATTTCGTTAAGATCCAGAAAATTTCTGAAGACAAAGTGTCATATCATTATTAGCACCACCACAGAGTTCTTTACAAGGTTGAGGAAATTAATAAAACGACAACGAAAGCTAAGCGCTGTCCTCAGCTGTTTCTTCTTCTGCAAATAGGATGCGATTAATCTTCTTTACTTGGTTGTTAGGGGTTTTTAGCAGTCACTTAGGGATATAGAACACTGAATAGAGCTATAAATATCTGCTAACAATATCAACGACCATTACATGAAAACATCTCTGTTAAGCTTATGGACGAATTTATTATTTCCTACATTTGACAAAATTTGTCTGCCAATTGCTAGTTTAATTTTGGCAACGACATTTAATATTATCACATGTAAATGCAGTTATAAACCGTATTGAGGCCACATGTGCCTGTACATAGAAATAGAAAAAACTACCCACAAAGATATTTAACATTAATAAACGAATATTATTTCTATTCTTATTTCTACCAATCTACATGTCATGGAAATTGCCTTGATGAAGTTAAGAATATGCGACTTAGGTTTTAATCTACTTTATGCCTTTGCGTTACCTGAAACGTGTACCCGACCAGCTGTTGCATGAACAGTTTAACAGCCGCGAGCTAATGCTTGACTCGTCCATTCATCAGCACAAACATAGGACGTTCAAAGTCAGTAAGGAACTAAGGGTGTCGTTTGTGGATTTCAAATTTCGGAAAATAGGCAAATTGGGGATGCGTCAATTCCTTTAAAAAATATTCTGACATATTTCATCAAAGAGATATTAAGGAATATACCAAAAGATGCATCAGAACGAGAATAATACTCTTGTAGTTAAATATTAGAATGAAACCTATAAATAATACAAAATTCAGAGTAGGGCAAACAGACATCTGGACACACCAGAGGTGGTATCAAGTACCTAGGAGGAGTAAGCATCCCCTGCTGACCGGTCACACCCGCTTGTGTACCCTAAATATCGATTACTGAGCAGGTTGTTGTTTAACGCCCCTCTTGAAAATTTTGTACTCACATGGAGACGTCACCATGGCCGGTGAAGGGATGCAAAATTTAAGTTTATGCTCGACACTCATGGCCTTTGAGCAGGGAGAGATCTTTATCAGGCCACACCTGCTGTAACACGGGGCCTCGGTTTTTGAGGTCTCATGTGAATGACCGCCCCATTTAGTCGCTTCTTACGACAAGTAAGGTACTGAGGACCTATTCTAACTCGGATACCCATGGAAATCTCGATTAGGTAAACGGAGTAATCCTAGTTAAGATTAGTATGTAAAGAACAGTCTATCAATGGGTATGAAACACGCATTCAACCCAGTGATATTTTGTATTTACAAATAATATCATTACATGGACCAAAGAATATACGAAATCCTGACTTCAAACGAGACCTTTGGAGTCCCTGTAACACCAACCTACTTGTTATTAGCTTGCTTCGATTTAGAAATTGATCATACGCAGAGCATGCCTTCGAGTATCGAATCATTTGAGAAACATAACACTATATGCAGGTGATAATTGAATGTTGCTACATAAATATGGGAAGTTAACGACGAACAGGCTGAAATCATCCCGTTTGTCATAAAGTTGAATTTTCAGTTTATGATTAAAATCTGTTTCAATAAATTATCCAAGTGTGAAGCAGATGTGGAAGACTGTGGTGTATTTTATTTCGAGTTCACTGGGATATTTGGAGTGGATATATGAATGAAAATGAGTATTGTTAATAGATAAAACGTCGTTGATATATCCAACCGTTGAGTTGAAGGCCACAGCAAGAGATTTGATTGTTTTATGTCCTGTCAAGAATTGTTTACACAGTGAGAGGTCACCAGCTGTAAAAGAAGTACCACAAATTTAGACCCATGTTTAGCGCTTACGGTTGTAAAAGTGAGGGTTCATTAACGTGCCAACACCTGTCGCGACACAGGACCTCCATTTTTAAGGTCACATGCGAAAGCAGCGAGATTGTCATTTCTAAATACCGAGCGGTTGGCGAAGGAGCAACCACTACATGTAACTATGTTTATGTCTTTGGTTTGACGCCTCGATGGCACGCTCTACCGCGGAGTTACCGCGACCGATGCCACAGCAAGATATCATTTATTCTGATGTAGAAGCTTTTGAATAAATTCTGCCTTATAAGAATATATAACAGGTCGGCTCATAAAGGAGCAAAATTCGTGCCCATGGGAATTCCAACAGACCTAATCACCAAAGACCACGTAGATATTGTAAGTGAGAAACTCTAATACCTATTTAATATAAACTTCGAAGTTCTTGTGCGCAGAATCAGATTTAATTTACATCACTTCTCGCGTATGTTGTGGTACAATACGTCTGAAGTTTCTCCTTCAAAGCAGTTTAAAATATATCTGTACGTATCAAAGATAAGGGCTTGGTAGAACATTTACTGGATTCAGGAATGAATCTCTGTAAAAGTTGTTGAGAAAATTTAGATTTCAGGCATAGATATGATAATTAATATTCATTCATCCCAAAGACTTAGATATTAAATGTGTTTAAAACTTAAGCGTGAAGAATTTCATCTTTTGATAGCATAAAAGATTGATTGATTGATTATATATTGTTTAACGTCCCTCTCGAGAATATTTCACTCATGTGGAGACGTCACCATTGCCGGTGAAGGGCTGCAAAATGTAGGCCTATGCTCGGAGCTTACGTGCCACACCTGCTGTGACACGTGACCTCTGTTTTTGCGGTCTCATCCGAAGGACCGGGGCCCCGTTTAGTCGCCTCTTACGACAAGGACCTATTCAACCCGGATCCCCACGGGACGATAGCATAAAAGATCAGTATATTTAAGTTAATTCGTCTAAAAGCCAGATACATGGAGAAGGTACCTTCAAAACTTTCGGACTTAAAAATATTTAACTGTATCACCTAATAGGCTTGAATAATATTCATTACATTTAGAACTACAAATCATCGTCTACCGTTCGAGATTGGAAGATGGTATGGACTTTTCATATATATAATAAGGATGAAATAGATTTAACTACATGCATCTGATGAACACTATGTTCTAGAGTGTCAGTATTTTGCCGAATGTAGGAAGAAATATCTGCATAAAAACCTGACAAACCGAATCTTTACATTTTTTCCCCGTTACTGACATTATCTTTGCCTAAGAACCATATGCAATGAGAAAAATCCATGTAAACAAAATAGAATGGCATTTTGCTACGGCACAACCGCAAGACGTAAATTGATCGTAAATATTACTTCTTTCCTAAGAATATCAGTTTTATGGTACCATAATTTATCACTACCGATACGATTGTGAAAAGAGAAAGCAATAGCACGAGTTACAAGTACGTCACATCCGCTAATCATCTCTCGTTGATCTGATAAAGATTGGCAAAGTCATAGCATATAGTTTATGATTTTCCGACTTTCGATGGTCACTTCGAATAGTATCCACAATATTCAAATAAGGTAACGAATTCCCCTTTGTGATTGTTCCATCAGGTATCTAATAAACTGTAACAATAAAACTACATAATACATACACAACGACCATTTACTTCTTGTCATACTTCTATGCAATTTCCGGAAAGACTGGGTGAACTTTTGTTCAAAGAAAAAGAAACATTTCACGCCAGTTGAACCGTTTACGGAGTCATTGGATGAGATCGATACCGACTGATAGTGTCAGTTAAGTCTGTGATCGGAGGGACGTGTACTTTATGTGATTGCTTTTATCTCGCGTGTCACCTAACTCTGGATCTTGAACGGAAATGAACACATGGCGTATGCATTATACTCGCCTTATTTTGCTGCGGGTCATGATAAGTCACGAACAACGAAACTAATTCGTCAGTTTAGAAACATCTTTCATACTTGTATTCTGTCTAACTTTGATTTTCAGATTTATGTAATACTAATAGTGTGCACGAAATTAATGCTATATAATGTGCTAATGGAATTCGGAAAGATTATATAATATGCCAGGTAGATGAGAGGACATTTCTGAAAACAATAAAACAGCAAGTTCAAAATTGATTGAATATCAGGTTCAAAGTTCACACAATAAATATTACTGCGTTGTATTCTAGCAAACATTAAGGAGGAAAACTCTCAACAATGACGTTGATATTTCATCACAAAGGTTGCGGCACGCGACTGATCTGTGAGTAGTCATAATCACTTGCTCATGACACTTGAAAAACTGATAGATTATCAAGCAATTAAGAATCGGCAAAACTAATCCGCCATCAATCGGGGATGTGATCTGGACATATATATTCAAAAAAACCTGTTCTCTGTTTGGTTTACGACCAATAACACTGGCATAGATCTCTAACCGTGGCATTGGCTACGGATCCCCGCCAGTCCTAGCTATTAAATACGAGAAAAGCAGTACTAAACACAACATCGTGGCCTCGGTTATATAATACACACAAATGTAATAACTTGGCAATTTTTTGTCTTTATCGTTGAACTAATTTTGAATGGGACTGCAGATCTCGACTGGCAATTCTTTGTCTTTATTGTTGAACTAATTTTGAATGGGGCTGGAGATCTCGCTTGGCAATTCTTTGTCTTTATTGTTGAACTGTTTTTGAATGGGACTGGGGATTTCGGCTCGCAATTCTTTGTCTTTATAGTTGAACTAATTTTGAATGGGACTCGAGATCTCGTTTGGCAAGCAGGAGGTCCTGGATTAGATTCTCGATCTTTGCCAAGCGTCCGGCAAAGTGGAGTGAAAATCACAGATCTTTCGGACATACCCTTAACAACGGAGGTCGCCTATCACGGTCAGTACAATGAAGAACCCCAAATGCTATCGCTCTGAGCGTCGTACAAAGGTCTAAATTTGTGGAGGACATAACACAAGGAACGCACAACATTTTTGAATGAAAATACCAACAGGTCACACAGTGGAAGATCCGAAGAAATCTTAATATGAGTACAACGAAATTGAATATGAATACAAACATATTAACCTGACAAATCTACTATAATTACAGATACAGGGATACGTGCATACACATGTACACGCTTTTCGTGTACACATGCACACGCTTTTCGTGCACACACATGTACATGCTTTTCGTGCATACACATGTACATGCTTTTCGTGCACACACATGTACATGCTTTTCGTGTACACACATGTACACGCTTTTCGTGCACACACATGTACATGCTTTTCGTGCATACACATGTACATGCTTTTCGTGCATACACATGTACATGCTTTTCGTGCACACACATGTACACGCTTTTCGTGCACACACATGTATACGCTTTTCGTGTACACACATGTACACGCTTTTCGTGTACACATGTACACGCTTTTTGTTCATTTTTCGTTGAATTTAACATGTAAACGTAGAACAAACGGTTGCATTCAGCAGTCTTGACTACAGGTGATCCAGTTTGTTAACAAACTCTGAATTTGAAATGATGTAACCTACTTTTCTGGCAGAATATACAAATGCTATATTTTTGTATCTGATTGTAGCCATTATTCTATTGGACTGTGAGGCCAAGATGATGACATAATACGCCGGGGATTTAGGTGATTAACAACGTTTCAATCCTCAACCTTTTTTATGTCACCGTTCTGTTTTCATGTTTGAGTTACAGTAACTGTGTCAAGGTGAAGTTATCGGTAAAGGAAGCTGACAACGACCACCATAAATTAGATAATTACTTCTAGCCTTTGAAACGTCGCGTCATTTAGTTCTTTTCAAACGCATAATTAAATTTAGAAATTGGCATAACTCACTGGAAACTCGGACTAACGTGAAATCGAAGAATCCTGTAATACACGCCAACAAATGGATAGTAGATAAATCTATAAAAGGTCAAGGACAGATAGCATTGTGAAAAATTGTACACTTGATGACCACATGTCACGAAAAGTGAAGAAGAAATGGTGTATTTGGGATTTCTGTGATAAATATGCTCTTATTAGATGAATACTTCAAGAGAGGAGGGAAGTTTGGGATAGCTCATTGAATTCAATAAAACTAGCTTTTAAATAATGAAAAATAGCATGACCAAATTTTGAACGTGCTACAAAAGCTTTCATAAAGGTATATCATGCCCTAAGATGGAGAGATGGAAAAACCCAGAAATATTCCGCAAGACGATAGCAACATGCACATAACAGTTGTTAATTAAGAAAATTGCATATTTCATTGAACAAATAATTTCATTTATATCAGAAGTCACATTACTTCACAACGATCAATATAAACTTACAATCAGAAACAGATCTGGAACATTTTCCCTAGCTGCCGTGTACGTGTAAATGTGTCAAGGTGCAATGTTTATCATGCTATCGGTAATATTCTTTTGAATCATTGACCTCCAACATACAATAATTTGATAATTGTGTAATTATCTTGAACTCTGGTCAATAACTACCAATACCAACCATCCTGTCTGTAGAACATTGATCTCAGATAAAGACCCGATGTCTTATTATTGAATATTAATGGATCCTTATTATCCTTAATCACCACTGTTTAACAGTGCACCGCTGGTGAAAGGATCGATGTTTTATATAACAGTACCAGAGACACGAAGATCACGTATCAATTTTACTTACCTCTTCAACATCAGACATTTTGAAATGAATTTTATACCTTGGCGTTAAATGTCAGATATTTGTTGAATCGTTTATAATCTTTAATCAAGCTAATTATTAGGGATTTCCTTGAAAGGAAGAATTCAATGTACTTGAAGTAAACAGTTCAAAAACAAAGTTTCGCCTTTTTAGGTCTCCTGAACCCCTTCTCTACCGTACCGGTCAATTTGACCGGTGGCGCGTACAAACAGGGCAACGCAAAAGGAGTGCCTACTAAATATTGCATATACATACCAGCACGTGTCCAAATACATGTCTAACACTGGCAACAATATATACTTATAGTCTATATCACATTAATTGTCGCCTAACATTAATCAAAGACACGTAGACACTTGCCTGAACTACGGAGCACCTAAACGTGTACCGCACTCTGGGCCATTACCGGAAGTCTGCTATCAACGACCGATTCTTATGAAACTTACTAAGAATTCTTTAAAATCGAGAATCATGAAACATCGATCAACAGTGAAAAAACCCACCCAAAATGGAATTCGTCTCTGTGACGATGTGACTCAACTTAATGGGCAGCTGATTAATACGTTGTTGGAAAACGAAAATGTCAAATCAGCTTGGTATTTCAACGGCCGTGTGTATGGACAAATTGGAGAAAAGCGAGTGTTGTTCGACATCTTTGACGAAATCGAGGAAAAAATAGCAAACGTGAAACGATGAGCTTCCTTTCCGGGAATACTATTTCCGATCATATATACGAGGCTGTTCTGGAACTTATGCCCCTTCTATGATCTTCCGGTTTATATTGGACAAAACAAATAACCAAGTAGGACACTTGCCTGTATTTAAAAAAAAAAAAGAGTAACAAGAACTAGTTGTCATTACATATATATTTTAATGCTTTATTTCTTTCATATGCTTTCGTTTCTCTCTTTCTTAGCCTTCTTTACTATCGTCTCCCTCTTTTTCAGTCTGTATACATGCGTGCAGGGAATCGTTTATTTCATTTCGGTTCAGCTTCCAGCAGGTCTCGACACCTAGCTTGTTTTCAATAATTGATGGGAATTAAAATATTATCTGTAAATTGTCAAGGTCTAGGCGATATCGCAAAGCGAAGAAATATTTTTAACTATTTAAGAAGTCTAAACTATAATATATATTGTCTTCAAGACACCCATTTTTACAATGAAATAGAGAATGATGTGAGAAATATGTGGGGATACCAATGCTACTTTAGTTCCTTTACTTCGAATTCAAGAGGGGTAGCAATACTTTTTAATAACAATTTTGATTTTAAAGTATGTTTGGAAAAGGGTGATAAAGATGGAAATTATCACATACTGAAGGTATGTATAGAGGGTCATGTGGTTGTTTTATGTACAGTATATGGTCCAAATACTGATTCACCAAATTTTTATGAAAATATTCAACAGTCCATTGAAGAAATGAACTGTAGCAATATCATATGGTGTGGAGATTTCAATTTAGTATTAAATCCACAACTAGATTGCTATAATTACAAATCTATTAATAACCCAAAGGCTAGAGAAAAAGTACTAGAAATTATGGAAGGATATAACTATATGGATCCTTTTAGACAACTCCATGAATCGCTTCGCAGGTACACATGGAGAAAGAAAAACCCATTTAAACAAAGTAGATTAGACTTTTTTATCATGTCCGAGTCATTGCTACCTTGTCTTAATACATGTACAGTTGAACCAAGTTACAGGTCTGATCATTCTATGATAACACTGAATTTAACTTTCAATGATTTTAAAAAGGGAAGAGGCTTATGGAAATTCAACAATTCTTTACTTGGTGATAAGGAATATCTAGATTGTATCAGAGAGGTTATTTTGAATTTGAAAAAACAATATGCAGTTCCTGTTTATGATTTTAATAATCTTGATACAGTGTCAGATGAAGATGTATGTTTCACAATTAACGATCAGTTATTCCTAGAAACTTTACTTATGGAAATAAGAGGAAAAAGCATTTCTTACTCTGCATATATAAAAAATAAACAAGTGAAAGAAGGAAAAAAATTAATAGAAGAAATTAAGGTTTTAGAACAAAATAGTTCTGAACACAATATAGAGGAACTAAATGAAAAACAATAAAACCTGGAAAAACTCAGAAACCATAGACTTCAAGGAATATATGTAAGAAGCAGAGCAAAATGGACAGAAGAAGGAGAAAAACCAACACATTATTTTTGTAGTTTAGAATCAAGAAATTTTACTAGTAAGATAATATCCCAAACTTATAAAAGATAGTGGGGAGATAATTCAAGACCAGTTTGAAATATTGGATGAAACAAAGCAATTTTATGACAATTTATATTCAATACCTAACCAGGAAATAAACATAGTTGACTTAAATTCGGAATTAAAGTATGAGGATATTCCCAAGTTATCCAGAGAGGAATCTATGCTTTTAGAAGGTAAAATTACATTGAAGGAGGCTTCTACAACACTAAGTAAAATGAAAGCAAATAAATCACCAGGCTCTGATGGGTTCTCAGCTGAGTTTTTTAAGGTTTTTTGGAAATACCTTGGTACATTTGTTGTAAGGTCTATCAACTATGCATATGAAAATGGCACTCTGTCAATAACACAGAGACATGGAATTATTACACTTTTACCTAAAGGAGACAAACCAAGACACTATCTTAAAAACTGGCGTCCAATTACACTTCTGAACACTATATATAAAATAGCTTCTGGTACCATTGCAAATAGATTAAAGATATACTTGGATAAACTTATCAATCCTGATCAAACTGGCTTCATTTCTAATAGGTATATAGGAGAAAATACTCGACTAATTTATGATATTATGCAGTATACTGAAGAAGAAGAAATCCCAGGTCTTTTACTACTTATTGACTTTGAGAAAGCCTTTGATACCCTCTCATGGAATTTTATACAAAAGACCTTAATTTATTTTAAGTTTGGACCTGATATTCATGAATGGGTGAAATTATTCTATCATAACATCATATCTACTATTAACCAAGGTGGCAATCTCTCGGCATCTTTCAACATTCAAAGAGGATGTAGACAAAGTGATCCTTTATCACCTTATATTTTTCTTCTTTGCGCAGAAATTTTAGCTATACAAATAAGAGAAAATAAAAGTATTAAAGGTATAACTATAAATAACAATGAAAAGAAAATTTCACAACTAGCCGATGATACATCAATTATACTTGATGGTAGCAAGGAATCTCTTCTAGAAACAATAAAAGTATTGCGACACTTCTCTGAAATGCCAGGACTAAAAGTTAATTTTTCAAAAACCAATACAGTATGGATTGGATAAAAAAAATATAGTCAGGATACCCTTTCTAAAGACTTTCATCTGAATTGGGGGACTTGTAAGTTTACTCTACTTGGAATTAATTTTGATGTAGAATTACAGAACATGTCAAAACTAAATTATCAGCCAAAGCTAAGCAGAATAAAATCAATCTTAAATCAATGGGAGAAAAGACATTTGACACCAATAGGAAAAATTACTGTTATCAAAACTCTGGTCTTGCCTCTATTAAATCATATTTTTATGGAACATAAGACCAATCTTCAAATATCAATAACAAAAAATAATTTTATTTTTGGATTTTTGGATGAAAAGAAAACTATAAAAAATAATCTTGTTCTTTGGCTGAAATATTATATCTATACTATGAGGTGTAAGGGGGAGACACTGAATGTAAATGTTGCGATATCGCTAATGAACACATTTTATGAAACTCAAAGACATATTGCATATAAAAATGGTGAAAAAGATTTGTTTGACACCTGCTGGAACCGCTGGAATCAATTATTTCATTGAGTGTTTGTTTGCTGTTGTTGTTTATTTTTTTTGTTTTTTTTGTTTTGTTTGAAAATTATCTTTTTTATAAATTTCAATATATATGTACCCTTTTAAAATATATTAAATAATGACTGAACTCATCTCTCTCTCTCTCTCTCAGAAAATAATATATACATATACCTTTGATAGTTCTTCTAAACATTTTGTACAAGTTTCTTTGCAGAATGTATGTATATATATACTGTGTGTATGTTTAAAAAAAAAATATATATAAAAAATAAAAAAAAATAAAAAAATTGTATTGTCCTCTTTTAGTAAATTCAGTACCTTTTGATACACTAAAACAATATACACATATGTATGAAATAATCAGCCAGGTATTCTCTGCTTTTTTTAAAAAGCATAAAACGAATATTGGTTACACAACCTACATGTAACTTCATAAAACACCTATTGAGAATGTTACATCGGCAGAGTAAATTTAAAAATAAAAGATAAATAAAATACTCCAATTTCAGATATAAACGTTATAATTGTTCGGAATAGGAATAATTTCCCCCCTGCCAAACAAATAAAACTAAAAATAAGTTCGCATATAGCCTATAGGCCTGTAGTTTTATTTTTCCGTGATCGGGATCGCGGGCCCCGCGGGGTTTTCTGAAAGTGTGCACGGGGAACACACGTGTTTCCCTTTCAACGAAAACAACACAGCTTCACTGTAACAGCGAAGGCTTGTATTTTACATCTTTAAAGCGACCTGATGTCAGAAGAAGATGCCCTGGAATTTATGTGCAGGATGACCCAAACGATCATGCATTCAATATAAACATGTACATGTAAGTTGATGTAGCCACATGGCCGACTAGAAAAAAAATTTCAGTTTTGTTATGTTATGAAAAATTCACAATTAATCAACGCGATTTGATGCCATAATTTGTCGTTTCATGAAAGAAAATATTTATATTTTATGATATCTAAACCAAGTGAATAACACCCAATTGTTTATTAAGAGCTAACATCATTTAATCTGTCCTGGTCCGGCATCAATCCATCTGATTAACACCCCCCTTTTTCCAGAATTCTCTCCGTACCTGACGCGCGAGTGTAAGAAGTGGGTGGATTTAGTGTACAATGAGAAGGGGGATGGTGTGGTTTTAATCAGACTGGGCATTCATGGCCGCTGGTGAGAGGGCTATTTTCCAGGATTTTCCCATGTTTATTAAAATTTATCTTTCTATGAATTGTAATGATTATCATAATTTGAATGATTTTCTTCATATTGTAACAGAAATATAAACGAAATGTGTTTGGGTCGAAATGGGGGGGGGGGGGGGGGGGGGGGTACGTAACATCAAAGTCTGATTATGACAGGCTAATGAAAATCATATAGATTTCTCTTTTATCCAAATTCATGTATTTTATATACACTGAGTAGATTATGACCATTAATTACATGTGATCCATACATGCTGGTACTGGTATGCTATGAGCTGTGATCTTGCCTAGATTTTCTCTAATTTCGACTAAATGCACACCCCACCAGAGTACCATGCAAGGGGATTTAGACACTGTGTACCATGAAGAACCAATTCAATTCTACTTTTATATCTGGGGTCACATGCTTTCCCTCAGAGTTGCAGTATTTTCGCTAGACCCTGTAGGTTTTAACCCGAATTTCTTCAGTACCCCCCCCCCTCCCAATGTATATGCTAGGCATAATGCTGACACCTACATCATGCATATTTTTTTTCATTACGCACTCTGCTACACTTGCGATGTATAATAAAATATTCCATTCATATCTAACACATGTACGTACGCAATCCCCTACCAAATGTCACTTCAAATACAGGACATCTCTATCTTTCAATAAATTTGAGCTGTACTTGAGTGCGAAACTGTCCCTTGCTACCATGAAACTTATATTTTGCTTTAAAACATAAAACAACAATTCTTAATTGTAATTTCTTTTCATCTTTAAAAAGGGTATTGACATCCCAATATTTAGTGGGAAGTTCCCAGGTATCGTCCGCTAGTGACATTCTGCTGGCAAATCCAGGCATGCGATGGAAGGATGCTTATGTGAAGGACACAGGGACACCTGATCCAAGAACTGTGGCATTTCATTCAGAGTGACAACCTGACATTCAGTTGGTATGACTCTTTGAGGTTAAATATAGGGTTAAATCTGTATACATTTGGTTGACAATAAATAATGATAAATAAATCCAGATCATACATTCACAAATGGAATCATGGCATCATGATACACTGAAATGCGTGTTTAACTGGTTTTTTTTTTTACTGCATTACTAGGTATCACATACATACAAAGAGACAAAATATGGAAAATCATTATTCTGTTTCTAATTATAAGGTATAACAATTTTTCTAAATGCTGACAAAAAAGGTATGGTGGCCAATACTGATTTTATTTGCAATTTCCTTTCAGATACGGGACCCGATTATTCAGAGAACTGCAGATTTTAGTAAGCTGTTTTTGACAGAAGATTTGGTTTTCTCCATCTGTATTGCCACCAACCATTATGCTGAGATGGTCATATCTAGGGGGAAGGATTGTCATTATGCTTCCCAAGGAAGTTCGCATCCTCTCACTGAAGAGTAATTGTACAGGTAGTACTAGTTTTAAAGTACCGATATTGTGAGTGATTTTCAGTTTAAAACGAATAATAAAATGCATAATAAAAAGATTATCTTTACCAAAATTAATCTTGCTGTGCGTCTAACACATTTATTAGATGTGTACTATAATTACCTCTGATAAAATTTCATAAGTAATTAATGCATACTAGTAATTTTCAGAGGGACTTGACTATAGAAAACATTTACAGAGCCATTTGAGCATTCAAAAGCTCTGACAATACATTAGTATTTAGGGCTAAGTATTAAGAAATTCTTTTTTTCCAGATTTTTGTGCATTATCTTATACATGTTTGCTGTGAAGTTCCAGTCGATAGACAGATATTGGTCAATGCATGCCCCTATCGGAACAACCCAGTACAGTGTATCAGGAATGATGTCTAGAAATAAGTTTTAAAAGGTTGAATATAAGAACATTTTGTTAAATATGATGCAAGTACATTTAAATCTAGTGATTGAAAGTTAGTACTTGAACATTCGTATACGTTGCACTTACAGAGGAAAAACGGGTAGTACTTTTTGATAACATTTGATAAGGTGCTGTAACTCCTGTTGCTTAGCAACCAAATATATTTGAATGCAAAAAATTAATTATTTTAGATTAACAATAAAGATCTTTGTTTTAATGTTGCAAGATTTATTCTATTTAGTGGAACATAATGACAAAACGTCATATTATTAGAAAATGATGGATATGTACAATGTATATAAAGTACAAAGTTTCCATTTTATGACCTTTGACCTTAATTCTCTTCATCATATTTTTTGTTAAAAACCTTTTAAAATGATTAACATTTATTTAAAGATTATATTTTTTAAAATAATGTGACATTTACTAATCAACACTCAATGTAATTGTGTTTAAATTGTGTCAAATATATGTAGAAAGGCAAATTATGGTCAAAATTGTACTACGAGTGTTGTTACTTAGCAACCAAAAATATTTGTTTGTCAATAAAATTGATTAATTTGATTGTGATGTGTTTGTAGTATTTTCAAAGGCTCATCAGCTCATACATTTAGAATTTCCTATTTTTGACTCTAATCTAGTGAGAGGGGTCGTAATATATATATTTCAGAGAGAAAAAAAATGCAAAAATGTGCACATGTATGACCTTTGACCCCGTAGCTCTCTTTGAGGTCATGGGATACCTTGACAAACTTTATCAGAAATTATTCCCTGTCCAATTCCTAACAAAATTATATGTCATATGCCTATCCCAAATCGTGATACATGCAGATTTTATTCGATGTAAAAATATTGTCATTTAGTCTTTAAAAACCTCTAAAATGTGCCGGTAGAGAAAGGGTTAAACTCAGGTTACCTATTGCAATTGGTTGTCGTCCGTCGTCGTGCGTTAACAAATGGACATTTTTAAGGAGATACTCTACATCACCATTATGACTGACTTCCTTTTAAAACATGGAAGAAAATATTTATATTAGCAATGTTTGCCTATTCATTTAAAAAAGGCATCGCCTAGCCGAATAGCTCAGTAGGTTAGTGCGTCGACTACTGAACTGTGGATTGCGGGTTCGAGTCCAGCAGTGGTTTTAATTTTTCTTTCAGATTGCTTTCTACTAAAACTGCATTTTTTAACTAAATAAAGTTCATTTGAAAGTTTTCAATTTTAAAATATTGTTGTAAATATTATCCACTTATCATCCATATCAAATTTCTCTGCTGTAGCATACATCCTTAATTTCTTCTTAATAACTACTATTCCAATTCTTTTCAAATTTGGTATGAAACATCTTTGGGACAAGGGGGACATAAATTGTAAATTGAAGGACTCCTGCACCCCTGGGGCCTTATTGGCGGGGCAAAAAAAAAAAACACCCCAAAATTTATCAAAAATCTTCTCTACAACCGCACATGTATAAGAGAAACTAAATGCATAGTGATATAGAGCAGAAAAGCTTCAGTCTACCAAAACTGTAAATTTCATGATTCCCGGGTTAGGGGTTCTGACCCCAGGGGGGGGGGGGGCAAAACTTGGTATATAGTGTTTATGTGCAAAACATTTAAATAACATTATTTGGTGCTATTGATACTAAATTGAAACTAAGTGGATATTTAGATGGTACAGGTAGTCCTTTACCACAATTGTAAAATACATGATCCTATGGGATAAGGGTTTGGTTTCAGGGTGGTGCTAAAATAATTATAATGATTTCAAGGACTTCTTTAAGTTTGCTGATACCGTATAAAATCTAACCTTTCATGTAGTTGATCAGGCCGACATTTCTCAAAATAAACTAAAGTTGAAACTTAAATTTAAAATCCCGTACATTGCAGATACGCATATTCACGCATCTGAAGTGGACATGGCAACAAAATCAACTTTTACGATATCCTTTTCGGAAGGTTCTTTCAAAAATATATAGTTCGTTTAAAAGTAAATAACATCAAAACTACTGTGAAAATGTCTATTATATGGTGTTAATTTAATGGAAACACATTAGTTTCTATGCCACGTATGGAGTTAACCCGGTTAAATATGAGATTTTACTCAAATTTTGATTATTCAAGCTCAAATAAAAGAAAACACAAATTCAAGTTTGAGATATTCTTTTAGAGAAATCCAAATTCAACAGGAGGCACAATCTGATCTAGATAATAACACCAGAGGTTCGTACCTTAATCCAATTATACATATACTGATTTTGACTACGGATAACTCCGTTTACTTAATCAGGATATAGGGCTCACGCCAGGTGTGACCGGTCGACAGGGGATGTTGACTCCTCCTAGGCACATGAGCCCACCTCTGGTGTGTCCAGGGGTTCGTGTTTGCCCAACTATCTATTTTGTATTGCTTATATGAGTTATGAGATTGATCACTGTTCGTTATCTTCGCCTTTCACTGCAACAAAATACGAGGGCTGTTCGATATGTAATGTGTATTGTACCACAGCGCGATAACGCTTTGCACGATTTCGTGGATGATGATACTCTTGAATAGTTCTATTCAATACCTTTACAACAGTATAAACACGAGCCACATAGTTTTAAACTTATAGTAATTTCAATAGAGCCAGTCGTTGATCACTGTTGTAAAATTGGTTGGGAAATGGGTTGAGAATATTGAAAAAATTATAGCTTTTTTAAAGGTTCGCACAAAACTAGGTAATTCAGTAATGCAGATTTTGTCTGAATTGGGAGAAGTGTACGGATCTGATAAAGTATCTTATGAGACCGTTCGTAGATGGAGAAATAAATTTTTGACTGCCACAGAGTCTGTCAAAGATGCAGCAAAATCTGGCCGACCTGTGACTGTAACAGGCAAGACAAATGTCTAAAAAGTCAGTGAAATAATTGAAAATGATGGCTGATACACGATTCGTGATATTGCCAAAGCTGTTGGCATATCACGGGTGCATTTCAATTTGAAGCGTATTTGGAATGTACGAAAGGTAGATGCCGCATATATTGACAGATGACCAAAAACGGGTACGAGTACAAACCGCTAAGCAATTGCTCAAATTTTTTTCCAAATTCAATCAAAGACAATTTGCAAATATTGTTACTGGTGACGAAACATGGGTTCACTAGTGTTACAGGTCGATATTACCGAGATGTTATAGCTAAAAATCTCAAGAAATATTATCATAAACGACGCCCCGTGTCAGGGTTTAGGCATGTTCGTCTAGTTCATGATAATGCTCCATCACATACATCTGAGCTTGTGAAGCAATTTTTGAATTTGGAGGTTACCGTCTTACCACACCCACCACACTCTCCAGATCTAGCCCCATGCTACTTCTTCCTTTTTCCAAAACTTAAAAAGTTCTTATCTGGTCGTCGATACAAGTCCCGACAAGCCCTTGGGTCAGCCATCAGTCAGTGCCTCAGAGGTCTACCTTAATCAGCATACCGTGACACATTTCAGAAATGGATTCAGAGATTGAAATTATGTATTTCAAACCGCGGGGAATACTTTGAAGGGATGTTATGTTCATTTCACAATTTGAGTCGAATGTTTTTGAGATATCGTACAGTACACATTAAATATCTCTATCCGATGATAAAAATCTGCATGGCAAACATATTTATGTTCACAAAATTGAATGGGTTTGGGGGGGGGTGGATTGTTTGTTCAACTTCCCAAGGCCATAATATCTATTCCAACGAGTTTTTTCCCTTTTATATCAAAAATGAATTTTTGTCTATAATTGCTTGAAAAGGTTCAACACCCAGCAGTACATTCTGTATATGATTGATCACAAACGATGGTCATTTTAAGAAATGAAGAATAACTCGTTATTTTTTTATTGAGCGTTTCTTTTGTTGAGCTGTAGAGGTAAATATATGTTCGTGTATGTATAAATAAACACTAAAACTGCTTTTTACAAACTATACAGAACAATTTTAAAATCATTTTGACACATTACCAATCCCATAAACATGTGCATTTCTCCAATGTGTATGGTCATGTGGTGCTACCCTTTTAGGTTTGAAGATCTATAAAATGGTATCGCCATCAAGCTGAAGTTTTCTCAAAGCAGCCATTAAATAAACGCACATTTGAGCATACGTAACCTGACTTTTCCCCATAACATCCTGTTCAACCTCGCTTATACAATTATAATTACACATACACCTCGGGTAACAGAATATACTCTTTATAAAATTTAAAAAAAAACCCACTTTCCTGTCGGATTTTTCAAAGGAAAAGTCATCATCCAGTCCTAAGTTTAAGACATCATTCGAATCAATAATCACGACCATTGGAGCAAAACAAAACTACTAGTATTTTGAGCATGTGTGCATCTTTACGTAGTCCTCTTCAATGAAAAAGTGAAGGTAACGAACAGTGATCAATCTCTTTAATTCCTATAAACAATTCAAAATTAAGAGTGCGACAAACTCTTGGACACTCCAGAGGTGGGATCAACTGCTTAGGAGCATACCCTGTTGACCAGTCACACCCGCTGTAACCCCTATATCTTGATCTGGTAAACGGAGTTATCAAAATTAGTATGTAACAAGAGGCCCATGGGCCACATCGCTCACCTGAGTCACTTTGGCCCATATCTGAAGACTTTCCATATATATTTGCATGTAAAACCTTAGTCCCTATTGTGGCCCCAACCTACCCTGTAGGCCATGACTTTTACAAACTTGAATCTGCACTATGTCAGAAAGCTTTCATGTAAATGTCAACTTCTTTGTCGCAATGGTTCTTGAAAAGATTTTCCTTATATATTTGTAGGTAAAACTTTGATCCCCTATTGTGGCCCCATCATACCTCCGGGTGCCATGATTTTAACAAAATTGAATCTCCATTATGTCAGGAAGCCTTCATGTAAATATCAGCTTTTCTGGCTCAGTGGTTTTTGAGAAAAAGATTTTTCCTATATATTTGTATGTAAAACTTTGATCCCCTATTGTGGCCCCATCCAACCCCCGGGAGCCATGATTTTATCAAACTTGAATCTGCACTATGTCAGGAAGCTTTCATGTAAATTTCAGCTTTTCTGGCCGAGTGGTTCTTGAGAAGATATTTAAATGACCACACCCCATTTTTGCAATTATCTCCCCCTTTGAAAGGGACATGGCCCTTCATTTGAACAAACTTGAAAGCCCTTCACCCAAGGATGCGTTTGGCCAGGTTTGGTTGAAATTGGCCCAGTGGTTCTAGAGAAGAAGTCGAAAATGTTTACAGACGGACAGACGACATGCGATCAGAAAAGCTCACTTGAGCTTTCAGCTCAGGTGAGCTAAAATGACCTAACAATCAATATAAAACACGTCAGAAAACATTCAACCTAATGATAAGTTTTTGTAAATTAAATAGTTATAACGACCATAGAATTTGCAAAATACTGAAACTCTTGTAATATCAACCCATTTGTCATTAGCCTGTCACGATTTAAAAACTGATCACACACAGAACATGCTTTTGCGTATCAAATCAGTTGAGAAACATAAAGACAATGATCATACAGGTGATAATGGAATATTGTACATAAATATTGGAATTTGATGTTGGAAAAGATGAAATCATCCCATTTGTATGTTCAATAAACAATCCAGATGTGAAGCAGATGTTGACGACTTGTGGTGTCTTTTATTTCGAGTTCATTTGAATATATCGAATATGAGGTTGATCGCTGTTCGTTATCTTCGCCTTTCATCTAGATTTGAGTTAAAGGCCACAGCAAGAGATGTGTTTCTTCTCACGTAGAAGCTTTTGAATAAATCCTGCCTCATAAAAAACAGGTTACCAAATAAAGGAGCACATTGTGTGCCCATGGGAATGTTTACAGATTTTTGGAAGACCTGGTCACCAAAACCAACGTAGATAGTATCGATGATGAACTCCAGCATCTTTTTAATATCAACGTCAGCGAATTTGTGCGAGTGTTATATAACAAAGTAAGGTTTTGAATCACTGATCACAAGATACACACTGTTCCATCTTTATTGAAGAAGCAGCTGCTATGATGTCAAAAAGCCTAGTCCATAATTTATCGTGAAGAATGGTTGTGTAAAATATTGAAGTCATACGCTGTGATGCTGTTGATTTGGGAAAAGTTTTATGATTTCAAAGTTACTAAATCTTTTAGGGATTTTTTTTTCAAAATACACATTTGATTTACACCATTGTGTATCTGACACAATGTTCGAAGTGTTTCCTTCACAACAGTTAAAATATTTTCCTGAAGGCTTGGTAGACTATTTACTGGATCCGGCAATGTGTTTTTGTTCATAAGGGGGTTTGTGAAGTTTTGGAATCCAATATGGTACGGTAACTCATATTCACTCGTCCTACTGACTAGGATATTGTGTTTGTGACTGAAGTGTGATTTTGAAGAATTTCCTGTTTTGAAAGGGAGCCTGGAGTACAAGTACGATTACCATTGTGGAATTAAATCCAAGCTCGTTTAAATACAGTTGTAATAATGAGACATACAAAGACAATATTGGTACAAACTTTGTCAGCTGGAACCAATACATATTCTTTATGTAACCTATCTAATTCTTTTATCACTTCTGGTTAACTAAAAACATAAGGATATATGGTACACATTTTTGTTTTGATCAAATGACCTTAATAATGAATAGATCATAAAAGCAATATGTCAATATCAAATTTAAAAGATCAACACTACCCCAAAGTGTAAATGTTTCTCCAAATAATGGTACAAGAAGGAAAATAATTCAAACTTGTCAAACTACTGCTAAAACCATACAATTTCCTGCAGGAAATAAATATTTCACGTATCTTAATTTTCGTAAAACCCTTTTGAACTATGTTCACTTTTATATCGACATGTTAACGCACTATTCTAATGATCAAACGTTAGACGTGTGCATTTCATGATATTTACATTTTCAATGATTTTGCCTTTAATATCTTTCACAACTGTAATGGTAGCCATTTCCTCATGAATGCGATGGAGTTGTGAACAATGTGCGTATGGATCTTGATAAAAATAAAACGTAATTCCGACTGAAATCAAAGTAGAATGTAAATATAATGCGCCTCAAGTGTGAAGCGCTGTATTGTTTAACGTCCCTCTCGAGAATATTTCACTCATATGGAGACATCACCACTGCTGGTGAAGGGCTGCAAAATTTAGGCATATGCTCGGCGCTTATGGCAATTGAGCAGGGAGGGATCTTTATCGTGCTACACCTGCTGTGACACGGGACCTTAGTTTTTGCGGTCTCATCCGAAGGACCACCCCATTTAGTCGCCTATTACGACAAGCAATGGAGTACTGATGATCTAATTCTAACCCGGATCCCCACGGATTGTGAAGTGTTGTAGTTAAGGAGGGAGTTATTCTACACTGTCATAAAGGCTGACTTCCTTTTAAAACGTGGATGAAAATATAAATACCAGCAATACTTGTCTATTTAGTTCAAATACCATTGACTAGCTGAGTAGCTCAGTAGGTTATCACATCGAATGCTGAACTGTGGATCGCGGGTTCGAGTCCAGCAGTGGTTTTAATTTTTCTTTCAGATTGCTCGAGTCCCCGAAAATTATTATTGTAAGGTACATGTATGTCCCAAATTTAACATCAAAACTATCGTGTCTCCCGTGGGTGGAAGTGTTTTCACCGACGTAGGACCTTTTTGCGCGAGCTCGAGCCCCATCGACGGTGATGTTTGTTTTAAATTTATTTATTAACAATAATTATTATACTTAACGACATTTTTTTCCATTATCAAATTAAAGATTGGTACAAAAACATAATCAACAAAAGGCCCAAGGGCCTAGAATCGCTCTTCTGATAAATTGTACAACCCCACCATTTCTATTCTTAGCCTCTTAGTATTCTAAATCTTTAGTTAAATCCTAAGAATTCAAAAAAAGTAGGTCAATGTGACCTACTTTTTGGTTTACACATTTTGAGAACCCAAGAAATATCAACTGACAGTTTGATGATTTTAAGCCAATTAGTATCTGAATATTGAAATATAGCTGTCAAATTCCAATCGTAGGTCATGGTGACTTACTTTTTGGTCAGCGAACTCCGAACATGCAAGACCCATCAACTGACAAAGTTTGATGACTGTAGGTCAAATAGTATCTGAAATATATAAATATAGCCGTCCAATTCCAAAAGTAGGTCAAGGTGACCTACTTTTTGGTCGACACCCTTTGAACATGCAAGACGCATCAACTGACAAAGTTTGATGACTGTAGGTCAAATAGTATCTGAAATATATAAATATAGCCGTCCAATTCCAAAAGTAGGTCAAGTTGACCTACTTTTTGGTCGAAACCCTTCAAACATGCAAAACCCAACAACTGACAAAGTTTGATGACTGTAGGTCAAATAGTATCTGAAATATATAAATATAGCCGTCCAATTCCAAAAGTAGGTCAAGGTGACCTACTTTTTGGTCGAAACCCTTCGAACATGCAAGACCCATCAACTGACAAAGTTTGATGACTGTAGGTCAAATAGTGTCTGAAATATATAAATATAGCAGTCAAATTCCAAAAGTAGGTCAAGGTGACCTACTTTTTGGTCGACACACTCCGTAGACTCAAGATGCATCAACTGTCAAAGTTTGATGATTGTAGGTCAATTAGTGACTGAAATATATAAATATAACTGACAAATGCCAAAAGTAGGTCACAGTGACCTACTTTTTGGTCGATACACTCCGAAGACTCAAGATGCATCAAGTGACAAAGTTTGATGATTGTAGGTCAAATAGTGTCTGAAATATAGTAATTTAGCTGTCAAATACCAAAAGTAGGTCACGGTGACCTACTTTTTGGTCGACACAAACCGAAGACTGAAGACGCATCAACTGACAAAGTTTGATGATCCTAGGTTTTACAGTGCCCAAAATATGCATCTAAAATTGAAAATGTGAAATTTGAATATCTGCAAAATTCAAAAAGTAGGTCACTGTGACCTACTTTTTTTAAATAAATATGTTTCAAGGCCTCAAGATGCATCAACTTACAAGATTTGATGATTCTAAACCTCTCGTTATTTGAAATAACAACTTAAAATATATCTATAAATGATAAGCCATAAAATTCAGAAAGTAGGTCACGGTGACCTATTTTTCAGTTGACGCATTTCAAGGTCCCATGATCCACCAACTGACAAGTTTTGATGATCATAGGCTTCAAAGTGTCCAAGATATGCATCAAAATTAATTTTAAAATAAATACCTGCAAAATTCAAAAAGTAGGTCACCGTGACCTACTTTTGAGACAACTTGACACAAGGTCCTAAGATGCATCAACTGTCAAAATTTGATGATCCTAGTCCTTATAATGACTAAAATATCAAACATTTAAGGAAATATAAATTTAGGTCAACTTTGAAGTGACCTTGAGACCACGCCCTTTGCCCCAGGGTAATGTCTTGAACAATTTTTAATCTACAACATATCCTCATCCTTATGTGTAAGTTTGGTGATAATCTGCCCAGTGGTTCTTGAGAAGAAGATTTTTTAGCAACCACTACTTTTGTTTGTATTTTCCTGATTATCTCCCCTTGTTAAAGGGTCACATCCCTCTATTTAGTATGTATGAAAGCCCATGGGCCAATGATACCCTGTAACAAATTTGATAAAAATTGGCCAAGGGGTTCTTGAGTTATAGCTTTTTTCTAAAAAGTTTACGCACACTGCACAAATGGCCATAGCATTAGCTCTTTGAGCCTTCGGCTCAGAAGAGCTAATAAATGGAAAGAGAAATCTAACAACAGATTCACTCTAATGAAACGGGTTTCTATTCAATGTATAGCACGAGGCCACGTATCATTTTGACTGTTATTCGACATACACTGTAGCCGCTACGCTTTAATAACGATGCCATACAAGATTTGTTGTGCTTGTTGTCGAAACACTCCACCAGCAAAAGGTTCATTTGCTGGTAGAGTTCTTCAAAACAGGATAAACTGTGCCATTGGGAAAAGGTGTGGGGTAGGTGATTTTATCTACGATTCCGATATAGGGGTGGGGGTGAACCAATGAATGGTTCTCAAGGTGGAGAAATGGGAATATCTTCAGATATTGCACAGAGGGGACCGGTTTATACATACCTAAATTGCAACATCTGAACACTCGTATATTTTCTTACATTTCATATAGAACTTTATCAATATGGTAACAATGATCGAACATACATTTTGTATAGAATTACTTACACATGGTCTATTTTGTGAAGATAAAAAATAATTAAGGTACAATGTATAAAACAATCAAACCGAAGTCATATACATTTAATGTATCGCTCTGTAATGATACTGAAATGTCGGTGTGTTTGGTATCGCAGTTCAACCTGATTCGTTAAACACTTGCTAAAGCCGTAAACTAATTACAACTCATATTTTGGTAACATTTTAGTAAAGCTGTATGACCCGATGTCCATGTATTTTTTTGGTACATAATTACTTTAAAGCAGATTAATTACTTTATAAAGTTATTAACTTTCCCTTAATTACATGCTTGAAAATATCTGCATATAAAAGAAAACAGTGCGAATATTATTTAGAAAGTAAATATAGTGGCTACATATATAAATCATCCCATAATAGACGTCTATAAATAGACACACGCGCGTCAGGGGAATCCCAACATGATGTATTAACTCATACGCAACTGTCTAGTTTTAAGGCTGAAAGAGAGTAAAACAACGAATTACTAAGAGGTATTTGATATTTTTATTTCTATTAAACTTATGGTACGGTACTGTTATAACAAAATACACAGCTTTACACAGATAATACCATCGATGATCTTAAAGTTTGAACTGGTCACGTGACTGTCACTTGAAATGGCAGAGTGACGCGGTTATTTGTAAACATCGATTTAAAATCAAATTATTTGGGTTAAAACAGGTGAAATAATTTATGATATGTCGTACAGTCTCATAACTGCATACGTGCGATGATTTAATAGCGTTTTTACGAGATGGAAAAAAATATTGTAATTCGGACCATACAGCTTTAAAGGTCATTATTTTTAAAGTTAAGTCGATTTCCCACAAAGCTATTTTACAACGATAAGTTATTTACAGATAAATATTCATTTGTTGTTTTGTTTCATTCCTCTATGAACTATCTATTTGATAAATGCATATTTAGATTTAGATGGCCTTTAAAATGTTCAATCAAACCAGTTTCGACTGTTATTTCCTACATCGTGCATAAGATTTAAAACCCTTGTGGGCCTTTCCTTTTGTTCTTTCCATGGGATCCTTTTTGCAGCCCTTCACCAGCAATAGTGACGTCTCCATATGAGTGAAAGTTTCTCGAACGGGACATTAAACAGTATATAATCAATCTTATTTCCAGATACAGCAAAGAGCCTCAGCCTCGTGTGTTGCCATTTCCGGATCCGGTACGAGAAATTTTTCCTGACACTTTAATTCCGCGATCCCGTGTTGTTTAATTTGTCAGCGAGACGTACCCTGTGTTTAAATTACTCCGTGTTACAATAGAACCAGCTTTTTTTGCGGCCATGTGACATTTAGAAAGTTCAGTTATAAAAGATGAAGCACAAGATGAGATGGGATTTGATCTTTGATTAAAAGCATTTTAGTATCATAATCGGTAAAATAAGGATTAGACGGCAGGCATAACATGTTGTAGGTCTTTCCTGACAATAAGGTTGAAGAGAATGACATATATAATATAGGACTGGGGTTCATTACACGGTCAAGAAATTAATTGACCATCATTATTACAGAAAAATAGCTTTACAATTACCGTTACTACAATTTTCAAGAACATTTAATTTATCAATTATCTTGGGAGTCAAAAGATTTTTTACATTACAAATTACTTTCATGTAGTTTACTTCAGTTAAAACATCACGCTCATAAATATTCTTTATAAAAGCGTTCATTATGTGACAATGACAATTAGTAACCTTATTCTCATTGTTAAAATACACAATCTAACATACTTTTGTAATGCTACAAGGTCATCAAAAAAAGTTTTTAGCTAAACACAGGTATTTCATTTAATTTTTTTTTCAAAAACAAAAATGTTTCGATCATTATGTTCCCCTTTTATGAAAATTTAAGGAAACTAAAGCTCTTTGTTGCATACTTTCACATTCACTCCTTTAGGGTGATGTTTCTAGTTTTAAGGTCATCTTCAAACACAGAGGTCATATCTTCGTTTTTGTTTTAATTTCTAAAAACGTCAGACGACAGGAAGTGCCATCTGCTTTGTGTATCCCTAATATTTAAAGATATCAGGAGGTTGTTGAAAATTCTGCTTAGGCAATGATTGATTTTGTCCCCATATATTACAAATAGCTCATGCTTGTCATCTGTGGTAGTCTCAAACATATTCACCTTAACACCAATACTATTATGCTAATGCTTCATTCCTCTTTTCCCGGTTCACAAAGAGTTCAGAATTTTGTTTTGTATCATAACTCTTCATTTCTCACGAGATGTTACATTAAGAAGAAAAAACAACCTTCCCTTCGGAACATTTTGGTAATTATTTGCTTAACCGTGGATGATTACGCGACGTTAGATGTACACTAGTGTTGGCTCAGAATTGGTTTAACTACCCACATCTATCACGGACCTCAAATGACAATTCTTGTTACGAGTCCCGAGAGCAGGCAGTAATTGACAACGAACAAATGTCCTGTCACTCTTTAAGTCTTTCGGGATACCCAGACCCAACATGATTTAGGATCCGATATCTGATCTCTTTAAACATATGAACCCATGATACAGATTCAATACGCATTATACATTATAGTCTTCATATATTAGCCTTCAATCGTTTATGATTAACTAAACAGTAAGACACCATGTTTAATCAAAACAAGTCATGTCGTCGATTTATATGATCAGATTAATAAATGTGTAGATCGAGGAGTTTTTTCTTATATTTATAAACAACACAAGACATTGTATCCATTTCAAGCGAGTCTGTATATCACATTAGTCATATCAATAACTACATATATGAACATTATATTTGAGTATCAGAACTCAATCCTGTATTAGACTGTCATTTAAATCATACATGATCAATGTTATGCCCGTCAGGGCCCTAAGTTGGAATAAATCATATCCTATATTAGAGCCTTTACTTCTGCCAGCTTATCGAAATAAACTGTCCATCATATCGACTGCACGACACGGTGAGATGTGCATAGCACGGCCTCATTGTGATAATATGTCGCAGAAGTTCAGTAACCTCATTGGGGGGAGGGGGTCATATTCTGCAAATTACGTAATAGTTAAATGTGATTACAAAAGCGGTGTGTATTATTTAGTATTATGTCACACGCATGATTACTTACAAGGATCATATTTTTTAAATGAAAGGTGAAGATAACAGTGATCAATCTCATAATTCCTTTATGGAATACAAAATAGAGAGCAGGGCAAACGCGGACCATTCGATGTACCAGAGGTGGGATCAGGTGTCTCGGAGGAGTAAGCATCCCTTGTCGACCGGTCACACCCGCCGTGAGCTCTATAGCTTGATCAGGTAAACGGAGTTATCCGTAGTCAAAATCAGTGTGCCAAGAAAAGTAATCGTAAATCAGGTGTGTGTGTGTGTGTTTAAAATAAAAATGTTTAAATTCGGACCTATGCATGACGCTCATGGTTGTAGCAGTGAGGGTTCTTTATTAAAGTCCTCCTTTTTATGGGGTTTTATGGCAGTGAGGGTTCTTTATTAAAGTCCTCCGGGTTATAGCTATGAGTGTTCTTTATTTAAATCCCCCGGTTTGTGGGGTTTATAGCAGTGAGGGTTCTTTATTAAAGTCCTCCAGGTTATAGTAGTGAGGGTTCTTTATTTAAGTCTTCCGGTTTGTAGGGTAATGATGGAAAACATGCAACGACGCGTTAACGACAGTTTCTGTTGTCAGGGTAAACAAATCCTTTCTTGGATTAGTTACGCAAACGAGAATGATGGATTGATTGAATATTGTTTAGCGTCCCCTCGAGAATATTGCACCCATATGGAGACGCCACCACTGCCGGTGAAGGGCTGTAAAATTTAGGCCTATGCTCGGCGCTTATGGAGGCATCTTTATCGTGCCACACCTGCTTTGACACGGTGCCTCGGTTTTTGCGGTCTCGTCCGAAGGACTGCCCCATTTAGTCGCCTCTTACGACAAGCAAGGGGGTACTGAGGACCTATTCTAACCTAGCTCCCCCCGGAATCAAACGAGAATGTGTTTACAACGTGTTTACAATTTGTTGCCATTATGTGTCTCTTTGATGTATTATCTACCGCGAACGGTTAAGGGCAAGTCAAACCGAAAGAGTCATCCTAACAAAATAGAACTAAGGGTAAATTCCTTGTTTGAATGAATGGTTCCTGCAGCTTAATTTGATTTTGAAACATGAAATAACTAAACTGTTGATCCTTGAAATAAACTCGGACGTCAAAATCGGTTTCTTAAACTTGACAAACACGACAAATGCTTTGAATCAGAGGAGGGTTGATCAAGTCTTTCCCTCCAGCAGTGGTATCTCACACTTCCGTGAGGTTTAAACATGACTAGAATAATATTGTTTTCCTGTGTGCTAATTACTTTCACAAGCTTTGGAGGAAAACGTTGATGTTACTATCAATGCACAGTATGGTTGTATTGCTTACTAACAGAGACCTTATTAAAACACAATCAATTAGATTCCCCTGTTAGACCCATGTTCTTCCTGTATTGAAACTGTCTGGCACTGAATTTTCGGTCTAGCGCTGAAATCTCGGTCTGGTATTGAAATCTCGACCTGACACTGAAGTCTCGGTCTGTCACTAAACTCTCGGTCTGGCCGATGATGTGCACAATAACAACAACTTCCGTGTGACTGGGAAGGTGAGATCCTTGATAAAAAGGTTAATGAGATTGTCAATAATAAGTAGAGTGTCAGGAAATGGGTCTTATCGATTTGAAAGATAAAAATTTCATTTGTAAATCATGGTTATTGCCCAACGTGGATTTTCTTATTGCCTACCAGAAGATTCAGCATGAATTCCAAATGATAGGAATTGATAGGTATGTTATGTTAAGTCTAGGAATATGAAAGGTGAAGATAACGAACAGTGATCAATCTCATAACTCCTATAAGTAATACAAAATAGAGAGTTGGGCGAACACGGATCCCTGGATATACCAGAGGTGGGATCAGGTGCATAGGAGCAGCACACATCTCCTGTCGACCGGTCACACCCGCCGTGAGCCCTATCTCTTGATCAGGTAATCCTTATTTAAACTCATGTGCCAGGAACGGCCTAACAATCGGTATGAAACACGTCAGACATTTGTATTGGCAAACTAGATTGTTATAACGACCATAGAATTTGCAAAATGCTGACTTTAAACGAGACTGTTGAAACCCCTGCAACATCAATTTGATTGTCAGTAGCCTGCTCCAATTTAAAAACTGATCATACGCAGAACAAACTCTTGCGTATCGAATCAGTTGAGAGATATAAACCCCATATGCAGGTGATAATGGAATATTGCTACATAAATATGGGAAGTTGACGATGGAGAAGCTGAAACCGAGTTATTAGTTTTCCGTTAATATCTATTTTCAATGAAATATCTAAGTATGAAGCAGACTCTGGTGTCTTTTATTTTGAGTTCACAGGGATATATCGAATCGACATATGGATGAAAGTTGTTATTGTTTATAGATAAAATGTCGTCGATATATCTAAATTTCGAATTGAAGGCCACAGCAAGAGATTTTTTTTCTTCTCAAGTAGAAATAAATTCTGTTTCATAAGAATATAAAAACATAGATATAAATACACATATTACGTATTACATGCACATATATATCTTAAATAGTGTAACAGTTGTTCATAATTTATAGAGATTTTCGCAAAATTTCAGGAGTTTGATTATATAGAGCTATTTTTATGGTTTAGAGTTTTGCAAGGTACGTTGAAATGAATTTGGACCTTAGGTGGACAAATATTTAAACTGCATTACATTAGGACAGTATTGGAAAGCAATAGAGACTGAAAGGTTGGTAAGTGAACGACATTTACACAAGTCCGGGTATCGAAGTACATTATACATCGATGTATATATTCCCGTGGGGATCCGGGTTAGAATAGGTCCTCAGCAACCCCCCCCCCCCCCCCGGTCAGAAAAGGTCCTCAATACCCCTTGCTTGTCGTAAGAGGCGACTAAGTAGGGCGGTACATCGGATAAGACCGAGGTCCCATGTCACAACAGGTATGGCACGATAAAGACCCCCCCCCCCCCTTACTCAAGCGCCGAGCATAGGCCTCAATTTTGCAGCCCTTCTCCGGCAATGGTGACGTCTCCATATCAGTGAAAGATTCTCGAGAGGGACGTTAAACAATATAAAATCAATCAATCAATGAATTAGAATTTTTTTATACTGGAAATTAACAGAGATTTATTTTTGCTTCTTTTCAGTTTTAAGTATGTAGATAGAGCATGTATGTAACGTACCTTCATATACTAAATTTATTTTGTATCTGTGTAACACTGCTCTCTTTTTATTTTCAGGACCACAATGTAAACTAGAACTTTTAAAACCAATAGTGCTATCCTGTATGAATAAAGAACATTATTATTATGTATGTATAATTATACAATGGATTCACTGACTTCTACCTACAGTGCAGGTATCCAAGTTATTGACTTCTACCTACAGTGCAGGTATCTAAGTTACTGATTTCTACCTACAGTGCAGGTATCTAATTTACTGATTTCTACCTACAGTGCAGGTATCTAAGTTATTGACTTCTACCTACAGTTCAGGTATCTAAGTTACTGACTTCTACTAGAACATGGGCCAGTAACACATTACCTCCCCCCCCCCCTAGGGATTTTTCTACACTATAATTTTTTGAAAGTGTGTATAAAATAAAGGTAAATGAAGGTTGTTTGATAAATTTATGTTGGGGCGTTTTCAAGATATGGCCATTTGAATTTATAAAAATTTTGACAAATTCAACATGGCTCTTACGGTGTTCCATACCGCATTAAAGACGACACATTGTGAACACAAACAATGGGATAGGGACTTCCCAGTGAGGACATTTGAAAAACGGTTCATTCCTAGATACTATAATCCATAGACCCTATCTTTATATGATATATACGCAATCTTGAGGGAGTAAATATAACTTTTAACATAAAAATCGTTGTCCACATTTCCAAATCTCACTATATATATTAGCTGCAATAATGTAGCCCTCTCTGATTTTTCTTTTTTTTTTTTTTTAGGGAGAGGGCTACAACTCCTTAGGATCTCCGTAATGGTGCAAATGCGGGAGTGATTCACTCCCGCAACATTTGCGCTCATTCTAAACATTTCCTGACTTTCTTTACGTAAATAAAATGATATTCTATGTTTCTTAGTCAATATATAAATTTACAACCTGCAACTTTAGATTTGTGAGGCTCTATTCTACCGTTTTCAACAATTTCGATAAATTCCAATTTCTCGATTCATATTTGTACGCCATGTTTGATGTACTGAAGTTTCAACTTCCGGTTGTCAAGTCATTTGCATATGCCATATAAGGTAGTATTTACATCAATGGACAAGTATGGAGGCGAAAGCTATTTCGTCGGTATTGAAAGGGTTTGAATTTAATATCAAGTTAAAAACCGAACAGCAGAGTGTAAATTCTTTCTGCAACAATATGATTTTCCTTTCTTTGTCGAAGTGGCTCGAGTAACTACATTTTCGCGCTGATTGTCAATGTTTAGGCTTTTCATTAGATCCACCTACGAGATCTCGCGATAACAAGCATGGCGGAGCAGACGAAGAATTTTACATGCTGTACATTATATTTAATGAAAAACACCTTTATTAGACATGCCCGAGGACAAAGTTGGTACTCTTTTTGGTGTAAACAACATTTGGGACTAATACACAGAGTTTATTGTCGGTTATTCATAAAATTATTTTGCACCATTACGGAGATCCTATGGAATTGTAGCCCTATCCCGAAAACGTCAGAATAAAAAAAAATTGGATAGGGCTACATTATTGCAGCTATATATATATATATATAGCGAAAGCGCTAACAGTGAAATGTTATTCGAGTTTTGTGTTTCTTGACTTTTATTATTGGATATATATATATATATATATATATATATATATATATATATAATGTATGGAAGCTCACAAATGTATATAATCAATAAAAAGGAAGCACATGGATTACTTTTAAGTATACAATGCAAAAATGGGGGAAACCCTGATAAATAATGGCTCGACTATTAAGAATATGATATATTACAAACAATAAACTGATTGATGAATAATTTAGATTAATGAATTATATTAATCTACGATTGTAAAATAGATAAATATATTGTCATACGTAATATTGAACACCTTTTCAATTTTCAGCTTATAAAGATGTCACATAAGACAGAGTCCCAAGAATAATAAAGACATAGATTGTTTACTAGCTTTAAATGGTGCCTTACATGGTTTCTATCGGTGGTGTTATAATAATTTACAAATATTACTTACAATAAGTAAAACTTGAGCTTTGACGAAGTTGAGCCGAGTCAAGTGAACTGTAAGACTAAGAGTCTAATAGTAGTTTCAAACTCTTGAGTCTGTGAGTAATTTCTACAACCGGCCGCAATTACAAGCCTAAGTCGTTAAAACAGGTAGTGACAGTTCCATCGCAAAACGCTCGGCATCAGGTGTGAATGTCACGAGTCCTCGGAGATGATCTTAAAAACGGATGTCCCGTGTCGCAGTAGGTGTGGCACGCTAAAGAACTTTCACTGCTCAATGGCCGTAAGCACCGAGTAAAGGCCTAAATTTGCAGCCCTTCTCCGGCAATGGTGACGTCTCCATATCAGCGAAAGATTCTCGAGAGGGACGTTAAACAATATAAAATCAATCAATCAATGAATTAGAATTTTTTTATGCTGGAAATTAACAACAGAGATTTGTTTTTGCTTCTTTTCAGTGTTAAGTATGTAGATAGAGCATGTATGTAACGTACCTTCATATACTAAATTTATATTGTATCTGTGTAACACTGCTCTCTTTTTATTTTCAGGACCACAATGTAAACTAGAACTTTTAAAACCAATAGTGCTATCCTGTATGAATAAAGAACATTATTATTATGTATATATAATTATACAATGGATTCACTGACTTCTACCTACAGTGCAGGTATCCAAGTTATTGACTTCTACCTACAGTGCAGGTATCTAAGTTACTGATTTCTACCTACAGTGCAGGTATCTAATTTACTGATTTCTACCTACAGTGCAGGTATCTAAGTTACTGATTTCTACCTACAGTTCAGGTATCTAAGTTACTGACTTCTACTAGACCATGGGCCAGTAACACATTACCTCCCCCTCCCCCTCTAGGGATTTTTCTACACTATAATTTTTTGAAAGTGTGTATAAAATAAAGGTAAATGAAGGTTGTTTGATAAATTTATGTTGGGGCGTTTTCAAGATATGGCCATTTGAATTTATAAAAATTTTGACAAATTCAACATGGCCCTTACGGTGTTCCATACCGCATTAAAAACGACACATTGTGAACACAAACAATGGGATAGGGACTTCCCAGAGAAGACATTTGTGAGAAATACATATAAATAATAGAAGACTGTATTATGAAAAGTGGTACATACTTTTAAATGTATACAAATTCATGTCTTACGAAATTATACAGTGTGTACTACATTCCCAAAATAACATGTACCTATTAACATGTTCAATACTAAATAAATAGTGTGAAAAACGGTTCATTCATAGATACTATAATCCATAGACCCTATCTTTATATGATATATATGCAATCTTGAGTGAGTAAAGATAACTTTAAACATAAAAATCGTTGTCCACATTTCCAAGTCTCACACGATATATCTAATGTATGGAAGCCCATAAATGTATATAATCAATAAAAAGGAAGCACATGGATTACTTTTAAGTATACAATGCAAAAATGGGGGAAACCCTGATAAATAATGGCTCGACTATTAAGAATATGACATATTACAAACAATAAACTGATTGATGAATAATTTAGATTAATGAATTATATTTAATCTACGATTGTAAAATAGATAAATATATTGTCATACGTAATATTGAACACCTTTTCAATTTTCAGCTTATAAAGATGTCACATAAGACAGAATCCCAAGAATAATAAAGGCATATATTGTTTACTAGCTTTAAATGGTGCCTTACGTGGTTTCTATCGGTGGTGTTATAATAATTTACAAATATTAGTTACAAAAAGTAAAACTTGAGCATTGACGAAGTTGCGCCAAGTCAAGTGAACTGTAAGACTAAGAGACGCTCACTCAACCTGTGTTCACTATCGACACTTTTCCCCACCCATAAATGTCTGCTCTGTAACAAAGGAACTCAAGTACAAGGAAAGAAACAAACTGGTAAAGTGTGTGACAAAAACAGTAGAAGCCATTTAAAAAACTCTTCATAGAATAAAAATGACTATAACACAATAAATTAGTTGGTTGATTGTATATTGTTTAACGTACCGCTCGAGAATTTTTCGCTCATATGGAAGCGTCACCATTGCCGATGAAGGGCTGCAAAATTTAGGCCTATGCTCGGCGCTTACGGCCATTGAGCAGGGGGGCATCTTTATCATGCCACACCTGCTGTGAAACGAGACCTCGGGTTTTGCGACCTCGTCCAAAGGACCGCCCCATTTACTTGCCTATTACGATAAGCAAAGGGGTACTGAGAACCTATTCTAACCTGGATTCCCACGGGACAAGGGTTTTCTTGCCCCCATTATTCGCCTCTTACGACAAGCAAAAGGTACCGAGGACCTATCCCTTCTAACCCAGATACCCACGGGACAACTATAAGTAAAGTTCAGTATATTGATTTGGTTGCTAAAGGGGGAATGTTTTATCCAACCTGTAAAAAAAACGTACACTAAGTTCGATGATCTAAACAAGTCAGAACCTAAAATGGATATAATTCGTGAGCAACATGGAAAGGCATTTGCCTTTATCCGAATATATGGAGATAAATATCGTGTAGAATTATGTGGTTGAGAGTATGAAAATGCTCAGAGAGAGATACTTGTCATTTATCCCGATTCATATAACAGTGATTACAAAACTTGAAACCTAAATCAAAAACACAAAGAAAATTTGGTAACAAAATTGAATTTCGGAAAACTCCACAGGCGAACTTATTTTATCTGCATGTGTTGCTACTGAATTGAGTCTGCATTTGCGTTAGCCCTTTCAAGTCAAAGAATCTGCTATGATTATCAAAAGGCAAATTTCTGACTGCCACAAAATTGCCATGCAATAACTTACCATGGCCACCTCTCCATCATCTCTGAATACATGTGTATATAATATCTCATTGCATGTCCCTCTCAAGTCGTATCAGACAACCCATCTTATTTTCAATGGCAAAAAGGTTTGCTAAATCATACTCTCAGGACATATGTGTCTCAGCTATGGATATTACTTAAGCACCTCACGTTTAAAATGACTATGCACCATCTAACGAGAAGTACTAAGTTAATCACACTATCAAACATGTTATGTCACTAGATTGATTGATTGTATCTTGCTTAGCGTCCCTCTCGAGAATTTTTCACTCATATGGAGACGTCACCAAGACCGGTGAAGGACTTCAAATTTAGGCCTTTACTCGGCGCTTACGGCCATTGAGCAGTGAGAGTTCTTTAGCGTGCCACACCTACTGCGATACGGGACATCCGTTTTTAAGATCATCTCCGAGGACTCGTGACATTCACACCTGATGCCGAGCGTTTTGCGATGGAACTGTCACTACCTGTTTTAACGACTTAGGCTTGTAATTGCGGCCGGTTGTAGAAATTACTCACAGACTCAAGAGTTTGAAACTACTATTTGCAATGCGATTACAAATTCTGGATTAATATTGCATGCAAGAATACCGGTATCTCTTACAAATAACTCAGTAATTCATATGCCTCGACTTAATGTCAAACAACTTGATATATAAACAAGGGATTAAGTTCTTTAATGCAAAATACATTTTTGCAAATGTCCATATTGTGTTTGTAAGATTCTCAAAGTTTTTCCATTTTTAAACAATACTTTAATTACTTTCGTGAGTTTGCCCCAAAGCTTGAAAAAGTCCCCTTGCATTAATGTCAAACAATCTTATTCACAATTAAAGGGTTACATACTTTCCAAAAATAATTGTTTTCAAAGGTCAATATTATTTATATATGATCTGAAGAACTTTTCCATTTTTTGGCGATTTTTAAAGAAAAAAATCATGTTTTAGCCCCAGAAGTCGTAAACGTCCCCAATTATTTATGTAAAACATCCTACCAATCAAAGGGTTACATAAGTTCACATAATACATGTACTTGTTTATAAATGTCAATGACACCTATATCGGATGTGAAGAGTTTTTTCTAGTTTTCGGCTATCATTTTACAAATGTTTTGTTTTTGCTCCCAAAATCGAGAAGGTTTCAATGTTAACAATCTGATTTATAGTTAAAGGGTTACAGACTTTCAGAAAATAATTGTTTTCAAATGTCCATGTCATCTATGTAGGATCTGAAGGAGTTTTCTATTTTTCGTCGATTTTTAAAGAAAAAATCATGTTTTAGCCCCAAAACTCGTAAATGCCCTCACATATTTATGTCAAACAACTTTATATATAAACAAAGGTTTACATTCGTTCACAAAATACTTGTTTGCAAATGTCAATGACATCTATATCAGATCTGAAGAGCTTTTCCAATTTTAGGCTATCATTTTTACAAATTTCATGTTTTTCGCCCCAAAACTCGTAAACGCCCCCATGTAGAAATGTCAAACAACCTGATTTATAATCTAGGGACTATGTACTTTAAAAAAAAAATACTTGTTTGCAAAAATCCATAGGGGGGTCCCCCATTACCTTTACTAGCCCATGGTCTATACATACAGTGCAAGCATCTAGCTACATTCACCTAGCTGTACCTAAACTCTTTATAATCAACATTTATTAGAGACTCCATTGTGTACAAATGTTATTGATCCTGTTGAAATTATTATTTTTGTTTGTCAAAGTATACATATAATATTGCAGAAATGCATTGAACTGAACTTACAAGCCATTATGATACAGAATATTACAAATCGTTATAATCAACAATTCGGTGGTAGAGAGATCGCTTCGTAACCGGGAGGTTGTGAGTTCGAGCCTTGCTCATGCCAAGCCCGCGTCAAACCTACCTCCAACAAAACAAACGGAAGCGTGGTGTTGCGGCAGACGTTGGTACGTTAATTAACCCCTCAATGCTACTGCCCCGAGCGCTAGGCATACATTGGTACTTCACAGGTCTACAGCTGGTGACGCCGTAACATGGGGGAATAATTCTAGACGGAACGTAAAACAAACATTAAGTTAATCAATTATATAATCAACAACCTTTACTTCAAATCATATGACACGACTCGGACAGTCCCAATCTTAGGAATTAAAATCAAAATTAATATATTTGGAACGATTACACGCTTTTATCTCTGCAACAAAATGTTTTGTTTAGGTCATGTGAAGTAATCTAAACTCACTTGCGTGCTTCCAAAACGGTATTTTTTCTCTTTCGTTTCAAATCATTTCCTCTAGTATTCATACACTTATACTTTTTTGTTTGTACTTCTTGTTTCTTTACTATAATGGTTATAAAATATATGTTCATTGTGACGTTGGGAGAGGACTAAAATAGGTGTGCTGCCCAATCGCATTCACTTATTTTGTGAATAAATATCATTATCATGAAATATAGCTAATTCACACGATTCATCGTCATGTTTACAATATCGGCGCACTGTTTGTTGGCGTGACGGCGCGAAAGCGCGTTACTTATTGGCGTGAGAGCGTTAAGATCCGTTGCTTGTTGGCGTGACGGTGTGTTGTGACTAACGCTCAGTCACGCTTTTGCAGTAGGCCCTATCCGAACGCCATATATTAACGTTTTCCTGCTATATATATAATGCTATATTTGCTTACCACTATTCGCCACCCTGTTTTCAAAATAAATATCCATATCAGGGTGTCAATTGTCTCGATTTATCGTCAAAAGCGTGTGATCGTTGAAGCTGTTAATTACTCGCCACCTTAATTATATCAGCGGTGAAATGTTCATAGTCCGGGTAATTTTACAACTGAAACAAATGAAGTAATGGTGTGATTAGGATTAGCAATGTTCTCCGTCCGGAAGTTAATTATCGTCAGACAAGCTGGGAACTTACAATTGCACACGGAAGAATTGAATGTGTGCATATTCGTTCCATCTTGCAAAATTTGCTTGGAAACTATTGAATTCTGTGCAAGCCAGAATGATAAGAGGCTCAAGGAATAACTATATCAATGTCTTTCATTCACAAGACGCCATCATTTTAATTATCGCTGGAAGAGAAAAACCCTGGGGGGAAAAAGAAAAGAAAGAACAAGATGTGTTTGTGAAACACAAATGCCCCCGATAATGGCCAATTCTAAAGATGGTCAATGTCACAAGGACAAATATCTTGGTACCAGTAGAAAGATCTTGTCACAAGAAATGCTCACGTGCAATATGAAAGCTCCAATATAAATTTACCATTTAGAAGTTATGACCAATGTCAATTTTTTTTTTAAAGTAGGTCAAACTCCAAGGTCACAGGGTCCAACATTTTGGTACCCACCGAAATGTCTTGTTACAAGAAATACATGTACTCAAAGCTCTAGCACTTACTTTTCAAAAGTTATTAGTAAGGTTACTGTTCGAAAGTTATTAGCAAGGTTAGAGTTTCAGACAGAATGACAGACAGGACAAAAACATCGTTATCACATTAGAATGTGAATGTTCTAACACAGAGAAATGCCATTTTTTTCTGCCACAGATTAGACTAGTGCAAAAAAGGCAACGCTTTCTGTGAACAAAGCATTGCACTGTGTTGGCTTTATTTATATATTTGGTTTTCATATATCTTAATTGAAAAAAAAGGCAAGCTGACATCAATTCTACATTTGCACACAGGAAATGAAGGAGGCAGAATAACCTTTATATGTCAACATGGTGATCAGCTAACACATTCACTACATCACAGACTGACTTTTTACTTTCACTCCACTCCACTTTCACTCAGCTAATGTTTACCTTAATGAATAAAAGCATGCATCTTATATCAAGCTATATAAGTTATATACACTTTATGCAATTTAACTCAATCGGATTAAAAAGTAATCGAGCTAATTTCCTATTTGATTATATATTCTCGGAGTCTGATAGTGAACGCCCCATTTCGAAATATTCATGATCACGTGACGTTGCATGCAGAATTTCGAAAGTCAACAATTTCATGGGGACGTGAAAGCCTGGACGGCCTGCAGGCTGTTGGCGAGACAAATCCAGCAGTAAAAGACAGATGGAAACAGGGTTGAGAGAGCTACTTTGAGCAAATTAAATTTCATGATTAATATAAAATCACCATTCAGTACGACTACATACTTCCAATGATATTTTCTCGCGCGCTTGCGCACATCCACCATTAACGTCATTTATAATTATGCATTTAATTTAGAAAATCATCGTTTTCTCCTTACATTTACTAGACCAGTACTCCTTTAATACTCGAATATATTGTCGAAATTGTCAACTCGTATTATTTTTCATAGTTTATCATACTGACAAAAGTGGCACTGTTCGTTATCTTCACCTTACATATACCTTTGATATTTGGATATTACCGCCAAATGAAATTTATGGGGGGAAAAAATTTGAAAGTGAGAGTACACTTAGTCTACAGATTTTCCTGTTTTCTTTTAAATTACACACCTTAATGTCAGACATACATTCACGGGTGGATGAAGGGGGGTAGGTAGAAAATAATTGTATTTGCTTATTGGTATGCACTTCCAGTTGTAAAGTCCTACTATAGATAGAAGTCCATAGTTTCAATTGGACTCCTAAAAATACATGGCATTGAATCAACTTCCATGGGAGAACATTTCTGGATACATGTGTATATGCAACCTAGTATTGATGTATACCTTTTGTTCAGCTTTCTAAGCATGCAATGGCCACGTTATAATGACTTTACCTATCTGATTCAAATCGTCTAGATTGAATGTATCATTTTTGAATCAGAATTCACAAACCTTACAATCACGCGGTTTGCGGTTCCTCAGATCCCTCCATTTTTGTTGTGGAGATAATAGACTTGGGCGTGGTGAGTGATATGTTTACACAAAACCGGTCATTCATTGACATCTGAAAAACATCATATCGTTAATTCATTGTTTGTCAAAAAATAAATGGATATTTGTAATAAATTGCATGCTTTTGTCTTGGTTCACAGAGAGTTCAGTATTTTTTGTAACTATGGATAATTACAATACAAGTCCTCTAGAGAAGAGGCGTAAACACAATCGCGCGTCCCCTTTAGACTCTTTCTTTGATTATCTCCTTAACCAGGGTGATTAAACGACTCCAGGCGTGCTAATATTTAGTCAAAATATCCACATTTATCAGCGAAAACGCAAACGACGAGTCAGACGTTTCCCCCGAGAAGATAGTTATGGTTGTTCAGTGAGAGCGACGATACTATTAACAAGTAGCAGCCACGAATGAAGTGTCGATATCTTGTTCAATTATAAAATACATTATTCGGTTTCATTACCATAACCTATAAATGGAATCAAGTGATACAGTTATTGAAGCCGTATTTAGAATGTGAATTGTAACTACGCACGTGTGTCACAGGAATGTAGCATCGTATTTCAAAGAGGGGGCAGAGAAAATCAGCAAGCTTACCACAAAAGGGGGGAAAACCTCTTATTTACATGTTTGGTGTCATGCCTAGCAAGGACCGTCCATTGTAGTGGATTATTATACATTGAAAGCACACATGAACAGAGAAGCCTCCTGCCCAGATCATCACGTTATGTACTTTCTAATACGCCTCAGTTGTGATATCCTATACTAGTACGATGAATCTTTACAATTCACATCCACATATCATGTAAGTT
>NC_079167.1:31908916-32068916 GCF_947568905.1 Ostrea edulis | reverse complement strand
GTATAATTGCTAGGGACATGCCTAATTTTGAAATCTCCAATTTATCGCTTTTAGTATTTTCTTGAATTTTAATAGAACGCACATAATTAATAATCACAAAAAACCTTTTGTGTCGTTATTTGTCGGTCAGATTTAGAATAGTCCTCAGTACCCCTGCTTGTAGAGACGAATAAATGGGGTGGTCCTTCGGATGAGACCGCAAAAAACCGAGACCAATGTCACAGCAAGTGTGGTACGATAAAGATCCCTCCCTGCTCAATGGCCATAAGCGCCAAGCATAGGCCTAAATTTTGCAGCCCTTCACCGCCAATGGTAACGTCTTCATGTGAATAAAATATTCTCCAGAGAAACTTTAAACAATATATAATCAATCGTACGCTGTCGATGTTCTCTAAATAGTGGCATCATCGAATAGCACTTCAAAATTTTCATCCGCTTCCAGTTCGATTGCAGTGCAAGGAACATCTTCCAATCCAGTGTTATGAAGTATCGCACATATTAAAATAGATATCATGAATAACTTAAAACACCGCATAACTCTTAGGATTTTTCTCGGGAGCCTGCGATTCTGTCATTTGTCAGGCACATGCATCAAGGTCGTCTGTGCGCTTCTTGTAAAACGTTGAAAACATTTTACGCAAATATTTTTGGACACGCGGCCGGATATTATTTTTTAATAATATTATAATTTGGATTTATTACAAATAGAAGCGGCGAATCCGACGAACTAGATTACAAAGTGGCATGGCCTTACAGAGATTAACATTAATCCTGTATGGGAAAAACATAATCCAAACATAAAGTCATTTAGAATATGATTTCCAAAGAAAGCTCACGGTGAAAAAAACCCCGCTATTTCGATGCTCTTTCAAAACATGCAAAGAAAAGTATAGGACACCATACAATTTATGAAAAATATTGAAATTCTACATTTCTACAAGTGACAAAAAATATAATTCACCATAAATAGATTCGTGCATCATCTACTCTCTCCGCAATCTTTATCTCACTGAAAATTAGACATTTTGTTTTTGCAATGAATTTAGTGCGACAGACAATTGACTTTTTGTAAACATGAATGCTTTTATGGATCGGATACCTTTAATCATGGTTTACGGAGTGTAACAGTCTTACTACTATTAGATACTTTTAAATATTAAGAATCTGAAATATTGATATCGAGATTCATTTCCTTGTAGGAATCCTTCGAATTCGTCAAATCAATGATAACAATATAGTTTGAAAGAAGTTATCAATCATGACGTCACAATTTGAATAATTGAAAACTGGTATATTCTATACTTAGAATTTTCATATCACGTATTCCATTACTTTCATTAAATATTCATTCAATTCTTTAAAAAAAATGAACACGAAATAAAACAGTTTATCATTTCCCCATCTCTCTTGCATTCATGATTCCAAAATATTCTAAGCATGCGCATTAGTTATACTGATTTCAAAAAATGAATATTATATATTTCGATTTCAATATCAACTTTATGATTCATTATTTAAAATGAAGGATTTGAAATTTTAATATCAATGAATATTTTTGACAATAAAAGGATTATGTAAACGACAGTAATGATACGAATATTTTTCATATTAATAAATAAAAAGACTTTAGTAAACCGGTGCCCATAGTGGGACTAACCTTCAATAAATTCAGAAAATAATCTCTGAGACTACTCTCATAATTCAAATATAGAAACAACGCAATCAAAAGGTTTAAAATGTTACGTAGTATATAATACTCACTAGACCATCTAAGTTTCTCAACAGGTTCGATTTCTTGTTAAAGCCGTTTATATTACCAGTCAGAAATATGAACAGAAAACAAATTGTTAACTTGTCCATGGTGATTTGAGAACTGACTCAGAACTGGTGCGATTTTATATAAGGCATAGTCAGGTTGGGCAATAAATTTCAAGGGTGAAACAGGAGAGTGACTTTTCAACTTTTGCTTTTGATAAACAGCTTAATTGAACATTTGTGTAAAAGTTTCAATGTATTCTGAAAACTTACTACATAAGGCACGTATTATTCTCAGCCGCATGTTATAAATGGTTAACCTAACGCTGCATTTAGTCTACAGCCATGGTGTTTGGTATGCACATGTAATATCTTTACTTAAATTTAGCATATCCATCGTACATACATGTATAACCACTAGGTTGATTATATATATATATATTAATGTATATATATATATATATAGAGAGAGAGATAGAGAGAGACATATATATAAAAAGCACAGAAAATTTCACTTTATTTGGATACCCACTTCCGCCCCTACCCGGGGTTGAACTCACGACCTGCGGAACCGAATCTCCTAGCAGCGTGTAACCAACGCGCTAGACCGCTCGACCATCTATGCAAGTCTAAAAAACTTGCTTTCGATGACGATGGAATTCTCGCCACGCTGTCACACGCTACACTGTCATTGAAAATGGAAATGGAATACAGTTATTTAACGTACATTTTAAGAGGATCATACATGATACACATTGCATTGGAAGTATTTTATTTATAAAGCACAGAAATAGCTAATATAAAGCACAGTATCACAATGTTTCAGTATCATCAGTGACAGCGTGGCGAGAATACCATGTCGTGTAATATACAGGACCACAACGTAAACTAGTCATTTGTACTAATTGTGCTATCCTGTCTAAATAAAGAATTTTTTATTATTATAGTAACGATATATCCAGCATTCAAAGTCCAGTAATATCTTGACGCGGCTTTTGCGATAGTAGATGAACAAGAGGCCCAGGGGCCTTATAGGTCACCTGAGTATCATGTAACAACCTTCCAATGTTTGAATTAGGTTTGTGTTTAAATATAAGAATTTTACTTTTGGATGGAAGAAACATTGAATAGCTATGTGGTCATGAAGTACATGTGTCATTTTTATGTTCAATCAATAATCCTTTTTAAAAAACCTAGGTCTGAGACATCATAAAGAAAAGGGTTATTTACTCCTTAGATAAAACCAATATAAGAAGATTTTCAAAGAATTTCTACATTTTCACTATATGACCAATAGAGCCCCACCCTAACACAAGAATCCCTGCCCCAGGGGCCATGGATTTCACAATTTTGGTAGAGGGCTCAACGCTCATTATAATTATGCCCACAGTTTGGCTTCTTGATGTCCAGGAGTAAAAAACAAGATTTTTAAAAATTACACTCATTTTGATGGTTTTTGCCCCACCCCTCAGGCCCCAGGGGGGCAGGGACAACGAATTTCACAATTTTTGTTCCCCTCCACCCACAGATGCTATATGCCAAAATTGGTTGAAATTGGTTCAGGGATTTCAGAGAAGAAGCTGAAAATGTTCAAATGTTAACGCACGACGCCGGACAAAAACAGAAGATTTTCAAAGAAATATTGCATTTTCACTATATAATCAATCAGCCCCGCCCTTTGCACCAGAACCCCTGACCCAGGGGCCATAAATTTCAGTTTTGAAAGAAGTTGATCATCATTATCATACTATTAGTTTGTCTATTTAATACCCAGCAGCAGAGGAGAAGATTTTCAAAGAAATAAAATGCATTTTCACTATATGATCAATAGGGCCCCACCCTAATACCAGAACCCCTGACCCAGGGGCCATGAATTTCACAATTTTGAAAGAGGCATCCTTGCTCATCATAACCATGCTATTGGTTTGTCTACTTAATACCCAAGGACAGAGAAGAAGATTTTCAAAGAAATAATGCATTTTCACTATATGACTTATAGATCCCCACCCTAACACACCAGAACCCCTGATCCAGGGGCCATGAATTTCACAATTTTTAAAGAGGCGTCCTTGCTCATCATTACCATGCTATTAGTTTGTCTACTTAATACCCAAATACAGAGAAGATTTTCAAAGAATTTCTACATTTTCACTATATGACCAATAGAGCCCCACCCTAACACAAGAACCCCTGCCCCAGGGGCCATGAATTTCACAATTTTGGTAGAGGGCTCAACGCTCATTATAATTATGCCCACAGTTTGGCTTCTTGATGTCCAGGAGTAAAGAAGATTTTTTTTTAAATTACACTCATTTTGATGGTTTTTGCTCCACCCCTCATGCCCCAGGGGGGCAGGGACCACAAATTTCACAATTTTTGTTCCCCTCCACCCACAGATGCTATATGCCAAAATTGGTTGAAATTGGTTCAGGGGTTTCAGAGAAGAAGATGAAAATGTTCAAATGTTAACGCACGACGAACGACGACGGACAAAAACAGATAGCAATAGGTCTCCTGAATGATTCAGGTGACCTAATAAAATCGGGTAATACTTTGTGGCGGTCATTCAACCGACCACCGGAAGCTCTTAAGATTTTATAGGGCTTGAAGTAAGTTTCCTATGTAGTCATTTTTACTATATTCTGTCATTTTTAATGAAGTGAAGTTAATGTAAGGACACACATTTTAATGGCTTTCTAAAAAATATAATGCAAGTTCTCCCAATCAAAGTAATAATAATTCAAAAGATCTTGTCACTTATTGCTCTGAGAGTGGAAAACCATTATTTGCTTCCTTTATCGTTTATTTTTAACCTACATGTACACGGGATGAACTTCACACGACTTTCTGCCTTTATGTACGCATATTACCGGATATACATGTAGCAGACGTTTAATTAGGTCTGTAAAAGATCGGGGATGGGAGAATTGAGGTAATTATTTGGGTTTTCCCGAAAAATGTGGGTGGAGTTGATTTCACGATTAAGAATTTGTCACTGTTAGCATTAAATGCAATTAATGTAATGCATACTTGCGTATACAATGTTATCTTGGAATAATGTTTTGACTCGTTTCCGATTATAAACATTTTCAGCGTTGATGAGTTGTTATTCTTAAATGAAGAAGGTGCATTTAATAAAGAACTCCTCGGGCACGCCGAATACAAAAAGAGGTTGATTGATTGGTTTTTTTTCCGCCACATTCAACAATTTTTCAGTTATATAGTGGCACCCAAGTTTTGTTGGTGGAAGAGAGAACCCAGATACAATGTAACTGGGAAGAGAACATTGACCTTCCGAAAGTAAACTGGGAAACTCTTGCACTTACTGGCGCGAGCGGGATTCAAACCCGCGTCGACCAGACGTGAGAGGCCGTGTGATTATGAGCGCGATACTCTAACCACTCGGCCACGGAGCTCCTCCCCCCACCCCCATCAACAAGAGATACATGTAATGTGAGCAATACTCACTAAGAATACCCCGCTTACCCCAATCTCCCAAAGGGTGTTAATAGGTATCAATTACCTCTTTCCTGAGTGTAAAAAAGAAAGGGCACGACAAAACCTTGGGTAGTCTATTCACTAGGAGTGTACTTGACCTTTGACCAACGGACACACTTTACCCTCCATCCAAAGGAAAGCTGTCAGTACGAAGCATTAGAAACATATTGGCATATTATCCCTGCAGGCATTGATGACAATAGCGAGGAAAGTGAGTACGACCTTATCCAACTTCGTTGTAATCTAAGGCAAAAGCAAACCATTAAAGCTGGAAGGAAGAAAGCAATACCATGCGACGAAGAAACAATAATCACCACAGCTATGGATTCCATTATTAAAAACCACCTAGCCTTCCCCAGTCTTCGGAACTCTCCAATTTTCATTGAAACGGTCAAGCTAAGACCAATCCAATATTGATTGATTGTTTATTATACATCCCGTCGAGAATGTTTCACTCGTATTGAGACTTTAACAGCTGTAGGTGAAGTAACACAAATTTAGACTATGCTTAGCGTCGTAGTTGTGAGGGTTCTTTAACGTGTCACGAGACCTCCGTTCTTAAGGTTACATCCGAAAGACCCGTGATTCTAACTTCATAAGCCCGAGCCTTTGGTGAAGGAGCAATCACTACCTATGTTAATGTTTAGGTTTGACGCACCCATGGCACGGGCAGAGCTCTAACTCACGACTTCCTGGTTACGAAGCAAACGCTCTACCACTGAGCTACCGTGACTGGTTAATCAATCCAAGGGGAAAGCCCAAAAATTGAAGGTCGATTCGATTCAGAACTTCCCAAGTTCCTGAGGAGTCCATTCAATAGAATCTGGCGCAGACTCTGCACAAACAATAGCAGATGAGTCAGGTATAGGACGGCTTCTGGTGAAAAACGGGCGATATCTCAAATGAATGCGATATTACTGAATAACAAGAAAACATGGTGACATTATCAATTATTGCCAAACATTTGGTGTCACTGTTTTCCCCCAAAATAGTTCTTACAAGTATTTTTACTTATTTCGGATTTCAAAAATTTCGGTTGAGCATCGCTGAATCGAAGAGACATTATTTGTCGAACAGCGCATCTGGTGCATCAAAATTGGTAAAATATAAGTTTTACATTACTCCTCCTAGGCACCTGATTCCACCTTTGGTATATCCAGAGATCCGTCTTTACTCAATGCTCTATTTTATATAGCTTATAGGACGTATGAGATTGATCCCAGTCAATGGGTCGAATGAATATGAGTTACCGTACCTATACTGGATTCCTAAACTACATAAAACCCCTTACAAACAAAGATACATTGCTGGATCCATTAAGTGCTCTACCAAGCTCCTATCTTTGCTCCTCACGAAAATATTAACAGCTGTGAAGGAGAAACTTCAAACTTACTGTTGACTACATATACCAGAAGTGGTGTTAATCAAATATGGATTCTAAAAAATTCTAAAGAACTTTTAGTAAACTTGAAATCGCAGAATTTTTCCCAAATCAATAACATTAAAACCTATGACTTTTCAACACTATACACGACCATTCCTCACGATAAATTGAAGACTACACTTTTGACATCATAGACAATTGCTTCTTCAACAAAAATGGAAAACGGAAATATTCATATCTAGTGATCAGTCATTCAAAACCTTACTTTGTTAAACACCACTCTGATTGCACGCACAAGTACTCTGAAGTTGAAATAAAAAATATGCTAGAGTTCCTCATTGGCGATCAGGTCTTCCAACAGTCTGTTGGAATTCCCATGGGCACGAATTGTGCTCCTTTGTTACCTGACCTGTTTCTATATTCATATGAAGCAGAATTTATTCAAAATCTTCTACATGAGAAGAAAAAAATCTCTCGCTGTGGCCTTCAATGGCAAATAAAACTTCAAATTACTCGCCCTTGATTACAGGTGGCGCACGATCCGTTAACGTCCAAGGCGTTTCTAACCTCAAGTTTAAGAGAGCGTCGGACGGACACGTTTAGATTAGAAAGTTGTTGAATATTTAGTAACGGTGGCGGATTACGGTTCGTAGGACCTCACTGCGCTTAGCGACGAACTTAGAAAACGCATTGCAAGACTCTTTGGGCGGAAAGGAAAGCACGTTGAGAGTTTCAGTTGTAACCGAATTTTCTCTGTCACATCGATTAAATAAAGACATTCAATACACATTGAACGTTTTTCATTATAAACTACTTCGTGATTAAGTTTACATGCTTAAACAGTAGTTTAGGTTGAATATATAATATACAATACAACATAATTCTTTATAAGTTGTTGAATCGCATGTTTAAAACAATAATTAAGATGTGGACACCCCCCCCCCCCCTCTCTCTCTCTCGATCGAGGATTAAGAATATCAATTATTAAATATATATCCATATCTCTCTTAATTTCTATTATTAAGCTGTTAAAATGTGTAGTAATATAGTGAATGTATAACTTCTCTTTATGAAATAAAATTCACGATAGAGAAGGCACATGCATGTATACAGAGTACATATATATATATATAACACCCCTTAACTTCACATTTAACAGTTTATTTGCGTGTTTTAACTTATATCACTTACGTGATGACGTCACGGTAGGTAAACAGTCCTTGCGATTAACTTTTTTATTAGTCTATAGGGCAAGCGAGAGCATAAAAATTGGCAGGTCAAATAAATTTTACTACCCCATATGCTAGCTGTACAATAATGATTCAAAATTTCGAGTTTCTACATTTTAATCGAATATTACAATTTGGATTGCAAGTTTAAGACGGAAGTTCAAGCTTTCTTTCAACTTCTAAATGCACGTCTCCATCCATATACTATGATCAATTGATTTGATCTACTATGAGTTGGTTGTACTCTGCCTGAAAAGCACGACTGTATCCTGCGTTTAGGAATGGTTGTATCCAAATGACGTTTGTCTATGGTGTTGCAGGAAACTGATGTAGGCCTACATAATTTGACCCGTGTTTACTTTCACGTATAAGGATTTATCATGTTTATATGTACCATGACAGTTCATGATATGAATGATTTAATACTAAAATACATCACTTAACAAATGTAGTACACTTTTCAATTTGAAGGTCAATTTGAATGTTCATACTTCAGATTGAAATCGAAGTTACAAGTGAATATTGAAAAACGTAATGATTTTTAAAAATAAAAACCACAATGAACAATAGGCCTATTTACTTCACTTGGATAAATTTATAGCTTTATGAATTTGCATTTAATTTTGATAAAAGTAGATATGATTTAAATTTTATTTCTAAAAAATTCAGAAATATCTTAATCTCTTGAGATGCATTTTTCTTCTGGTTTGCGCCAACAGTTAAAATAGGCTAGGACTGGTATTCATTTCTTTGATGTATTTGGACTGTACTTCCGTTGGTCAGTTGATAAATTTGACATAACAACATAACTATGATAATGCAAACTTTGATAAGTTATGAAAGTTTGACAATTTCATCCCATATTTTGATTAATTTAATACGTATTGATTATTGAAGAATCCAGACTCGTTTTCCCTGAAATTCAGTCAAACAATATTTTACAACACTTTTTGAATTATAACAAAATTAACAATGAAAGTAAAGTGTTGAAATTAATTTACAATCCAGTCATCAAAAACGAAAACAAGACCCAGGAATATCCACTGTCTGATTATAGCCACCCCTCCATTACAGTCGCGTCGTCGTACCGAGTGACGGCGGAGGGGGGGGGGGGGGGGGGGTGCTGTTAGCAATCGCGTTCTTTCATATTTTAACGACCTTCGTTAACTCTAAAATAAATTTTTAAATGACATCTGAAATATATTTTTGTACCATACTTCGTTTATATATTGATGACTCAAATTTCCCCTGTTCGATTATAGATCTAGTCTAGAAGGGGGGGGGGCGTGAGAGTCATAGAATTATAAGATCATTGATGACTGTATCACTAAGGATAGATAAAATTTCAGCATAAAATATTCATGCAGAATAAAACGATCTACAGAGGAAGTATATAACTTAAATACTTTCTGCAATAAAGTCGTCATCTGATACTCAGTATTTCTGTGAAGTCGGACTTAACTGAAGACTGAAGTTTATAGCGCACGACGCTGAGTGGAACTTAAAACGATCGTTGTCGCTGTCACATATGATGACAATGAACCAATTGAATTTTTTAAAAGCTTCATGTCTCGGGAATTCTACCCCCGCTACCTATTTGCATGCAAAAACCTTACAATCTCTCATAAATCTTATGTACACCGGAAGTCAATAAGGCCGTAAACGAGTCCTGCGCCACCTATGTTTGAAATAGGGGAAACAACTGACAAATATTCGCAATTCAACATTTAGATATATCGATGACGTTTTGTCTATTAACAATACTAGCTTTCATTCATATGTCGATTTGATATATCCCCGTGAGCTCGAAATAAAGGACACCACAGAGTCGTCCACTTCTGCTTCATATTTAGATATTTTATTGAAAGTAGACATTAACGGCAAACTGACAACTCAACTGTATGACAAACGGGATAATTTCAGTTTCTTCATCGTCAACTTCCCATATTTATGTAGCAATATTCCATTTTCACCTGCATATAGTGTTTATATCTCTCAAATGATTCGATATGCAAGAGCTTGTTCTACGTATAGTCAGTTTTTAAATCGAGGTACGCTACTGATAAACAAGTTAATGGTACAGGGCTTTCAACAGTCTCGATTGAAGTCAGCATTTCGCAAATTCTATGGTCGTTGTAACGATCTAGTTCGTCAATACAACCTCGCATTGGGTGAAATGCTGTCTGACGTGTTTCATACCGATTGTTAAGCCGTTCTTGGCACACTGATTTTGACTGCGGATAACTCCGTTTACCTGATCAGGATATAGGGCTCACGACCGGTGTGACCGGTCGACAGGGGATGCTTACTCCTCCTAGGCACCTGATCCCACTTCTGGTGTGTCCAGCGGTCCGTGTTTGCCCAACTGTCTATTTTGTATTGCTTATAGGAGTTATGAGATTGATCACTGTTCGTTGTCTTCGCCTTTCATGTACAGGTAATCTGGGTAACATACGGTGTATTTACATGTAGGAATGCATAACACAAGCTAGCATGTTACTCTCTGGGCTGTTTAAAATTAAGGAAGGCCGACCGAGAGAAAATAAAAGCCTTTAAATGGAGTATTGCTTTATAAAGATAAATTTGGAGTCCGAACTGAAAATTGTTTACGAATTTCTCACCCGAAAGACCTAGTACTGCTATATACTAGTATTCAAATCCTCTATTTAGAATACGACTATACTGATTTCATAAATCGTACGAAAACGTATATGTACAGGTAATCTAGGTAACGTACTGTGTATTTAGGAATGCATAACACAAGCTAGCACGTTACTCTTCGGGCGTGAAGCCTGTCTAAATTTGAGGAAGGCCGAATAGATTATTGCACAAAGTAACAAAACGACTTGTAAAATTGACAACATTAGGTCTTACATAGACACTGACTCGTTTCATACTCAACTAGAATCGTTCCATTTCCAGGGGGAATCCAGGAATAGCAGTTAGGGGGCAAAACGTTATGAGACAGTGGGGGTGAAACTTCATGAAGCAGTGGGTCTCGGAATCGTCTTATGGGCCCAGGTTCGCCCCTGGATTCTACAGATTTTATAGGGCTTGAAATATGTCTCCTTTTTAGTCATTTTTACTATTTCGTATCATTTTTCAATGAGGTGAAATGAATAAAATAGCGCAAATTTTAAGGGGTTTTGGAAAAAATGTAAGCTCTTCCAGTGTGATTATTCAATAAATAAAAATATTTTGTGATTTATTTCTCCGTGAGTGAAAGAAATTGTTTCTTTTATCTCTTACTTTTTTTCTAAACAAGAGACCACGAACGATTTAACTTAAATTTGAAAATGTTACGTGAAGGGGGGGGGGGGGGGTCCCATACCAAACAGTTCCGTTCTCATTTAAAACCGTTCATTACCAGATGCCATTTGCTATCGCATTGTCCTTTGGAGCTCGCTTACATATGTATAATGTTGGAGTTAATGACGCCCGGTTGGAGACAAAGGATTAATTCAGGATAAGAAACAAAAAGAACACTTTTCCGGAAAACGTCATATTGTTATATCAACCGTCATTGTTGTTTCTGTATATATTTTTTTCCGTATATATATCTGAATTTTTATGCCCCGAAGATCGGAGGGCATATTGTTTTTGTCCTGTCTGTCATTCTGTAATTCTGTCTGAAACCTTAACCTTCCCAATAACCTTTGAACAGTAAGTGATAGAGCTTTGATATTTCAAATGAGTATTCCTTGTGACAAGACCTTTCCGTGGGAACCAACATTTTTTACCCAGTGACCTTAGAGTTTGACATACTTTTGAAAACTTTAACCTTGCTAATAACTTTTGAACAGTAAGTGATAGAGCTTTGCTATTTCACATGAGTATTCCTTATGACAAGACCTTTCCGTGGGTACCAACATCTTTTACCCTTGACCTACGTTTTGAAAATTTTAACCTTGCTTATACTGAAACTGGTTTTATTTGATTTAACGCCTAATTTTACACGAAGTATTCAATGGCGTTGTACATGTATAATATCAAAAGCTTTAAAAGAATTAATATACATGCAAACACTCTACATATACTAAACTAAAAACATGTACATTAAATTGTTTTCAATTGGCTTAGAAAGTATGTAAAGATTTGGACTGTCTTATTTCAGCCGGTAAACTGTTCCACAGTCTCGGACCAATGGTTCCGAAACTTCTATCACTGAAAGTTTTACGCCTGTTAAAAGGAACAATGTAGCTACTCTCAGAAGATTGAGCGGAGCGCAACTTTTTATTTGATACCTGTTTCGTTAAAGGTTGTTAAATACAATGGCGCTTCACCCACATGACAATTATACATGAAGGACAATAATTCAAATGATAGAATCGATAGGTATATAACTAATGTAGGTCAATGAGAGCATCCCAAGAGGTGTCAAATTTCTTACGATTCAATGCCAGTTTCGCACCCATGTTTTGGATTCTTTGCATTCAGTCTGTGATGCGCCGTATGAAATTACATTACAGCAGTCCAAATGAGAAATTACTAAAAATAAAACAAAATTTCTGTAGCTTCCTTTGTCAGATATATAACTTTTGAAGAGTAAGTGTTAGAGCTTCGATATTTCACATAAGTATTCCTTGTGACAATACCTTTACGTTGGTACTAAACCTTTTGACCTTGACATTTGACCTACTTTTAAAAAAATTGACATTGGTCATGACTTTTAAATGGTAAATATTAGAGCTTTCATATTGTACATGAACATTTCTTGTGACAAGATTTTTCTACTGCTACCAAGATATTTGTCCTTGTGACCTTGGCCATCTTCGGAATTGGCCATTATCGGGGGCAATTTGTGTTTCACAAATACATCTTGTTCAAACCTAAACTTTATTGCAATGCTGACATTAACCATCAGAGTTGACCTAAAGAGTATATTCTATATTTTAACACTGATTTTGATATGAAATCCCTCTGGGCAGGCCCATCTGTCCATAAATTGTGATACGTTACACTCTTACGAACAATGTACAATAGGATTTGTTTTAGGACATACATGTACCTGCCCAGTGGTCTAACTTCACAACAAACCTATAAAAATGAGGAAACCTGTTTTGGGGCAGCCTGGTTAATTACTACACTCAGTTCACGGACTTCGGATTGCTAAATAGGCTATTGTCACTTTACGTCAAGGTTACTTTTAGTCATGGTTCGAAACTACAGCATATCATAATTTTATGGATGGTTGGTAATATATTGAATAAAGTCCCGCTCGAGAATTTTTTTCACTCGTATGGAGACGTCCACACTTGTATATACATTGATTCGATACGCAAGAGCTTGTTCTGCGTATGATCAGTTTTGAAACCGAGGCAGGCTACTGAAAAACAAGTTGATGTTACATGTGTTTCAACAGTCGCGCTTAAATTCAGCATTTCGCAAATTATATAGTCGTTATAATAATCTAGTTTGCCTATACAACCTGTCATTGGGTCAAATACTGTCTGGCATCCTAGGGGATGCTTTACTCCTCCAAGGCACCTGATCCCAACTCTTTAATTTGTATTCCTTACAGAAGTTATGAGATTGGTCACTGTTCGTTATATACACCTTTCATCAAAAGACAATGTTTTTATAGGAGTTATGACACGAACAACAGTGAATTGTCAAATGTTCAGGACAACCTGTCCCTTCCTCAGGACGATAGAATATTTACATAGAAAAGGAAACTAAAACTACAAAAGCTGATATGGAATATGTGGCAATAGAAAAGTATGTTCCCAATGGTTACTACGTATTACCCTGTCTTGAAAGACCTATTTAACAAAATTCTGAAGAAGCATATTCCTATTCTTCACATGAACCCAAAAAATGGCCGAGGTCGTCTTCAAATAACCTCCTATGGCTGCCTTCAGACGTCCGAGAAATCTGAGAGACATGATGCTAACCAAATTGGGGAATCCTTTGCCCAATGGGGGCTTAAAACATGTTCTATTAGCAGATGCCTGCTGTGCAAACACAGCGCGAGCACAGACAGTTTTGAGAACCCTGTCACCGGCCAATGCTACCGAATTCCTGAGGACACATTCTGTAGCACGGACAACTGCATTTATCTCATAAGCTGAAGGCTCTGTGACCAACAATACGCAGGTGAAACTTGGGACCTACGAAGAAGGATTAATAACCACCGGTCTACCATTAAACTCAAAAGGGTCAAAGAACCCGTTGCCGAGCATTTCAATCTCGCAGGACTCAAATGGGAAGACATGACAGTAGTAGTTATTGACCATAATACTCGCTGGACCGATATGGAGAGAAAAAACAAGGTGAAATTCTGGATGCAAAGATTGAAGTCCTTCCGCCCCAATGGTATGAACAAACCCAATGACTTCACAAGAATGAGGGTGGTCCTTCGGATGAGACTGCAAAAACCGAGGTCCTGTGTCACAGCAGGTGTGGGACGATAAAGATCCTTCCCTGCCCAATGACCATAAGCGCCGTGCATAGGCCTAAATTTTGCAGCCCTTCACCGGCAGTGGTGACGTCTCCATATGAGTGAAAAATTCTCGAGAGGGAAGTTAACGAATATTCAATCAATCCAGGTACGAAATACTCGTTATAAGCCGTCATTAGAACGAGTTAACACACCGCTTGAAGATACGGATTAGTTAACTCGTTCTTTGTTTTTGATTTGAGATAGCGTAGGACGCTCGATGGGAACACTTCTATTGCCACATATTACACTCTATAATTTTAATTTGTAGACGTTTTGTTTCTTATCAGGTTCTGTAGATTAGTTGTAGTTTTCTTTCCTATTTAATTTTCTATGTAAATATTATATCGTCCTGAAAATTTGACAATTCACTGTTGTTCGTGTCGTTCATCATTAATTTTTGGTGTATATATATATATATCTGTGTGTGTACTAAAAATTTGATAAGGATCACTAGGTTATATGTGTTTAATTTACCACTATCATAACAAAAGACATAAATTGGACTCAGAAACGTGTTTACTCAGTTTATGAATGAAAATTCATGAACGGCATGAACTTTTATTAATACGGAATGCTTGAAATCTGATATTAACATCAAAAAGGCATTTCATTACAAACAGCAAACCAGAGAAAGAATTACACAGTTTTTGGGGATAGTCCATCATTACACTTAGTCGATGAAGTGTCAATACCGGGTATGGCCTCCCCTTGCATCAATGACGGCTTGACAACGTCGAGCCATGCTGTCAATAAGCACCCGGATGTTTCCAATGGGAAGGTTGTTCCACTCTTCTACGAGGGCGTTTCCGAGCTCTGCCAAAGTCGTGGGTTGTGCTCTACGGCGTGAAAGGGCAATCTGCAGCATGTTCCATACATGCATAATCGGGTTCAAGTCCGGCGAGCGCACTGGCCAGTCCTTACGGACAATTGTCTCCTGCTGCACCACCCTGGCGCGATGAGGACGGGCGTTATCATCCATCAGGATGAACTCAGGGCCAATAGCACCAGCGTAGGGTCTGACGTAAACAGCGAGGATCTCATCCCGGTACCTCACCCCCGTCATTGTTCCTCTCTCCAGGACATGAAGATCTGTTCTTCCATCCATGATGGAACCACCACCATAACGGTCATTTTCACTGCTGTTGGCATCATGGAAACGTTCACGTTGTCGTCGCCACACTCGGTGCCTCCTGTCTGTAAAGTCCAAACAATACCTGGACTCATCGGTGACCAGAACTTGAACCAGTGCTCCCACTGGACCAAAATTCCCTTTGGCCAGTTTTTGGGGGTGCGGCGCAGCGCAAATAATCTCATGCTTTACAATTATGTCCATCATATTATTTTATTCATTACGCTGATTTTAGCATTTTGAATCAGTTATATTACTTAATCATATCCACCTACCATACCTAAACACTTCTTTCTGAATTATTAAGAAGTTGATTTGTTGGATAAATTCTATTATGGAAATCAAAATTCAGATAATAAATCATATAAATATAAACTTCATGGTGCTGCACCCCTCAGTGAAAACATTGTGTACTTTGCCCGAAATGCAGATGTCCCAAAACATCAAGCCCAATTTAGAGTCGTATCTCAACCATTCCCTATTAAATTTCCGTTTTGGTATTGAAGATTTTGCAATTTGGACAGAATAAGATGTTTGAGCACGTGGAGTTAACTGTAAAACCAAACAATGATATTTTTTAATTCTAGACTGACTTGGGTCAGAAGCTACGAGTTTAGTGTCAAAATAGAATGGGGTGCATAGTCTTATGAGATTAACATATTTATACCGTTGCGCACCGAACTTCAAAGAAAATTATTTATTAAAATTGCTATGTCCATATCAATGGTGACCGACCGCATTGTTTATGAAATATCAAACTAAAACCAAACCCATCAAAATTAAAATCTTGTAATCAACGAGCTTGGCCGCAAAAACAAACAATTGATGTATATACATTATACACAATAATACGGTCAATTTAATTACCGGTCGGTTCTGTGGTTAAGAATTGACATTGATGTGAAGATGATAACACGATAATGAATAAAACTTCAAATGTTAAACAATTGACCACAGCAGGGTACACAGTTTTCCGATGTACTTTATTACATAATCACCGACTTTTTTGCAGCCATACATTACCTGAAGCTATTATCTGGCCTTCGTGACCAGCTCTGTCCGGTCGTACGCGTTGACTGCATAAACAAACAGGCGGTAATGTGTCACTGACAAAGGAAATCACAAGACAGATTTTAAAATACAATTTACTACAAAATGGGATTTTCGCCACTTTAATTTTTTTTTCGCCGTTTTTGAAAAAAATTCGCCATTGGCGAAGCCCAGCTCGAGCACTGACTTGAACCCAATCGTTCTGTGTCCAAATGACATGATCTTCAGCCCAGTCCAATCGCTCCCGCCGGTGTCGAACAGTCAGAGGGACTCGGAACACATGCCCTTCTCAAGTTGAGACCTGCATTGTGGAGCGATTCCGTATCGTCTGAGTGGACATATTCACCCCCGAGGCGTTCAGGAGGTCGTTACGTAGGCTGGTTGCTGTCCAGAAGGAATGGCGTCGTACCTGAAGAGCCACAAAATGGTCTTGGCGTTGGGTTGTCGACCTCTGATGACCACCCCCATGTCGGTGTGCTGCTGTACCAAAAGTTTGCTGTCGGTTCCAGGCCCTGTTTACAACGCTCTGGCTGATGTTTAGTGCATTTGCAATGTCACGTTGTGAATAGCCAGCGTCAAGCATACCAATACATCTGCCCAGTTGTTCTGTCGTCAGTCGACGCCTTACACGTTGAGGGGGCATTGTGTTGATAAATGTAGTGTAAACACTCAAGTGAGTTTGAAATTTTAGAAAGAATCAGACACCGATGCCTGAGTGAAAATCGTGCAATGGTAGCAAAAGCATAAACTGTGATGAGAAACGCATTTCCCATGGCATGAAATGCACGTGCAAGTTTGTTGAAGACGTTTTTGATTTCACTTGGACACAATATTGCCAGTTATGCAATTATTAATTTTTTAAACAGAAAAATATCTATGATCCTTATCAATATATATATATATATATATATATGTGTGTGTGTGTGTGTGTGTGTGTGTGTGGAGCGAATTTGGACATCCTATATTTGTCCAAAAAGCTGATCCACAATGAACGAAGTAGTAATGATAAACTTAATCAGAAGTGGAATGGGTTAACTATAATACGTTAATGAATAGAAAAGTTAACTCGTACCCAAGACAGTCCCTAAAACATGAAGATGACAAAATTCCACTAGTCTCTACGTATCAACTATTCTCTTTAGAGAAGTCGAGAGGCATAACCTTCATCGACTTCTCCTCGCAAGCATTCTTGTTTTGATTACGTTAACTGGTCTTGGGAGAAGCTGTCACAATAGGGGACCAGTTAAGAAATGGCTGACGTAATCAGAGTTGTGATTTAAACCAGTTTGTATTTTTGAATACTGGTATGTTAAAGATTACTTGCTATGTAATTGTTCTTGGAATTATATTAATTAAATTGTTATTGTGTTTTTGTACCTACAATTTATATAGGATACCTTAATTTCGAGCAGACAGTGCCAGAAGTGTGCCGCAAAAATACGGCAAACTGTGTGCCAGAATTATGCAGCAAGACTGCTGCAACTTTGCTGCAAACTGTGCCAGAGGAAAATTTTGCATACGAAAAATATACTTGCGACAAATGCGCTGCAACTAGTTGCGGCAAACTTGCTGCGACTATGTGGCAGAGGGCTTACATGTATATTTTGGTAATGGTATCCATATATATTTAACAAGACTAAGCTATATATATTTAAAAATTAATGTCGTTCCTTGGCTTGTAAATACATTTTAAGAATCATGACAAACAACACTTTTTAAGATACAATTTTCTGTTTTATTGTTATATTCATGGAATAAAAATCCCATCCTGTGTTTTATTTGGGATATTTATTCCTATTTATGCTCAAATAGGATATTTACTGCCATTCCATGTTCATTATGGGACATTTCCTCCTATTTGACATTGTATCCCATATTTTAAAAATGGGAGTTAAAATCCTATGGGAGAAATTACATTTTTTTCTCCCATGGGATTTTTGGTGGGAGTGAAAATCCCCCAAGTAGGATTCAAAATCCCATGGGATTTTTTTTATTTTAGGTGAAATATCTTAAAAACTACCATTGGTACAAGTGTAAATGTTGGTGCATGTCTTGTGAACATAAAATCCCATCTTTTTTTGTAAAGGGTTTATTTGTATCCTTAATAAAAGGGTTGGCGAAACTCCTGACTTTTGTCGTGTCCAGAGTTAAATGTCGCACTGTTCATAACTGTTATATATATCTTAGTGACAGGTAGTGTTTTATTACGGTACAACTGATTACATTTACATGGGGTATACTTTAATTACCTATTGCTCTGAGGCACTGGCCAGACGTTCTAAAGCCTGGACCCTCCTCTCCTCCAGACTTAGCTTCGCCTTCTCCAACTTCATTCTCTCCTCGTGCATAGCCCTAAGCTCTGCCCTAAAACTTCCTACCCATTTGGGTTCTCGTGAACTGTTGGTTTTCCTTTTCTTAGGAGAGGTTGGTGCTGGTGTTGTTGTTGGTAAGATGGAGGCTGCAGCCACTGGTTGTACTGCAGGGTCACCAAGAAGATTCTCCATCTGACTGAAATACTGCCAAGACTGGCGACTGTTGCCGTCTTAGAATTTCTCTCCATGATAATTTTATACCCAATATAAAATCATAACTTCTCTAGACAACAGAACAATTCTTTATATAAATTTAATTTGTTTCTTTTTTTGTTGTTGTGAAAAACAAATGTCTCCCCAGCTCCCGAAATTGAAAGTGTTCCAAATTACACTTTCCTCCCTTCAATGTATTGCATGGTATGGAGGAAAAAGTTTGAGCAGGAATATAGCCATTATGAATTGCACTCGTGCATCAAGGAAAAACATGGAGAAAAGATGTTTGGGTGTGGTAAAACAAAAAATTAGACACACACACCCCTCCAAACTCGCCACTGAAATATGCTGGTGTCAATTTATTTTCCTTCCGAATTCTAAAACTGTCTGCCCTTAGATTATCAAGTTCAAATCAAACCGCCACCTATTTGCACCTTTTACAGACCATACACTAATCAGTTCTGGCTAAATATGAAACGGTCAGTCCGAAGTAGGACTACAATCACTGACGCTCATAATTAATTCACAATAATTTTCCCCCTTTTTTTTCCTTCCGAATTCTGAAACTATACTTAAATTATCTATTTTAAATCAAACCGCCAACTATTTGCACCTTTTAAAACTTATAGACTATAAACTAGTTGGTTCTGACAAAATATGAAACGGTCATTCAATTTTAAAACAACCGGGTTCGACTCCCTCAAGAACACATTTTTTTCGTATTACGTTTTCCATCTAGATTTTTTTTCTTAATTGAAACACGCTTCTAGTTTTTAGAAATGTTTCATGTCATATCTCTGTTTATTACCATGTGCCGAGTTTGAAATAAGCTACCAACCTGGACACTGTTTAGTTTGTGAATAGGATTCTCAACAAACACGCCGAATACAGCATGCAATACCTGTGTTTTAATAGTCAAGGCTGCTAACGAGAACTTGTATGTTTTTCTGAATGAAAGTTGTTGATAAAGGCATGGTGCCTTTTACGAAAAACCGTTGTGAACTATGCAAAGCTTTGGAAGAAAAAAATTAAGGCCAAACAAGGTAAATTACCGTTAAACAGTTTAAGTTTATATGTATTCCAGTAGCAAATTGCTATATTGAATCAATTTTTACAGGTGCATGTACTTCGAATAATGTTGAACTTTATTAATGCGTATCAAACTTCCCATATTTTGTTTTGTGGTCAGTCATGTACAGTTGCCAACTGTTGGTTGTAGAAAATATTACATACTTGTATAAGAGCGTTTGGACTGTAGTAATATAGAATATCAAATATTGATACACTCGTAACATGTAGCCGTATACATTGTATCTGATACTCAGAAAAAAGAACACCATTTAATTTTCACGATTTCAAAATTCATCTTTAGACTACATATATAATGTATTGACCCATAAAATGTATGAGGTTTGCCTTCAGTACTGGGGAATCCATCAGGTATTTAAATGGCAAATACGCCATGAGTATAAATATGAATGAAGGTCAGTTCTACGTCACGAGTGCTGGCACGGAGCTCCGATTAGGGAAAATTCCCGCTTCGGTGCAACACCCTCTTTCTTGAAAAGTTGCCGATAGGAAGCTACGTTGCGTATGACCTTAAAAGAGACTTGAAGACCTGACATATAATTACTCTATGTATTTCTTAATATATTCTTTAGCACTGCGAATTATGAAAACACAGCACATATATAATCAAATAACTATACTCAAAATATACTTTTAATTTGATATGAAAATGTTCGTTGAAAGGCTGTTTGCCCAACTCTCCCACTTTTTGTCTCTGAGCAGTCAAATACTCATGTGGTAATGTATAATAGAATTCATTTTTTTTTCATTTCAAAAAAAGTCGGAACTTGACCCCCACCCCCCTCCAAAAAATTAAACCGAAATCGAATTTTCGTGTTCATGAAATTCTTTTTATTTGCTTGTCAGCTATATTTTAGAGAAGAGTTGTGAATTATATTTCTGCCAACCCTCCCTTTCAAAACCCATCCTAATTGTCTGTGACGTTACTGATCGTGATTATGGTATCATCTGCACTTTGCAATCCTGCACTACGCCTTACTGTATATATGTTATTTATGAAATTGTATACAATAAGATATAAGTCCTACATAACAAAGTGCATTGATGCCCTTTAAATGTAATTGTATCATAGTTTAATTAATTAATGCTAACATTTGTATTATGTGCGTGTTTTGCGATATAGTGAAAGAAATGGTTTACTTCATTATATGATTATGGAACGCTTGAATTATGGTATTGATCGCTGTAGGCATGCTCTTGGAAATATTCTGTAACCAATTGCAATGGATATGTTTTTATTTCTTCAATTTCATTTCTACTTTGGTTATTTTTATACCCCCCGAACGAAGTTCTGGGGGGTATATAGGAATCACTCTGTCCGTCCGTCCGTCTGTCTGTCTCCAGATTCGTTTCCGGGCTATAACGTCTTTGTTCTTTGACATAGGCATACCATATTTGGCACACAGGTGGATCACCATGAGACGATGTGTCGGATACCTTCATGACGTCTATATGACCTTGACCTTAAGGTCAAAATTAAAGGGGTTTTTTGCAATGGATTCGTGTCCGGGCCATAACTTCTTTGTTCTTTGACATAGGCATACCATATTTGACACATAAGAGTGTATCGCCATGAGACGATGTGTCATGTACCTTCATGACCTCCATATGACCTTGACCTCAAGGTCAAAATTAAAGGTTTTTACAATGGATTCGTGTCAGGGCCATAACTTCTTTCTTCTTTGACATAGGCACACCATATTTGACACTAGAGTATATCACCATGAGATGATGTGTCGGGTACCTTCATTACCTCTATATGACCTTGAATTTTGGTCTCAAGGTCAAAATTGATTATAGGGTTTTGACATATTCATACCATAAGACATGGGTGTATCACCATGAGACTATGTGTCATGTACATTCATGACCTCTTTATGACCTTGACCTTTGATCTCAAGGTCAAAATTATAGGTTTATACCATGGATTTGTGTTCCGACTATATCTTCCATTTTCTTCTACAAAGGCATACTATATTTTTACACTCAGGAAAGAGGTAATTTATACCTATTAACAACACCCTTTGGGAGATTGGGATAATCGGGGGTATTCTTAGTGAACATTGCTCACAGTACCTCTTGCTTTTAAAGATACGCCAATTTTATACATATATTTCGGGCCATAAGACTGACAACAAATGATTTGTGGATTTTTATGTGTTTGATAGAAAGTTAGGTGAGGCTGTATGTACATGTAGGTAATTAGGGAGTATATGTTTCGAATCTTAAGAAGATTTCGTCTTTCTGAAAGTATGTTATTTGAAGCATCTTTTCGAAATATTTCAGTGGCTCTTAAAAGGGCCGCTTTTCTTCTCGACCTTTACTTCGTCACAAGAGCTCTCCTTATCTGTGCGCCATATTTCCATAGGTTTCCCAGGGAAATATGAACACCACCAGCCGCAAAGTCCTGGGGATATTTCAGCCGAAGTAAGATTAATCTTTTTACAAGTTTTGCTCGCAGAATTGTGTTGTTCCTCTTCCTTCTGAAGATATCGCTTGTCAGACCAGAGTTCTTCTTGAAATTACCACCCCTGTTTAGAATCTGTCCCACGAGAACAGTTCCAACTCCGCTGTCTTCTAGGACCTGCACCAGTTGTAGGACGTTTTCAGCCACCTTCCTAGGTTTTCCTTCAACGCTGATGTCGTTTCCACAGAGATGAACGAAAACTCGATCCGGGTAATACTGAAGCAGGTTTTCCAGGCAGGCTTGATTTGGCTCCTTTGCTGTCATGAATTAACTTAATAAAGAATAAGTTTTAGAAATTAACAAATCTATTTAATTATTATTATTGTAATAAATCAATAGTAACAAATCATTAGCATCCGTGACTCAGTTACCTCTTGTTTACACCTCGATTTCTATCGACATCAACTGGTCACTTCTCAACTAGCCTCCTGATTTCCAACTGCTCAGTTTACAACTGCTTCAAATGCCAACGGGCTTCCGTATTTATACATAACAGATGTTTTTCCAAGACCCGGATGTAAACAATTAGGTAACTAGGTCACTATTACAATGAGTATTTACATGTTATACAGAGCAATAGATATACAAGAAAGTATATCAACAAGATAAACACAGAAACATTGGTTATTATACAAGATGTGCCACATTCTCAACATAAACACGTTTATTTCCAATTATAAATAACAAGATCGGGATCGAGATATGCATGACATCGTCTGACTTCCTGTAATTTGGAGGGAATACACAAAATAGTATTTAACGATTTCCCGATGTATTTCAAGTATAAAAGATGAAACAGGTATTTACTATAATGAACTGACAATATTATTAAACGTAGTAAATGATAATAATACTGTAGGAATCTGTAAAGAGACAACATGCACAAAACACAAGAATCGAGCTAATCCACATTTTCTCCATAAGTAAACAAACATTCATTAACATTTATAACACCACCAACTCCAAAATATTTATTCTTGGGTCTGCTTCGATAGATCTTCCGAGACGCGAGACCAAAGACGACAGCTTTCATGATGATATTAAACAACTGGACGTCGATACCGTGGCATTTGTACATACTCGTGAAGCCACTCCTATCATATTATTGGCTGACTGGAAAGAGTGAGATTCACTCAAAGTACTGCTCATTTTACGTAGTTCCTTGTCATGAATTCGATATCAGAAAATTGTAATTTTATGATATAAAAAATGATTCAAATAAATGTTCCTAATTAGAACCAGGATCATGAAAATATTTCATTTTTTATTTTATTTTAAAAGTTATAATATATACATTGTGCTGAAATTATGTACCTATCAAACCATTTACAACTTTACAAATTACAAAAACTCACGGCCAATATGACCATGGGCAAAAAGTTACATTAAGAAATTTTATGAAAGCAGGACAAAATGTCACAGGTCAAAAAGTCACAGTTTTATAAGAAAATAAGACAAAAAGTCACAATTAGAATTATATTAAAGTAGAACAAAATATCACAGGACAAAAAGTCACAGTTTATAAGGAAATAAAAAATATTTTTTATTTATATTTATTAGCAAACATACATTGGAGTAAAATTCTAACAAATAATACTGTACAGACTTGACAAATAGTACATTGCTAGTAAAGCTTAGAGAAATTAAAGTGCGAGAAGATTGAGATCCGGTAGAGACTTGTGAGGAAAGTGAGTAGGAATGCAAGGAGGAGAGTCAGTAGGAGTGGGAAGTGCAAAGATGGTATACCATTAGTAACGCTGGTCATTCTTCATTCTTAGTGATGTCTCCTGGCATCGTCTTTACAGGTGGTCTGGACAGAAGAGCTGTTAGGTAAGGAGAGGCTTCTGGTGTACGAGAAGCTGATGGAGAGCTAGGTGTAGACTTCAAATGCTGAATAGCCAACTAGATGTCACCAACAACAGCTCTGGATCCCTTCTGGCTGAGATGTAACGCATCCCTGCTGAGTAGGTGTCTCTGGATGTGTCCTTTCATCCTAACAGACCTTCATTGATGGTTTCTGTATCACTTTCATCATCATGTTGCATATTTTGGGGCCATCTTAAAAAAAAAATAATTATATATATGGTGGTATTTAATAATTGACGATAATTCAGAAATCTTTAATGTATTAATTGATGACGTTGTTTACATGTTTTTTACTATGGTTGGAGCAGCTTCTACTGATTTTAAATAGCGCTTGCTATATTTTAGTATATTGGGGTGAAAACTCTATAACTGACTTGGATGGTTATCCTGCAGTCTTGGCAATGGAACTTTACTTGTTTTTCTATATCAAAATAACACGCTTCTTACCTTGTTCTGTAAGGAACCTGTTGCCTCTTCCTCGTGGGGTGTCACTTTGCTTGCAGCCATTTCCTCTGAAGATTTATGCCATTAAAGTGTAAAATTTACAATATAAGGTTTTTAAAAACTGTACTGTACCGACTTGACAAATAGTAAATTGCTAGAAAAGCTTGGAGAAAATAAAGTGCAAGAAGATTGACATCCGGTAGAGACTTATGAGTGAGGAGGAGAAATAGAAAGTGGGGAAGTACAAAGAGTATATACCATTGATAACGCTGGCCATTCTTCATTCTCGGTGATGTCTCCTGGCATCGTCTTTACAGGTGGTCTGGACAGAAGAGCTGTTAGGTAAGGAGAGGCTTCTGGTGTATGAGACGCTGATGGAGAGGTTGGTGTAGACTTCAAATGCTGAATAGCCCTCTCGATGTCACCAACAACAGTCCTGGATCCCTTCTGGCTGAGATGTAACGCATCCCTGCTGAGTAGGTGTCTCTGGATCTGTACTTTCTTCCTAACAAACCTTCATTGATTGTTGCTGCATCACTTTCATCATCATGTTGCACATTTTGGGACCATCTTTAGAAGACATAATTATATATATTGTGGTATTTAATAATTCACAATAATTAAGAAATCTTTGATGTAATAATTAGTAATAATTGATGAAGAGGTCTACATTTGTTTTTACTATGGTTGGAGCAACTTCTACTGATTTTAAATAGCATTACGATCCGGTAGAGACTTATCAGTGAGTAAGAGTGGGAGGAGAAGAAACAGAAAGTGGACAAGTGCAAAGAGTGTATATTATTGGTAATGCTGTCCATTCTTCATTCTTAGTAATGCCTCCTGGCATCGTCTTTACAGGTGGTCTGGACAGAAGAGCTGTTAGGTAAGGCGAGGTTTCTGTTGTAGAAGAAGCTGATGGAGAGCTTGGTGTAGACTTCAAATGCTAAATAGCCATCTCGATGTCACCAACAACAGTCCTGGTTCCCTTCTGGCTGATATGTAACCCATCCCTTCCGAGTAGGTGTCTCTGGATCTGCCCTTTCATCCTAAAGAAATGGTATCCAACGTAGTGGAGTGCCGGGATCTGGTAGATAAAGTTTCCAGCCGTTGATTCAGTTGATTGGCCTTGTAGTTGAAATCCTTGATAAACTCTGGTCTCGGCGTTGTCCCAGAAAATTCATTATCGATACGGGGAAGGACACCAGACAAGAAAAATGTGGGCTGATGGTTAGCAGAGTCAAGGTCAAAGGGAGCGAGTCCTTATGTGTGAAGAGTTTGTATGAGGTTTGTTCTTTGGTAGTTGTTAAGTGGAAAGTGTGATAGTTAATAGGCGATTGTTTCTGGGACCTGGTAGTGTGTATAATTGTTGTTTGTGTGCCTGGTGTACTGACCTAAATCGCCCAATAGATTGGTTTTCCCTCCCCTCATGCGTGTAATTATACCCCCGCAACAAGTTGTGGGGGGGGGGGGGTATACTGGAATCGGGTTGTCCGTCCGTCTGTAGACGCAATGGTTTCCGGGCTCTAAAGCGTTATCCTTTCCACCTACAGTCACCATATCATACATATGGACTACCCATGGGATGAAGATGTTCCCTATCGATTTTGGGGTCAAAAGGTCACGGGCACTGGACATCGAAGTAGCAATATGGTTTCCGGGCTCTAAAGCGTTATCCTTTTCACCTACAGTCACTATATCATACATATGGACTACCCATGGGATGAAGATGTTCCCTATCGATTTTGAGGTCAAAGGTCACGGGCACTGAACATCGAAGTAGCAATATGGTTTCCGGGCTCTAAAGTGTTATCCTTTTCACCTACAGTCACCATATCATACATATGGACTACCCATGGGATGAAGATGTTCCCTATCGATTTTGGGGTCCAAAGGTCACGCGCACTGGACATCGAAGTAGCAATATGGTTCGGTTTGTCATGCCATTTGTTTTTTACACTCAGAAAAGAGGTAGTTTATACCTATTACCAACACCCTTTGGGAGATTGGGGTAAGCGAGGGGTATTCTTAGTGAGCATTGCTCACAGTACCTCTTGTTGATGTTGTCATAGTGTATGTTAGAGTGATATTTGAGAGGTTTTGAGCATGGGTGGGGTTCCATTTTAGCTAAGAGTTTGTAGGTGCCGATTATAGTGTGGTGTATGGAGCTGTAAATTTGTCTGACCTTTAGTTATATGTCGTATGTGAACTTGTTTTGACTTAGTGCTTGTTTGGCAGTGTTGTCGACAGTCTTGTTTTCTTGAAATGCCGACATGTGAAGCTATCAACTGGAAGTGGATGTGTTGATTGTATTGTGTGGAATGGTGCAAGAGGGTCAGGATGGTGTTGAGTAGATCAGGCCTACTAGTTTGAAATGTTTGTAGTGCACTAAGAGAATCACTGAGAATTAACGTTCTCCGATATCCCTTACTGTGAATGTGTTTGAGTGCAGCAATTACAGCAATCATCTCCGCCCTGCAGCCCCTCACTGGCAGTGGTGACGTCTCCATATAAGTGAAATATTCTCGAGAGGGACGTTAAACAATATACAGTCAATCAATCGATCTCCGTCGAGCAGACAGAGATGTTGCCCGTGCATCTACCCCTCCTCCATGGACTGCTGAGATCATAGATGGTTGCACCCGTTTTACCTGGGTGGGTTCTTTGCTTCCATCAGTGTAGATTTTTTGGAACCTTTGGTAGTGATATGTCTATGTGTTGCAGTGCCATTGCATTGATTTGTAATGGGTTACTGTGTTTTTGGTGATTGCACTGTCGATATTGGTGCAAACTGTAGGAGGAGGAGAGGTCCATGAAGCCATTGGTAACAATTGTTTGGTTGGTGACTCGGGTAGCCCATAAGTGTTTGTATATTTCCATATTTGGTAGTCAAATGGTCCATTTCTCCTTCCCCCCTACATGAACAAGAGCCATAACTAGTTGACCAAAATCAAAATATTCTTTCAGCAAGTCCTGTCCACATCAATGAGTCTAGCGAATCGTCAACAGACCTCGACAATTCTTTGATCAATGACACGAATATCGTTATTAACGAGTCTGTCCACAGCTTAGCCAATGGTGCCTAGACATATCATTTTTAAATCAAGATGATTTATTACATGTTCTGCATTCCTACTCTGTATCAGAATCACACTCCACAATTCCTCAAGTTTAAAAAAAACAATATATATTTTGTTCAAAATAATTGCAATATAGCAGATGACAAACGCAATGGTTTTCCTGATGACTGTGGGATCTGGACCAAAAGGAAGGTAGTAAACACTAGCTATCTTAAAGAGAAATCGGGGAAAAGTAAAATTATTTATCTCAAAATTAATGTTTACCTTTCCAGCACTAAACAGAAAGGCAAAATCAAGTTTATTCCATTTGAACCACAACCATAAGCTTCTAAACTGTTCACACTTGCTCGTTACTACACAACCCTTAAAATGGACTCAACTTACAAAATACGCGTTTCTTGGCTTAATTCAACAATTGTTTTTGTAGTAAAGTATGTGGGCTGCTTCCTTGAATTCAAAACATAAGCAAGAATACATTCTTACACCACCCACTTTAATGCAGGAAATGTTAAATCTAATGAATAAAAATCAAGTCTTTAATGAATTAAATGCTAAATATGAAATACTTAGTGGGTCATCTAGTATCAACCAGGTGTATGACAAGAAAAACATGATGAAAAAAGAATAAATGAGTCAGGACATGTCGTACACAGACGCATTATTGCCAACCACATCAGGGAAATTGTCAGTTTATAGTGGCACCAGGCAATTCTTTAGTAATACCTATTATAAGAGATCAGGGGAAAGTGCCATGTTTAGTTCTTTACACTGACGACCAAATTGATATTAAGACTTTATGCTGTAGTGGACAGACAATTTTAGATGTTGACAAGACTTTTAATCTATGTGACATGCACGTGACTGCAAGAATTACGGATGTTTCGGGACTGGACAACACGTTTCGGGACTTCGGTTAACATGTTTCGGGAGTTCAGGTACATGTAACACGTTTCGGGACTTCATAATAATTTTGTTAGAAAATGAATAGATACTTGTTAAATTTTGTTTTATGTTTATAATTGGACGATTTGTAGTTTAGTGGACAAACAACAGATGCCGATGTGGGTGTACAATTTAATTGCACAGTACCCGAGACGAAAGACCCGTGATTATTTATATAAGTCCTTTATAAATTTATTTGTATATGAATACTTCATAACACCTTAACATATTTTAAAATTATTTTCAAAATAATCCTTTCATTTACTTTACTACCAATTTTTGTTGTTGAAAGATTCATTTTTATTTAATCTTTCTCCCGGGACCCTTTTATGTATACTTTGTGAATTAGCTATTGTAAACTGCTATATATTATTTATTTCATTATTATCATATTTTTCATTATTTTTAGTTATAACAGTTATAGTGCTTCTTAACAATTCTTATTGCTGTGGTTTAGATTCAGTGCTTAAATTTTATAGTGAAAGGCATTGATTTTAATTATTTTGTATTTAATTATAAACTTCTGAAATTATCTATTTATATAGCATGCGTGTAAATATGTGTTTTTGCATACTTACCTTTGTGACATTTGTATTTTAGTTTGTCTGTAGGTTTAAGACCTCTGTAAAACTCATGTTATTTGCTTTATGCTTGTACACAGAGCCAACTATAAATAAAATAATTAGTCAGCCCTCGACTAGTTATCATACGAAGACCTTCAAATGCGCTTGCGCTCTTTGGAATTGTGGGCATTGAGGTGATCTTGAAGTAGGTCATTCTTGATCACTTCGTAACAGTAAAAAAGAATTCTGTGATCTGTGTGCATTGATTTGCAAATATGAAATATGTTGTGTAAACAGATATCTGTATTTTCAGTTAAAATAAGAATGTCTTACAAAACGGACACATTATTTTCTTCGCTCAATAAAAAACAAAACTGGATTAAATTAAACTGGTTCCCACTTTGAAGGTAATCTTTAAGTACGCCATTCCTAAGAACTTCGTTACGAATTAACGAATTCCGTTTTATTGATTTTACGATTAAAATTTATTCTTTACACCATAATCATACCTGTTATACCAGTAGAAATAAGAACATTTTACTAAATGGAAAAGTAATTGCATAGAAACCTTCAACGTAAATTGGCAGTGTTGTAGGTTCTTAAGTAAACTGGCAATTTTAACTGGTTCGCAGTTCTTACCTGTGTTTTACGCAGCGAAACATATAAATGTTAATAAGATCCCTGTATATGATGCTTGGCCCCTGATGCTTAAATATTTCATGATTTTTAAACTTATGCACATTAAAAACTTGCTAGAATTTATATTTCAAATGTTTCTTTTTAATCATGTTTTAATACAGCTAGACTGTTATGAAACAATGTAATGAAATGGACAAGGAAGGCGATAAGGGCGTCTCGCCCATTGTCTAAATGCTGTAGCCGAGGGTGCTTTCACCGACGTCCGCAACCTATAAGTATAAAAGAGAAAACTGCGTCGCATCTTTCATTTCAGTCATTTTATTCTGTGCAAGGGATTACTTTGATTAGTGATACTATTACATAGAATTTTCTATCGTAATGATCATGTCCTGCGGACCCGGTCCAGAAACGCAGGTTATTTTAGCTATTAAAATAAAAGCTGAAAAAATTATTTCTTCCAACAAAAAATAACGTTTGCTAATGCTGAAATACATTCCAACAGGGATAAAAATCCAGTGGCTGACTCTCTAAGCTTTTTTCAAAAGCTAAACTTGTGACAATATACGTTTGTAATCTGAGGATTGTTGACTCATTGTCGGGCGGTTAGACAGGATGCGATTTTCACTCATTGCATGTTTATTTTTATTGCAAATATATACATATTATCAATAAAAAGATAAATCACATTCGAATTATATATTTTTAAACACAATTTGTCCCATATTTATTAATCTGTCATATTGACTTTAGTATAGTCCATTAAAGGGACATGAACACGATTTGAGCCCAAAAAAATTATTTTTCTATTTTTATTCGCCCGTCATATATTATGTTATGGCGCTGGCTGGCTGGCTGTCCATCCGGGGTCATGTTTTCCGGACTTTTTCCGTATTGGATGCATGTACAACTTTGAAAATTTGGTCACACTATCTCCCTCAAGAATTGTAAGATTGGTTCATCCTTGACCTTCTTTAGGGCTATAAGTAGGTCAAACAGTTTTCCGGACTGTTCTTTACAGATATTGCCCTGAAATTTACACATAAGCTTCCTTTTAGAGGGATACAAGTTCAGTTTGCATTTCAACTGGATTAGTCCGTACATTAGGACTAAAAGTAAGTCAAACAGTTTTCTAGGCTTTTTTATTAGTCCGTACATTAGGACTAAAAGTAAGTCAAACAGTTTTCTAGGCTTTTTTTCATTATGGATACAGATATTGCCCTGAAATTTAGTCAAAAGCCTCCTCTTGGAGAAATACAAGTTTATTTTGCATTTCAGCTGGATTGGTCCATCCTTGAACTACATTTGAGCTAACAATAGGTCAAAGAGTTTTCCGGGCTTTTTTTTCATTACGGATACAGGTATTGCCTTGATATTTAGTCAAAGGCTTCTTCCCCTCGGAGGAATACAAGTTCAGTTTGCATTTCAGCTGGATTGGTCCATCCTTAATCTACTTTTGGACTATAAATAGGCCAGACAGTTTTCCGAGCGGTTTTTTTTTCCATTACGTATACAGGTATTGCCCTGATATTTAGTCAAAGGCGTCCTCTCGGGGGAAGACAAGTACAGTTAACATTTTAGCTGGATTGGCACTACGACCAACAGTACTTTAGGGATAAAAGTAGGTCAGCGTTTTCCAGATTTTTTCTGCAATGGTCACAGTTATTGCTCTGAAATTCAGTCATAACCTCCCTTTCAGAGAAATACATAATCAGTCCACATGTCAGATGGATTGGTGCACCATGACCCACTTTAAGGCTTTCCTATTCAAAATGTGTGTTATATTCATTCAGAGTGCACAATATGCTTCCAGGTTGAATTTCATACGGACGTATATTGTACCGTTTACCTACTCTTGTTGATGTTTAGAATGCTTAAATTGGGTATTTCTAATGGTTAGCAAAAATATGAATATCGGTGGTCTAGCTCACAATTCGTTGTTATGTAAACAATGCTCGTGCCATGGTTTTGTTTACATAAGTTAAATATAATATAGAAATACTTTAGTTAAGCATTTTAAACAATATAAATGGGAAAATAAAATTTGAAAATCTTCAGCTCAAGTCGTGTCCATGCCCCTTTAATAGAGCATTTGTGATGAGCATCAATACGTGTAGTGCTTTAATTACTTACTTTTCTTATCTATGTAGTGCTTTGCTTGCTATGCGAATTGAATATCAGTAAAGTAAAAACCAATTGAAGCATTTTAAATACGATTTATTTAGCAATACTTACGTCAAACAAATGTTTACCATTATACAGATTTCAATCGCTCAAATAAATAAATGAATTATACAGCCAAACATTTTTTCCAACACCGCTAAGGTCCGTATAAGTTCGAGCACTTTCTCAGCAGCTGAGTGGTGCTGATCTGCCAGGCATTGTATTCCTCCCAAAGTTGGAGTCGATTCTAGGTCATTGTTTGTTCTTACGGACGCCATAAACACACTCCAGTTCTTCACATCAAATACTGCATTTTTGAACCCTTGCCTTCACACATATGCCATGAATCCATCCATGTTCTAACTCTTTGATCCTGTTGATGGAAGACTGATTCAGTGTGTTCTGGAGGCAGGAATGGTGGGTCTGTGACAAAACGGTGCACATCTTTTTCGTTGTAGGCTCTCTGAAACATGAAGGTTTTGTAATTAGCAACCCTTACTTAAAAGTTTTTTTTAAAAGAATTAATAAAAATTATCAAAATGAATAACATAATTGTGTCATTTCTGGAACAATTTATATAAATAAATATACCTCTAGTCCTAACTATTGGACTTTGTGACACAAGGCCTGGGTCCAATGGAAGACACATCCTTTTATCACAGCCCATGGAAATCGATTCCTCTTTATTGACATGAAGGAAAATACCAAAGGCACATGCTTCATGTGTTGCCCACTCCTGGTGAAGCTGTGAATGGTAACCACATGGAACGTTCCATCTATGTACTATGTCCTGGCTTGTGATAAGAGGTCGGATTGATGTTGGGTATACACCAAGAGGTGGTGATGTCCAGATGTAAAACTTATACGGTACCAATTTTGATGCACCAGATGCGCATTTCGACAAAATTATGTCTCTTCAGTGATGCTCAACCGAAATGTTTGAAATCCGAAATAACTCAAAAACAGCGTGCCAAAAAGTGGAGCCAAATTCGTCCAAGGATAAGAGCTATGCATGAGGAAGATAATCCTTAATTTTGAAATGAATTTCTAAATTTTATAACAGCAATTAAATATACGTCCGTATTTTCAAGCAAGTAACGAAGTACTTAGCTACTGGGCTGTGGAGACCCTCGGGGACTAACAGTCCACCAGCAGAGGCCTCGACCAGGGGTCATAATGTAAAACTTATACGGTACCAATTTTGATGCACCAGATGCGCATTTCGACAAATAATGTCTCTTCAGTGATGCTCAACCGAAATGTATACATAGACATTCAATGTTTGGAAGGCTGGCATCTGATTTCCAAAAAGTCTCGATCAAGCTGAAATTAAGTTATTTTGAAATATACAATATATAGTCCTTTTCCGCAATGTTCATTTTTACTGCAAATTTGGCCTCAATGTACGGAAATTCAAACGTTCGTTACGTCACCTTTACCGAAATCATATCAATGTATCTATAACTTAAAGACCCATCTCATGACCGTACGGTTGGTGAAAATGTAGGCGGAGCCTAATCAAAACATATTTTATTTACATAGAATAGTGTATATATATATATATATATATATATATATATATATATATATAATCCAAATAGAAAGAGTTGATATCACAGTCAAAATAATTCAATAAAAAAGCAGGAAAATGTACAGTTGGAACTGTATATTTTCCTGCTTTTTTATTGAATTATATATATATATATATATATAGTTTGTAAAAAAGAATTCGTTATATGATACAGTAAATACATCCAATAATAAAAGTCAAGAAACACAAAACTCGAATAACATTTCACTGTTAGCGCTTTCGGCTTTAATGCTTCTTCAGACAGTTCTAAAATGAAATAATATTGCTAAGTAACGTCAACATATCACGACGTAAGTAATTGTCCTTTGTGACGGCATAATAAATTACACTGGTAGCGGTATAATACACACAATATTTATAGGTTATAGATTCAAACTCCCCGTCGAGGCCTCATTACGTCACCTACGAATAGACCTCTCCTATGTGACGCAGCACAATATACAGATCTGTATATTGTGAGTCCGCGATTATCACGCAGGCAAATAACACTAAAGAAGTAGTTCGCAGTTAAAAGTTTGAAGATATTGATATTAATAGCATTAATATAAAATTGTGGATTTTATTTTAAACATAAAATGATCAAAAGATCATCAAAAATTAGGGAGACTCTGTTCAAATTATTGTGTAAAGTAGTGAACTTGATGTTTACGTTCTTGTTTTGAAAGTTGTTTACGTTTGACGTTATGTTTTTTCGTCATTCTATAGTGACGTCACAGTATACGCGGCCTAAGAAATCGCTATCCCATAATGCCTAAGTGGAAGAGTTTGGTTTGTGAGCAAACGAACTCTGGTGGAAGTTTGGTTATAGATTTTGTATGGAAAAATATGACGACCGAGTTTTTTAGCGCATAGACGGACCGAGCTTGCGACAAAAAACGAGGTCGTCATATTTTCCCATACAAAGTCTATAACCTTTTTATTATATACTTTCAATTTCATTTAGAAACTAACAATAATTTATTTTTAACAATTTCTTTATTGGTTTAACTGAGTAAAAGATGAAAAACACGAAAAATTTGAAAATTAACGACGTAGTAATTTGCTTGTGTATTGATTGTGACGTAACGTTTGCGGGCCGGAATGTTTCCGGGCATATATCGTGTGATATATGCTCGCAAACTTTTAAAGAAAAGTGAAGAGATGAAATTGAAAGTATATAATAATAGACAATACTTGGAAATCAATTACAGAGTTCATTTCAATGTAGTTTCAATTTTACACAGTTATTTTTTATTAAGTTTGGGATTAAACAATTTTATAAAGTATTCCTCCTTTGTAACTCTGGAAATTTCGCAGTCATTATACATTTTATGAAATGGAAATATGTTGAAATCTCCATGACCACAATTGGCAAAATGTTTGGAACATGGCGAATTTCTGATACTTGGATCGCGAATTCGCTGCTTGTGGACGCACACACGGGCGTTCAGTTTGATAATTTCACATGAGTATTCCTATTGACAAGACCTTTCCGTTGGTACTAAACCTTTTGACCTTGACATTTGACCTACTTTTAATTTTTTTTTTTACGTTGGTCATAACTTCTAAATGGTAAATATTAGAGCTTTTATATTGTACATGAGCATTTCTTGTGACAAGATCTTTCTACTGGTACCAAGATATTTGTCTTTGTTACCTTGCCAATCTTGTTTCAATCATTATTATGCTTTCCTTTCTTATTTTTCAGTAACATAATTAAAGTAAAAGAATAAAATCATACCGGCATTACATGTTCTATGTTGACATAGTTAACACCCATCACAATGGATGGCCTATTGTCTGGGGCGAACAATCTTCTTGCATGCAATGCATTTATCTGTGAGAAGAAGAAAAATCAATGCACAAATAATTGTAATAATAACGTACATTTTAACTTGCCGATAATTTTATTGTATGCATGTGAAATCCCTTAGAGAAAATATCTGCCCACATGAAAAAGAAATCTTACAAAATCATGAAGTTTTGAAATTAAAAAAACTGTTTTACAATTAGAGTTGTCAGGCAAATGATTGTACGGATCAGCATTTAAAAATTACTTGCATATTGCTTCTCAACTGACAATGTGCAATGCAATCTAAAATGTTGATTTTAAATTGTTAAACAAACATTTAGCAAAATGTACCTACTGCTTGTAACCCACAAAATTACTTATACCTGTATTTTAAACAGTCACCTTTTATTTCACAATAGCTGGTACACATAGCAATTATATATAAATGATCTAAACTTGTACATCTTCCAAAGTTCGCCCCGCATGCGGAAGGCCCGGGGTTCGAATCCCGGCCGCGACACACCTAAGTCGTTAAAACAGGTAGTGACAGTTCCATCGCCAAACGCTCGGCATCTGGTGTGAATGTCACGGGTCCTCGGAGATGACCTTAAAAACGGATGACCCGTGTCACAGTAGGTGTACATGTGGCACGCTAAAGAACCCTCACTGCTCAATGGCCGTAAGCGCCGAGCATAGGCCTAAATTTGAAGCCCTTCACCGGTCTTGGTGACGTCTCCATATGAGTGAAAAATTCTCGAGTGAGACGTTAAGCAAGATACAATCAATCAATCTTCCAAAGAGTAGACCTATACACGGCCTACGTCACAATCAAATGTAAATGCGGAACCACGCGTCCGTTTTCCGAAATGTGGTAATTCAAAGATATCAGTTTGATTTTTTTACATGGCGATATGATTGTCCGATATTAATTCCTTCCAAGGCGTTCTTATCAGCTGCGGTCAAATTTTGTACAATGTATTATTTTTTTAAAGAAGGGGGGAGCTAAAGATGATTCACACCTATTCTCAGAATAAGTTGCAATTTTCAAGTTGGGAATGCAAAATTAAAATGATCTTTTTATCTTCAAGGATTTAAATTTATTGTATAGTGTGGTGCTTCTTCTGTGTATACAAACATTTTGAACACTCGGGGATAATGGACCGAACAGTTATGATTGGGCAAAAAATACTCTTCGAAATTCGAGTAATTTACGTTGCTACAATTTCATTCCGAATAAACCTTTACATAATTCATTTGGAAACAATAAACATGTAGATTGAACATGTTATTACGGGAAATTGAACTATATTCTTCGAAAAATATACAATACTTGATGAACTAATCGCATCTGAAAACCACACAGAACAATCAAAGTATATCAACATTTATTCAGAATGATTTGTTTTCTTTTGTTTAACTTGCGTTTCATTACAAAACTTCAAATACATTCTATTATAGAAATTAAATCAATGGAAAGTTAGTAAGAAACCTATTCAAAGGAATTCCTAAACATGGATTTATTAACTCTAACGTCAAAATAGAAATACCTAATAAAGTATATGTAACGTAGATTACAGAAAATGCAACGTAGATTACAAGAATATCATTACACAAGTGAACCTTAAAACACTAAAACGAAAAAATATTTAGATGACCTATTGAAGATGAATTCACCTAATGTCACTAAAATATCGTATTTTGATCTTCACTTGATCAAGTTAATATCATAACGTAAATTACAATATTTCTTCATAACTCCAATACTATTATTTAGTGCCTGGGATCCTTTCACAACAAAACATCAGTTTTAAAATCTATAAATCTGACAAATTAAAAGCAATAGAATGCCTCAGAATTGATTCGAATAATACATGATATGAAATATGTATCCTTTCAAGTAATCTACGTTATAATTATCAAACATCAGACATACACTGAATTATCTGTTTCATTTCCTTACTTTCAACGCAAACTTTGCTGTTGCCGTTTCGAAATCTTCTTGTGATATTTCAAAACTTCTTCCCGTTCTACCATGCTTAGTTGGTTCAGTGATTTTGCACAAAATTTCATTTGGTTTCACCCAAAGCTCATCAGGATTAACAGGCCATTTATATAAGGTCCGTGTTCCAGGTAATGTTTTCTGGCTTGGGCGCAAAAATGTTATGAGAATTTCATCATCTTCGTCGACCTCAAGAATTTTCCCAACAAACCAATCATTTTCGTATCGGGTAGCAACGTACTGACCAACATTAACTTCTTTAGCCCAAGAGCATTCTTCTGAGTCATTAACATCAGAACGACCTTCCGACCCAGGGTTGTGTTCTTCATGTCGAGTATCATCAGCTGATTCATTATTAACTGCCACATCTTTTTTATTTCCCTTGAAGAGAGACGCTTCTGCTGTATTGTGGTATTTGCATTGAATGCAGTCGGAACAGTAGCAAGAGGTTACCGAAGTTGCTATTTTGCCCTTTTCTAGCCCGATGACACAATGTAGTTGCATTGTCCCTTTTACTGGGTGAAGATGTCGGTTTATTTCTGTCAATTCATCTCGCTTGGTTGCACAATCTTCAGATTTTACAAACACATAACTAGCACTTGTGTGATATCGCTGTACCTTGTCATGATAATCAAATGCATCTTGGACAATTATTTTGCCCCTGCTTTATGGCGAGATCAGCTGTTCGCTTAGATGTACCGCCTATTCCGTCGCATGGCCCTTTGCCGTGTCCGGATTCAAAGAAGTTCCAAACAGCTGTGACTCCAAAAATGTTCTCGTGGTCTGAAACGATGAAAAATGAACTCTTGTTTCGATATTGGGAACTTGGACTGTCGGTCCAGTAGTGTACAGTTTTCAGGTGTGGGATCTTCATTTTAATCATTGGCATTAACTTGTCTAGAATTGCATACACAGTCCCGAAATTGTGTGCCAAATCGTCTAAGACGAAAACATAGTTATTATGTGTCAATTTTCCGTCCGATGCCCTATAGTATGTAACTACAGGGTGTAGGGTAACTGCACATGAATTCCAATACGCGCTCTGCACTTCTTCTGCTGATGAACATGTGAAATTTTTAGCGAAATCCATTTGTATGATAGCGTGTCCTTCTGGCAAATTGTCTTTCAGATTATGAAGTGCTTCATATTGCAGTCGTACCCTAGCGACGTGTTCCTGAAATTCACAGATTTGGGTTTGTACCACAGTTACAAAATCTTCTTTTGTAATCTCCCTCTCTACAATCTTTGTTCTCTTTCTCCCATCAGGCATCTCAATCTTCTTCCACTGCTCATACTTGACGTTTTCTGAACTTATCTCCAGAAATATGTCATTTAAGTTGATACTACTTTCCTTCAGCTGCCTGGCAAACTCATCAGGACTTGTTGGGACTTTAACTCCAACAGACTTCATATTCTTCAACGCAAGGGCCATATTCTGGTGCTTCTGGCATAAACATGTATTTCGTGAAATAAATTTCGTGAGACAAATGTAATTTGGCCTTAGACGACAAAACGTGGCGAGAGAAATTTTTTCAGATGTCTCTGTTACAAACTTCATGTGTAAGCAGGCCATACTGTCATTCAATACCCGTTTTTGCATGTGTCCACTTTGAGTTCTCTTTTTGTCGTTTTTTCCCGGCATCATCCGGCTGTTATCATCTCTTTCTAGAAACTTGATAATAGAATTTCGAAGGGTTTCTCGTGCCTCCACTTTCTTCCGAATGATTGGAAATACATTGATTTTTTTGCTGTTGAAGGAATGCCTTGTGAGGCTCCCGCCAACATATTTTCTCATCCTATACTTAACAATTTTCCAGATATTATCTTTGAAATCAACTTTTTCCCTTTTGTTCCATTTTCTTTCCATGCACCATGCAGTTCCTCTGTCAGAACATTTGCCATAAGGAGTTTCCTTTGAATGGTTTTTGGCATCTTTCTTGGAGTTAAACCCTCTTCTCTTATCTCTGTAGAGGTCCGCTTCCTGGGTGTAAGGACTGCCTTTTCATTTGACTTTACTGAGTCTTCAGTTTGTATAGGAGCTTTCGTCTTAGACAAAAGACGCTGGTATCTTTTAGAAATGGTTTTCACTCTGCGACTCAAGTTTCTATTTTCCTCATTAAGTTTCTCTATTGTTCTTCTACATTTGGCTGTAGCTCGACTTACCCTACGCCTGGTGCGATTTCGTAGATCAATAGCAGGGAGTTTCACAATCATTGAAGTGGTCGAAGAGGCCTCTGTTGTTGATGTTATTTCGGAATCTTGTATAGATTCCTGGGACAGTTCCATTTTCATTTTCTCTCTGTGCTTCCGCACCGCCTCCCTAACCTTTTTACGTCTCTCGTTAGCCTTCTTTTTGGATTGCTCTGCTATAGGCACATAATAGCCCTTCACTTGCGCTCTTTCTCTTTTTAGATAACCCTCCCCTTCTTGCAGCTTCTTTCTCTCCCTATACTCCCTCTGTATTTCAGCTTTTGATTTCCCCATAATCTAAAGTTGTTAAAATATTTAAATATTTCATCTAAATTTTGTATTTGTTTTTGTTTACAATAAAACAGTAAATTATGAAACTTGTTCTGTACGTCCAAATTTTCATAGAGGATATGAAAAAATACCTTTATTCTTATGGTAATCTACGTTACATCAAAAAGTAATTTACGTTATCGCTGTGTTTTTTATATTATAAAGGAAATAAATCCAAATATGATGTATATATGAAACGCAAATACAATCTGTGCATGTTAATTTTATGTTTATCCTTGATTAATTACTGATAATTACAGTTTCAGTTAGACATTCACTGCCCTCTCTTACGTTGCGATTTCATATAGTAAGCTACGTTATCAAGGCATTGTAATTACTCTGTTAATCGTATTGAGCATAATTTGAATCGACAAACACTGCAGTGAAGTACATGATACTTAAGTAAATTCGTAGAAACAGATTATCTTAAAAAATAATCATCAAGTAACAGTGATAGAAAAGCATGTTAATAACGTAACTTACAATATCAAGAATGTATGATACATATGTTGTTTGTGGTGTCAAATGTTGTGTGTTTACAATTTGTGACGATAAAACTAATGTAATATAGAACAATAACCTGTTCTAATTCCAATTTAGTGAAAAATAAAACACTTCTTACCTTCAAACTTTGATAAGGATGGGCAATTCGAAGTTTCTTTTTCGACTTTGAAAATTCGCATCAACACAACTTCAAGGGCATGACGTAATCGGAAGCAGTAGATATTGATTTACAATACAAAAAGATACCGATGATCATCGAAAATTCCGAAAAAATATCTAGACCACTTGTTTTTTAATGTGTATCAATAATATGGCAACGAAGATTACAAAACGTAAATTACAATTTGCTTATAAGTAGACACACTCATTAGTGTTTGTATGGACAGATGTACATGTATCTATTCGCTTGAGAAATACTCCGTACACGATATGATATGAAATAAACACACAAACTTCTTGATATACATTTACTTTAATAGTTTTCCTGCGATCACGTAGCTTACATGCTTAAAACGACGGATTAAAAACACATTTTGCAGATGTTCTTATGAAGTATTTTGTCTCCAGTGTATATGCATTCAAATATTACATAATAGACCGTTATAATCTAATAAAGGTTTTAATATTAGCAACAGAAATAAAGAGTATTTAAGATTTTAAAAGACACATCTATATTTGGCAACGTAGATTACGTACTTCTTGGCGACATCGAGTAAAGTTGAAAGATGAATTTAAAAACCGATCTTACGTATATTGATACCTGTTTAAATATTCATCTAAACATGGATTTTGAAATTATTATTGTTATAAATACCTCGTGAAAGTCATCTTAGGTTTTATAAATGCGGAAATGTAGTATACTCCTTCGGCGACATTGAAGTTTAGGCAAAGTTGATGAGTTTTCTGATTTGTATTTTATAATTCATGGGAGTCTAAAGGTTTTTTCTAGATGAAATTGTAAGTAGAGTTACATTTGAATTAAAAACTACTACAAAAACTTTTTAAATACCGCATGTTTATCAGGTAGAGCCTGGAGACATGCATTCCGTCAAAATGTCTACTTATTCTGAGAATAGGTGTTCAAGCTTTAGATAAAAATCGGTTGGAGAACAGACAACATTTTGGCGGATGAGGGCGTCCGTGAGATACATTGACTATATCATGTATGTAAAAGTTTTACAATGATCCATGTTCAACATATGGAATTACGCGGCATCAGAAAGTTGGAGAGATGGATGGGAAAGGGGGACCAATTCATATTTCCACCAGCATCATAATAATAATATTATTTCTTTTGTGAGGATCCGGGTTAAAGTAGGTCCTCAGTACCCCATGCTTGTCGCAAGAGGCGACTAAATGGGACAGTCCTTCGGATGAGACCACAAAAACAGAGGCCCTGTGTCACAGCAGGCGTGGCACGCTAAAAATCCCTACTCAAAAACCGTCGGCGTCGAGAATAGGCCTAAGTTTTGCAGCCCCTCACCGGCAATGGTGACGTCTCCATATGAGTAAAAAATTTTCAAGCGTAATATTACAATTGCTAATTCAAAACTACGCAGCTGCTGAATCCAAATTATCATGAACAAATACATGGTAAGCTTGTGTAAAAATAAAAATTCACACTTCGCTGCTCCAGTGACCACAGATGTCGTAGTTATGTTCGCTGCTCCAATATTGCAGATATTGACGAAAGCTTCAAAGAACGTCGCAAGCTTCAAAGAACGGCTGCAAATAATTTGTTTTATTTCACCGACCGTCATAAATTTGTCATTTTTTCCTCATCCCCTCTCCTGTTTTTTCAAAATTATCGGGGCGGCATCTGTATAATGCGATTACAGTGTAGTTCCTTATTGAGATTGCATCTACATAGATCGGCGTAAGTGGTACGTATATCCAATTTATGTACATACAAATGATTCCATGATAAAAGATATAACACACATTACACACATGCATTAATCATATTAGCAAAACTATCAAAATTCGGTTTGTTACTTTCGTTTTACATTCACATTGTGAATACCATCTTCTAGAATGATTTGTTTTCAGATAAAATGTAAAATCTAATTCCAACCCACATGTATCTATAATACTTATAGTTTAACATAGTTCAAATTATTATCCAATGTTGTAAATATACTCAAATTTCACATGTCGTATGAAAATATGATAATGTAAAATTCAAGATTTTTTTTTGGGGGGGGGGTGTACTTGTTGTAGAGCTTATAGCTTTTAAAATGATGCGTCAACATATGATTTTCTTACGCAAATCCCTTTTCTGAGATAATAATCTGTAAATTAGAAACAATTCATTCAGGTTTAGTCCATAAAAATTGGAGGAAAAGACCAATATTGACATCAAATGGCATTTTCAACAGTATTTCTTTTAACATGTGTGGGCTCACAAAGTGTACATTATGAAAATAGTTATTCAAATTTATTAAAATAAATTATTACCTATCATTAAATAATGGGTATATAGTCTATGTTACTTATTACAGCCCATTTGTTTTGGAAAAATAATAAATATTAAGAAAAATAAGGAGGAATACATTTTCATTAATGCTGATTATATGTGGATGGGGTACTTACTTTTGAGAAGCAATAACAATGAAATTAGCATGTTGACATATATATTTTTCAATGTTTATCTATTACTGGAATATATATCTATCTTATAAAGGCAATTTTTTCATGATTGAGTCCATTTAAGGCAGAGTATAGGTCTACCTTAAATAAACATTTAATCATTAATACATTTAACCAGTGATTTACAATTTATTTTATCTTTCAACATTCTTGGAAGATTGAGTTTCTTGACTGCTTGACAATCTTTTGAAATTATAGGCCCAGTTTTTTAAGGGGGTGGGGGGGGTATTTTAGGTGAAGGGGGAAATTATAATTATGGGGAATTAAAAAATTTTATCCAAATTTTTCTCTCGAACATTGATCTGTTATCCATTGTTTTATACTTCCTCGAATATTGCTTTTATTGAACTTTTAAAAGGTATAATTACATGTATAAGAATTCTAAATCCTTGATAATGGAAAAATATTTCTTATCCAATTATTTGTTTGAACACTAAAACATGTGTAATGAATGGTATTTCTGAAAATGATTTGTCGACTATAACCCAAGAATAAAAGTAACATGTAATTATATATTCAACATTTAGGTATGTGTGAAAAGAAGAAAATATACTTTTTTCTTCGTTCATGTGTAGATGTACACATTTTGTAAAAATATATGTAAACACAGAATAAATTTTAAATTCACAAGGACCTCATTAAAAAAAACACACTATTTTTGCTTTAATGGGTTATCCTAGGTAGACTATAATATAAGTACATAATGTAGCAGTGATAATGTCTTGTATGTGATGACAATACTGTGATAACATCTGGTATGCTAAGTTTTATACAATTGACATTTGTATTTATTTATTGATATTTTGATGATATTTTATACAAAAGTGATTGTTCTCTCTGAATAAAACTACTACTACTACTACAACTACTACTAAAGAAAACTACATAACATAGATCTAAAATCAATCATTATTAAGATAGATGCTTGATAATTAATAACAGAAATGTACATTTCTAAATTATACAGACAGACAGACACACACACATGCACATATATACTCGTATAATATACACTAACCTGACATCGCTGGTCTTCGTTTAGGGTTTCAATGTGAAATGAGACCTTTTCTTTGGACAGGATCTCTTATTATCCGCCTCATAATGAATTTCCGTTCCGCGTTTTAGCAACACTCATTTTTATTGCTTATGGGAGTTTGTTCGTTATCTTCACCTTTCATGACCTTGGCCTTAGTTACTTATTCGATCCACGAAGAAATCCGGGAAAAGGATTGGTGTGTTTTTTTTTACTCGCTGAAAGTTGCAATAACTTGATTTTTCATTCGCAATTTCAATTTTTAACTCGCATTTAGCGAGTTTTCCCCCTTTAATTTTTTCAATTCCGTAGGTTAGCATGGAATCCGTTACCTGTTAGTATAGAACGCCATTCTGCATGTTCTAGCCATTTTCTCTTGCTTAGAAAAGACGGAACTTCTTTTATTTGGATAGATTTTTATCTAAATTCTTAGAGAAAAGTTAACTACCTATTAAATTTACTCTAGTTCACATATAGTTGTATATATGCAGCGTAATTTTGGTAATTAGCATGATAAGGAAAATCTAAATATTTTTATTAATTGGCGACTGCAATCAAAGCAATTACTGTCCTTTTGAAACTTTGAATTATTATTTGTCAGTTTTGTAGGTCCATTCACTATTTATATCGTCTTGATATCCTATTACTCCAAGTTATTCATTTCTTATATCATTTATTTTGCTGAAGGTCTTATACTTTCAATGTCTGTCTTGGTGCCAGATGAAACCGTGATCACAAGGATTAAGGTTAACAATTTCCTTTTCCATATAGTACCAAAAATAGTTCAATACATTTTAATTTTGCTAATCAAAAGTTTTATTTTGATCAATAAAATATATAATGTCCGTATGCATACGTGTTACGCCATGTTTTTGTGAACAAGGAGACATCAATGAAAGACGAAAATAAAGAACAGTGATCAATCTCATAACTCCTATAAGCAATACAAAACAGAGTTGTGCAAACACGGACCCCTGGACATACCAGAGGTGGGGTAGGTGCCTAGGAGGAATAAGTATCTCCTGTCGACCGGTCACACCCGCCGTGATCCCTATATCTTGATCAGGTAAACGGAGTTACCCGTAGTCAAAATCAGTACTAAGAACGGCCTAACAATCGGTATGAAAGACGTCAGACAGCATTTGACCCAATGATAAGTTGTATTGGTAAACTAGATAGTTAAAACGACCATAGAATTTACGAAATGCTGACTTTAAACGAGACTATTGAAACACCTGCACCATCAACTTGTTTGTCAGTAGCATGCTTCGATTATATTATACGCAGAACAAGCTCTTGCATATCTAATCAGTTGAGAAATATAAACACCACATACAGATGATAATGGAAGATTGCTGCATAAATATGAGAAGTTGATGATGGAGAAGCTGATGTCATCCCGTTTGTCATAAATTGAGTTGTTAGTTTGCCTTTAATATCTATTTTCAATCAAATATCCAAGTATGAAACAGAAGTGGACGACTCTGGTATCTTTTATTTCGATTGCACAGGGATATAATGAATGAAAACGACGATTGTTAATAGATAAAACGTCGTTGATATATGTAAATGTTGAATTGTAATTTCAAACATTTTTGTGGACGGAAATGTTGATAAAAATTGATAATGAAGAATTGCTGATATACTAAAGACATCCTTGTTCTGATTTGAAGAAGTTGAGAACTAGTTAACATTTATTTACTCAGTTACATCATGATATACATATAAATGTAATCAGTGACTAAAATAATATTGTTCAGTCATTCTATTTTTAGGTCACCTGAGTAAACTTAGGTGACCTATTGCAATTAGTTTTCGTCCGTCATGTGTTAACAATTGAACATTTTTAACTTCTTAATAACTACCAGTCCAATTCTTTTCAAATTTGCTATGAAGCATCAATGGAACAAGGGGGGCATAAATTGTAAATGTCAGGACTCCAGCACCCCCTGGGGCCCTAGGGGTGGGGCAAAAACTGCCCAAAAATGACAGATTTTCAAAAATCTTCTCCAGAACCACACGCATGTAAGAAAAACTAAATGCATAGTGATGTAGAGCAGGAAGGGCTCTACCAAAATTGTAAAGTTCATGATCCCCGGGGTAGGGGTTGTGACCCCAGGGCGGGGTCAAACTTGTTATATAGTGTTTGTGTGTAAAACACTTAAATAACATTTTCTTTAGTGCTTTTGATACTAAATTGAAACTAAATGAAAACTACATAAAAACCCTTACAAACAAAGATACATTGCTGGATCCAGTAAGTGCTCTACCAAGCCCCTATCGTTGCTCCTCACGAAAATGTTAACAGCTGTGAAGGAGAAACTTCAAACTTACTGTGCGACTACATATGCCAGAAGTGGTGTTAATCAAATGTGGATTCTAAAAAATTCTAAAGAACTTTTAGTAAACTTGAAATCACAGAATTTTTCCCAAATCAAAAGCATTAAAACCTATGACTTTTCAACACTATACACGACCATTCCTCACGATAAATTAAAGACTAGACTTTTTGACATCATAGACAGTTGCTTCTTCAACAAAAACGGAAAACGGAAATATTCATATCTAGTGATCAGTCATTCAAAAACTTACTTTGTTAAACACCTCTCTGATTCTACGCACAAGTACTCTGAAGTTGAAATAAAAAATATGCTAGAGTTCCTCATTGACAATATCTTCGTGGTCTTTGGTGATCAGGTCTTCCAACAGTCTGTTGGAATTCCCATGGGCACGAATTGTGCTCCTTTGTTAGCTGACCTGTTTTTATATTCATATGAAGCAGAATTTATTCAAAAACTTCTACGTGAGAAGAAAAAATCTCTCGCTGTGACCTTCAATTCGACTTTTAGATATATCGATGACGTTTTGTCTGTTAACAATGAAAGCTTTCATTCATATGTCGATTTGATATATGATTTGCCCAACTATCTATTTTGTATTGCTTGTAGGAGTTATGAGATTGGTCACTGTTCGTTATCTTCACCTTGCATATCCCTGTGAGCTCGAAATAAAGGACACCACAGAGTCGTCCACTTCTGCTTCATACTTAGATATTTTATTGAAAGTAGACATTAACGGCAAACTGACAACTCAACTGTATGACAAACGGGATGATTTCAGCTTCTCCATCGTCAACTTCCCACATTTATGTAGCAATATTCCATTATCACCTGCATATGGTGTTTATATATCTCAACTGATTCGATATGCAAGAGCTTGTTCTGGGTATAGTAAGTTTTTAAATCGAGGTAAGCTACTGACAAACAAGTTGATGGTACAGGGATTTCAACTGTCTTGATTGAAGTCAGCATTTCGCAAATTCTATGGTCGTTATAACGATCTAGTTCGTCAATACAACCTCGCATTGGGTCAAATGCTGTCTGACGTGTTGTTAAGCCGTTCTTGGCACACTAATTTGACTGCGGATAACTCCGTTTACCTGATCAGGATATGGGGCTCACGGCAGGTGTGACCGGTCAACAGGGGATGCTTACTCCTCCTAGGCACCTGATCCCACCTCTGGTGTGTCCAGGGGTCCGTGTTTGCCCAACTATCTATTTTGTATTGCTTGTAAGAGTTATGAGATTGATCACTGTTCGTTATCTTCACCTTGCATAGAGCAAGTAGTCTTTTACCAAAATTGTAAATTTGATTTTCCCCAGAGTAAGGGTTTTGACCCCAGGGTGGGGCCAAACTTAGTATATAGTATTTATGTGCAAGTTTGCTGATATTGTATAAAATCAAAATGCATACTTAGGAATAGCAGAAAAGGATTGACAAAAAATGATGAAATTCACAACCCAGGATAATGAATTTAGGATGACTCCAAATTAGTTATACATTTTGATGTTTTAATTTAATACACCTATTATTTAAAGCCTTTCATCGGTGTATGCACTTTTGAGGGCAGTGAAGTTTTAAGAACACATCTTGTTTTATAATGTTGCTGAACATTAGAATTTAGCTTAGATATTCAGAACAGGAAATTTTTTCTAGATTTCATAGCCCATGGAAGTAGTGATACTTTTTCACTAGTATTCTGGTGACCGATAAGGCCTGTGGCCTCTTGTTTAGTCATTACACTAAATTCTTAGAAAAATTCCTTAACTGGCAAGGAATTGATTAATTACGATCAGAAATAGTAAATTTTCTATCAATTCCTTATATGACATCATCAACTGAGGACCGCAATGTGCTGCGCGTTCTTTGTATTCATGGGGAAATAAAATGTATCCCATTACCAATTATTTTGTTTATCAAAACAAAAGACAAATGTTCGTAATTTCGGGGATAGCAAACATAAAAACATAATCGTTTTATGCTCAAATATTTTCCTCATATAAATTATCATTTTGTACAAATTTATTCATAAGTGGTATGATCCAATCTATATCTAATTCATTTGAATTCTCGCACTTTGTGGTATTCTATTAAATACTCTGTTTGACTACCTTGTTTGACATTGATATATTGATGAAGAACCATTGAAAAAAAAAATATCATAAGACTGAATACATCCTTCAATCAATCGATGCTGCACCAAATACATGTAAGTAATTTCTGTCAAGATATACGAATTGGGAACCTTTTGTCAACATAATTGAAGAAGAATCGCAGACAGTTGATGCGTTTATTCTACAGAGGTATACAGAAATAGAACTACAATCTACTTTTGTCGGTTTAGATATTCTTGTTCTTGTTGGTTTAACAGCAGAAATGTCATGCTATGCATGTCGTTCAAGTCAGAACCAATCCTCGGGGTGCTGGATTACTTTCTTGATGCAGCAATGTAGTCCTCCAGTATTCTTTTGAACTCGTTCATTTCTGTACGGAAAACACACGAACACGTCAATGAAAAGCTCATCATCTATGCATTCAATTTTTAAGACATCAAAATCATTAATAAACTGTACTGCGAATCACTAACGACGTCTTGCAAAACATAAACAAAATTAAGAAATTGAATACATTTTTTTTTTTATCAATGACCTTTAACAACGCTTCCTAGAAAACAAACTGATATAGAATTGTGGTACAATAGTAAATGCAATGATGTGGAAAGTTTAGTTGAGGAAGATAGGAGATAGAGATAACTAATAAAGAGAGGAGATAGAATGCAGTGGAGTTTAAAAGGTTAATGAACACTGATAGAGTTTTCCTGCTATGTAATGATGTGAATAAGGTTCCGAAGCACAGTCTTTTTTACTGTATATTGGTGTCAAAGAGGTTCCGAAGTACAGTTTGAAAACCGTTTTCTTCTGTATATTGGTGTCAAAGAGGTTCCGAAGTACAGTTTGAAAACGTTTTCTTCTGTATATTGGTGTCAAAGAGGTTCCGACGTACAGTTTGAAAACGTTTTCTTCTGTATATTGGTGTCAAAGAGGTTCCGACGTACAGTTTGAAAACGTTTTCTTCTGTATATTGGTGTCAAAGAGGTTCCGAAGTACAGTTTGAAAACGTTTTTTTTTGTATATTGGTGTCAAAGAGGTTACAAAGTACAGTTTGAGTTCGAACTCACCGTTTTCACTCAGCATGCGTGATAACATATCATCCAGTGGATCTTTGACCACTTCTACAAGTTATATGGTAATATATTGATATTACTAAGGCCAGTCATTTAGAAAATCAACAGTTCTTTAAGAGAAAATGTACTCTGATATCTACGGTATTTATATTCTAACGTCCTTGCCAATTGAATCATTTTCTTATGGCTACGAAGATGCAAGCATGAATATCACTGTATTAAAACGCGGTTTAAAGCAATACACACTCATTCATGATTTTATAGAATTCTGCAGAATGTACAATTTCGCAAAAAGAAAAACAACATGATATGATGTTGAAAGAGTGAATGGATGAAATTTATTTTGTATTTAGTTCTTACTTGATTTCCATGTAAGGTAAAGGTGTACAAACGAGACCGTCCCCTTTAGAAACTCCTCGAATTTGTTGACAAAACTATCAAGAGGGTCCTTATCTAAAAAAAAAATCTGACTAAGTACCAGTATCTGTAAAAATCACAAATGCGTGAGACATGACCAACAAATACATGCGGATGTCAACAAATACATGCGGATGTGATATCATACACGTGTATATCAATTCGTCACACTACAATACCAATACAACATGTTCGGTCAATATCTCCGAATATTTCAAATTTGCCTGAAAAGGTTCAACAGAAATGATAAATTGAAAAATACCCCTTTCAGGTAAATAATAATTTTCACACTATTTTGATGATATCCTATTAAATGGTGTTCCGTATAGTTAGAAAAGTCCTGATTTTGAGGTTAGGAAAGTGAATTCTATAGAGTGAAATATAGATCATGTTAATTTTTTTCTTTCCATAATCCAACCTTAGCTTGAATTTTACATAGATTTGTATTAGGAGCATTTATTTATGGAAATTTCAGATGAATGGTACATATACATGTACATAACAATATGATCATTAAATAATATTTCATTGACATATTGTTTACATGTACTACGTGGTCTTTGAGTGCTGAAAATAAATGAAGATTCACCATTACATGGAACGGTAGCGACATAATTCATGTTGTCGTATATTGTAGAATAAAGGGTGTACTTTCAATATCTCGTATGTTTGGAATAATTCAAAATTCATATTTTCCTCTCATCTTCAAATGAACTTTATCTCCTGTATGACATCAATTGATTGATTGATGTTTTCCGCCACACTCAACAATCAAGAAAAAAGAATATATTTCTTTAGCATTCGAAACAAATCACTGTAAAACACCATATCCCAGGTTACTTTTCTTCCAGTTAAAACAGACCATTTGAAAATCATCAATGTCGGATATTTACCATACATTGCCATTTTCCTAGTAGTCTTCACCATACCGAGTCTTGCACACACCAAAAATCTTTGGGTTTGATCAAAGTCACTGTTACCAACGTCCATTATTATGTTGCCTAGGAATAAAAAAACAATGGAACAGAATGGATTAGTAGCTAGCTATCTACTACACCAGTAGCCAAGTAAGGTGATCATTGTTTCCGATATTGATTGATTTCACAAACTACCGGTAATAAGCAAGACAAAACTTATCTTATACACACTTATATGTATATACAAACGTAAATTGATTTGCCTGTCCCATTAGATTTTCATTTCATATAATTTTGATTGTTTATTTTGGTTTCTCCTTCACATAAAGTTTACAAGTCTGACTTGAACTTGGGGATAAGCTGACACACGTTCAGTCCATTATGAGAAATGTCCTAGAGAGATCCAAGGAGTTACACAAGCCTTATCGAGATATAGCTGTCGACATGAAAATATTGGCTGCCGCTTCGAAACAAATGTTTTCTGATATTCGACTGTACATTAAAGAGAAATTATTGCGATTAGGCATGAAGTTGTCGGTTGTAGCATGTAACCTGACTAAATGTTTTATGAGGGAAGAGAGTACTAATTTTGAAGAGAAAACTAAAGGTTGGTTGTACATGTATATTGTTTAACGTCCGTCTCGAGAATTTTTGTCCTGTCTGACATTCTGTCATTCTGTCTGAAACTTTGCTAATAACTTTTGAACAGTAAGTGATAGAGCTTTGATATTTCACATGAATATTTTTTGTGATAAGACCTTTCCGTGGGTACCAACATGTGTGACCTTGACCCTGGAGTTTCACCTACTTTTTGAAAACTTTAACCTTGCAAAATTTTTTTGAACAGTAAGAGATAGAGCTTTGATATTTCTCATGAGTATTCCTTGTGACAAGACCTTTCCGTCGGTATTAAACCTTTTGACCTTGACATTTGACCTACTTTTAATTTTTGTTTACATTGGTCATAATTTCTAAATGGTAAATATTAGAGCTTTCATATTGAACATGAGCATTTCTTTTGACAAGATCTTTCTACTGGTACCAAGATATTTGCCCTTGTGACCTTGGCCATCTTCGGAATTGGCCATTATCGGGGGCATTTATGTTTCACAAACACATCTTGTTCACTCATGGAGACGTCACCATTGTCGGTAAAGGGCTGAAAATTTTTGGCCTTTCCTCGCCCTTTATGGCCTAGAGCAGTGAGGGATCTTTATCGTGCCACCCTGCAGTGACAGGGGGCCTCAGTTTTTTGCGGTATCATCCGAAGAATCGCCCCATTTAATCGTCTCATACTCCAAGCAAGGGGTACTAAAGACCTACCTAACCAGGATTCCCACGTGATTCTAACAGTAATCAAGGTCTTTAAGCCATATGTAACTCCAATTTTACGTTTCTATGTCTTATTTAAAGCTTGCTCATTAGTGATCCTTTTTGCCGCGCGCTGCGCTCGCAACAAAGGTAAGCATGAATAGTCCCCTACCGACGAAGTTTAAGGGGACTTTAGGTTTGCGCTTCGTCCGTCGGTCCTGCAAATCAGTTTTCCGCACTTTTTTCTGTTCTTGCAGATATTTGTTTCATATTTGGTATATTGCTTTGCCATAACAAATTTAATGATTAAGTTCGAATTTGGTTTTGATCCGTTGATTTTTCACTAAGTTATGGCCCTTGGACTTTTTCTAACTTTTTTGTTGTACTTACAGATGATTGCTTTGCCATAACAAGTTACAGATCAATTTTGAAATTTTCCTGTTCTAATCTTTGTACCTGAATAGTAGTTAATTTCCAACCATTCCTAACCTGGTTTCCCAATTTTCCTCTTTACCATAACCTTTGTCTCACAATGGACTTCGAATATTGCTGCGGTCTAACAGTTTGATGGATTACACATCTAAACCTTGAATACTTATAATTCATATAATAATCCCTCACGCATAGCTCTTATCCTTAGACGAATTTGACTCCACTTTTTTGGCACGCTGTTTTTGGCTATAATAGCTCTGAAACTTCATTGTTATTTCGGATTTCAAACATTTCGGTTGCGCATCTCTGAAGAGACATTATTTGTCGAAATACGCATCTGGTTCATCAAAATTGGTACCGTATAAGTTTTACATGTACATGATTTGCAAGCTATGGATATTTACGGCATATTTTAAATATTTCAAAACTCATCGCGCATTACTACACGATGTATAGATATCAATGATATCCATTGATAATATTTCACGGCAATTCCTCATACTCCAAAATGTGGAAATGACGAACAGTAATAAATGGAGATCAAATTTTTAAAAATGGTATTTCTGAATTGAGAGTAAAATTTGAGGCTATGAAAGCTAATCTTTGAAGCTATTGAATGTTGGGTATCCTTACTTGACATGCAGTCCATCAGGAACTTTGGTGGGCGATAGTCACGTGCGTTTTCTGCAAAAAAGACGGCGATATATTATACTTAACTTCATGATACACGCGTTGTAAACTACACTATATCAAGGTACGATCTAATGTATCTGATCTGAAAATAATAATCTGGATATATTTACGTGGTCCAATTTCATAAAAGAAAGCAATAAAGTTATTTCTGACTTCAAATAACTAGGACATGTTCATATAGCAATCGTTTAGACAAATTTTCATTAATAATGATACCTATTGTGTACAGATGAAAGGTGAAGATAACAAACAGTGATCAATCTCATAACTCCTATAAGCAATACAAAATAGATAGTAGGACAAACACGGACCCCTGGATACACGAGAGGTGGGATCAGGTGCCTAGGAGGAGTAAACATCCCCTGTCGACCGGCCACCCTATATCCTGATCAGAGTTATCCAGCAGATCTACAGTTCTGAATCGTGAAATGGCAGAGGAGTTTACCTCGCAACTTCAATGCAAAGGTTTCCTTAAACAATTCCATAATTGTTATTATCGGTTAACCATATTCCTAAGGTGGCCTTATGAAATAAGTTAATTATTATTTCCATGGACTTTACATCATTACTTCAAGGCGTGGAATATCCTGCATTGTTTCAGATAGAGTAATGAATTTGGAAAATCTGTATACGTACGAAGTCCTGCTTCGCGGATACCAAGAGAATGAAAGAGATCCACCAGCGTCTTCTCATCCACATTTATTTGTGATTCCACCTCAGGCAGCGTTCCGTTGGTTGTGTCTGTGGGCAGTGTTCCGTTGCCAGAGTCCGCGGACCTCTTTTGGTCATCCCCCGACAGGGCAATGCATGACAGAACTGAAGAAAATATGAATATCTAAATATCTTCACACAATGTCCATATCATATTTCCGTTATCAGACAAAACAATCATAAATCGGAAAAATACTCTTGACGTGAATGCTAAATTAGACTTGTCAATAATATCAATCTAATGCACGTGAATTAAAATAATTTTTTTTTTTTAAATTTCACCCAGAGAATATCGCCTATCTAATCTTAGAAGATTCCCATTTATATTCAATGGACCATTACGTGCTAACGTTTCGTAGTTTTGTTCATTATCGTTCACATCATAGTCGTGTTTACATTATCTTTGTTAACGTCTTGTACCAAAAACAGCTTTGCGAAAACCGTTGTAAATTGTTCGAAGAATCTGTGATTTAGATTGATATTATATGTTTAACGTCCCGCGCGAGAATTTTTCGGAGAATCTGTGATTTAGATTAATTGATTGTATGTATATTGTATAACGTCCCGCTCGAGAATTTTTCACTCATATGGAGACGTCATTTGGAGCTCGGGCGATCTTTGGCTAATAATTCAGACTAAATACATTTTATTACATTTATCATTCCCTCGTTGCAATATAAACATAATTCGATAGCCAAATATTTCATAAAAGTTGTGTGGCAACTGCAAGACCACAACTGTAACACCGTAAATTCTCTATTTGAAAGTTCGAAAGTTTTAGTGACCTGTAACGAGAAGTGATTGAAATATTACGTCGACATGATCCATTTGTATAACCCTAATATGCATACACGTATGCATCTATGACTGAGTAATTAAGAATATATATATATATATATATATATATATATATATATATATATACTAGAAGATATCTTGCATGGGTTGAAACTAGAGTAGAGAACTAATTGATTGATTGTTTTACGTCACGTCGAGAATTTTTCATTCATGTTGAAGTAAGAGGAGAGAACTGTAAATTGTGACTGTTATGATGACTTATAACGTAGATACTAGGTACAGAATTAGATCATGATGCATGCAATTGTGATATTAAAACAATAACTTTTATTGAATTTTCTAATGCTAAGTTCATTTGAATTATCCAACAAGGTTATCAAATCTAGATATCACCATGATATTTAAAGCAGAGTTTCAATGGTACCTGTAATACCTATTATGGTGTAACATTTCAAAATCAGGGACTGTTTCATTGCACCAACAAAAGAATTGATATTTACCGATTATAACAATGATTTACACACGCCTAATTGATATTTACCAATTATGATTTACTCACGCCTAGCCAACAAGAGAATTGATATTTACCGATTATAACAATTACTATATCACGCCTAATACTTCTCATTACCAGCTCGTTAGAGTTATCGCGCTTTGATGACTCTTGTGCGTCATTGGTAAGAAAATGCACAAGTCTCGTGAGAAAGTGCGAGATTACTGGGACATAAACAAAACGTTCATAGCACCCCCCCCCCCTTTTTTTTAAGAGTTAAAATATATGTTGTATTTTTAAATAAAATAACCATTGGTCAAACTGCATTTTTTAAATATTCTAACACTATTTTATTAAAGATGTTACATGTTTTTTAAACTCCACCACACCTATTTTAAAAAATCCAAACAACAATGTTTTCTGTCCTAAGTCCATCAATATTTTGTAATTTTCAAAATAGCTTCGATGCAGTTTGGAAACGCATTAGTTGTGTTAATTAGTGTTATAAACGTCTAACAAAAAATGCAGTTTGGAATATATATAACTTGTTCTAAAATATGGGAATTGAAGGGGGGGGGGGGGTGTACGTGTATGATTACAAAGTCCATGCCATATGAACCTGTCCTAATTGTATGATAAAATAGAATGTCTTCATAGTCTGACAGAATAACTTTAAAAACATATTAATCCCATTAATTACAAGAAAAGTTCTTGTGTTGGATGTGCATATATAGGTTTTTCCCTTCACAGTTCTTCTTGCGATTGATGCTTTATATCGGTCAGATATGGCAAATTTAGTAGCTTCTCTCCCTCACATAGTTAAATAAGTCCGTCAGTTTTCTTGTAAGAATATTCAATTCCTAAATTTGACTTTAGAATTTTAATCAGTGTTGTGGTTTGCAGTCGGTTATAATATGTATTCGATACCATAATGTATATTACGTATGCCTAAGTAATGTGTTTACATTATGTTGTCCCGGTAGCACGACTTTACGCGCCTTTAATTTGAAGAGTTCCACTAATGGAAATGATAAGTATTGATATTTGCCGATTATAACAATGATTTACTCACGCCTAGCCAAATACTCCATGGACATCTTCAGATAGGAAACCTCTTGCTCCATTTCATTGGAAATTTTACCCCTCACTGCTGACGTCAGATTATTCTTGTGTTCTAAACAAAAATAAGGCCCCAGGATTTTATTTATGAGATATGTTTTGAGAAATGAGGTGAGAGACATTGCAAATAGATTTATAATACTTACCATTGATAAACGCCTCCTTCGTAATATTCATAAAGTACCATATATCCTGCAAATAGCAAGTGTATGATGCTTTTAATTGTAATTAACATACTGCATAAATTCACATGGAAAATTCATAATACATGTATTTGAAAACACGACGATTTCAATAAAAGATTGGAACAAACCGACCATTGACGTTTGTGTATCCATAGAATAGAGAGTAAAGTTAGCTGGTTTTAAAACCCCGATGTCGCCTTTATGAAAAGAAATCCAAATGGAAACCTCCTAAGTATTTTTATCCTAGCAAACTTGTAAACAAAATGGTCTCATGAACAGTTAATTGTGAAACCTTAATGCTTAATCATATTACATCATAATTCGCCATGCCGTTTACCTTGCCTGGGGGTGGGGAAGGCGGTGGTGATGTTCCTGATTCTGAGTTGTCCCGTTTATTCGCGGGCTGTTAAGAGAGTATTTAATGTTAATCAGTGAATTATTGCAAACAAATCATGAATACCAACAAATAGGTAAATACCCCATCCAGTAAACCAATGATAATCAAAAACATGGTGATGTCAATCAAAAGTGGATTAAATCGAACATTGTTATACATCTGCACCAACGCCAAATATTCATTTTAATTTATGATCACTTTTCAGAGTATGCTCTTTCGGTAAAAGCTAATGGAATTTGAACAAATGTATATATACCCCCCACCTTGTTGATTGATTGATTGATGTTTTCCGTCACACTCAACAATTTTTCAGTTATCTGGTGGTGCCTAGTTTTTATTGGTGGAAGAGAGAACTCAGATACAATATACCTGGTAAGAGACCACCGACCTTCCGAAAGTAAACTGGGAAACTTTCTCACTTACCGGCGCGAGCGGGATTCGAAACCGCGCCGACAGAGGTGAGAGGCCGTGTGATTTCGAGCGCGATGCTCTAACCACTCGGCCCTCCAACCCTGTTGAAATTCAAAATGCAAACATCCTTAGTAGATACTATTCTACTCACTTTATGTGTTGACTAAGTGAAAAAACCTACATAGTTGGTTGATTGTATATTGTTTAACGTCCCACTCGAGAATTTTTCACTCACATGGATACGTCGTCATTGCCGGTGAAGGGCTTGCAAAATTTCAACCTATGCTCAGTGCTTACGGCCTTTGAGCAGGGAGGAATATTTATTGTGCCAAATCTCTGTGACACGGGGTTCAAGCCCAGTATTCAGACGGTCCGATAGTCCGACATGTTGACCATCACCAAATCTTTTAATTTATAGATTTAAAATCTATTCATGTCAGGTATTATTTTATGGAAATTTCCAGAAACCGCCAAAATCGACACATTTTAAATCAATCAATTTCTGACCAAAATCATTCAAGCGTGAACTAAATCAGAGAAACCCGATATTTATGGAAATTAAAACTGCTAACCGATGAAGTACAGGCAAAATATGTAGTAAATGACCCTTACAATTGCAGAGAAATTCAACCAATTTTTACACGGACGGACAAACATCATCAAGCTTTAAACCGAACTGCTTTGAAATCTGGCCAAAACACATAACTTTTTAAAAAATAATTATTGCCTTTCAATGTTATGTTTAAGTCTCTCTGTGTCTTACTCCCTGACATGATAAAATTCTTAAATCATTTTGAGATCTAACTGACTAGGTCTTTGTGCATGAATATGAATTTAGTAGTCTATGAAATTATTATCAAGATAATGATGTAATTGATATTTTGGTTGATGCTGAAAGACTGCTACACGTGTTGTAAGTTTTAATCAGTATTATCAATCAAATCAAAATGAATGTTACAATGAGCTGTCGCGTACAGAAAGTAATATTTTAAAAAAACCTTGTTCATATTAATGGTATGATTTGGCAGAAATAACATTCCGACGATCCGATAGTCCGACGGGCCGGTATGTCAACAAGTAAGATGACATGGATAACTTAATTAGTTTGTATAATTTAATCATTAAATCATATAATAAAACGAATGTTGCTGGGGGGTTTCAGTCAATATGATGATTTAGTTATCTTCGAAGTACAGTCCTTTGGGCTCGGTGAATATCGTACTACTCAGGAAGCTTAATCACTGTATTGACCTCAAAAACTGCAATATTTGTATAATGTTACATTTTTGATCAATTTGTTAGTCACTGGTACATTTTTTTTTGTATCTGTTAAATACAATGCAAAATATTGCATAATAAGGGAAATTTGGTTATAATTCTCATTTTTACCAAGAAATCAGAGAAATGGAACGATGTTTTAAAACGGCATTCCTCCTATGTTTCAAACATCAGCTTATACCAAAGGCATGTGTTTGAGTAACAGGCATTCTGATAAGTTGGGTCTGGTAATAGTGGGGAGAATGATGGTCACCCCTGTGGTTAGGATGGAAGCGATGGGCGTGATGTCCCTGACTGCGAGTTTTCCCCGTAGCCAAATTCAATATGAAAATAACCGCCTAACAATTTGTATGATTGATTGAGTGATTGAATATTGTTTAACGTCCCTCTCGAGAATATTTCACTCATATGGAGACGTCACCACTCCCGGTGAAGGGCTGCAAAATTTAGGCCTATGCTAGGTGCTTATGGCCATTGAGCTGGAAGGATCTTTATCGTGCCACACCTGCTGGGACACGGTACCTCGGTTTTGCGGTCTCATCCGAAGGACTGCCCCATTTAGTCGCCTCTTACGACAAGCAAGGGGTACTGAGGACCTATTCTAACCCGGATCCCCACGGGACAATTTGTATGAAACACGTCACACAGCATTCTACCCAAGGACAAGTTGTACTTGCAAACAATATTATATCCACCCTATTTCGATTACTTTTTCTGAGGTTGGAGGGGTGGTGGCGGTGGACGTTATGTTCCTGACCCTGGTTTTCCCCTTTTATCCGCTGGTAATAAGTAAGAGTATTATATTTTAATCAGTAAATTATTGCAAACCAAACATGAATACCAGCAACTAAATACAAACTCAGTGCACTGAATCTAATACCATGATATTTTAGAATATGTCATTAAAGGTTGGATTATATTAAACTTTGTTATACTAACACGAAATATTCATTCTGCTTTATACAAATATACATAATGACCTCAGAGTAGATGTCAACGAAATCTAAAAAAAAAAAAAAAATAATAATAATAATAACAAAAAAACACACCCAAAAGACAATGAATATTTATTTCCCCGAAGTCTAACTTATTGGAAAAACGAAACAGAAAAGCCCTGTCTAGCTACGGTGTATTTGTTATACAGCAAGTGTGTTGAGTAAATGACAAAAAGTGAAACGGTTGATATAGCTGCAATAATGTAGCCCTATCCATTTTTTTTTATTCTGACGTTTTCGGGATAGGGCTACAATTCCATAGGATCTCCGTAATGGTGCAAAATAATTTTATGAATAACCGATAATAAACTCTGTGTATTAGTCCCAAATGTTGTTTACACCAAAAGGAGTACCAACTTTGTGCTCGGGCATGTCTAATAAAGGTGTTTTTCATTAAATATCATGTACAGCATGCAAAATTCTTCGTCTGCTCCGCCATGATTGTTATCACGAGATCTCGTAAGTGGATCTAATGAAAAGCCTAAACATTGACAATTAGCTGCAATAATGTAGCCCTCTCTGATTTTTTTTTTTTTTTTTAAGGAGAGGGCTACAACTCCTTAGGATCTCCGTAATGGTGCAAATGCGGGAGTGATTCACTCCCGCAACATTTGCGCTCATTCTAAACATTTCCTGACTTTTTTTACGTAAATAAAATGATATTCTATGTTTCTTGGTCAATATATAAATTTACAACCTGCAACTTAAGATTTGTGAGGCTCTATTCTTCCGTTTTCAACAATTTCGATAAATTTCTATTTCTCGATTCATATTTGTGCGCCATGTTTGATGTACTGAAGTATAAACTTCCGATTGTCAAGTCATTTGCATATGCCATATAAGGTAGTATTTACATCAATGGAAAAGTATGGGGGCGAAAGCTATTTCGTTGGTATTGAAAAGGTTTGAATTTAATATCAAGTTAAAAACCAAACAGCAGAGTGTAAATTTTTTCTGCAACAATGATTTTCCTTTCTTTGTCGAAGTGGCTCGAGTAACTACATTTTCGCGCTGATTGTCAATGCTTAGGTTTTTCATTAGATCCACCTACGAGATCTCGCGATAACAAGCATGGCGGAGCAGACGAAGAATTTTGCATGCTGTACATTGTATTTAATGAAAAACACCTTTATTAGACATGCCCGAGCACAAAGTTGGTACTCCTTTTGGTGTAAACAACATTTGGGACTAATACACAGAGTTTATTATCGGTTATTCATAAAATTATTTTGCACCATTACGGAGATCCTATGGAATTGTAGCCCTATCCCGAAAACGTCAGAATTAAAAAAAATTGGATAGGGCTACATTATTGCAGCTAATTGACAATCAGCGCGAAAATGTAGTTACTCGAGCCACTTCGACAAAGAAAGGAAAATCATATTGTTGCAGAAAGAATTTACACTCTGCTGTTTGGTTTTTAACTTGATATTAAATTCAAACCTTTTCAATACCGACGAAATAGCTTTCGCCTCCATACTTGTCCTTTGATGTAAATACTACCTTATATGGCATATGCAAATGACTTCACAACCGGAAGTTGAAACTTCAGTACATCAAACATGGCTCACAAATATGAATCGAGAAATAGGAATTTATCGAAATTGTTGAAAACGGTAGAATAGAGCCTCACAAATCTAAAGTTGCAGGTTGTAAATTTATATATTGACTAAGAAACATAGAATATCATTTTATTTACGTAAAGAAAGTCAGGAAATGTTTAGAATGAGCGCAAATGTTGCGGGAGTGAATCACTCCCGCATTTGCACCATTACGGAGATCCTAAGGAGTTGTAGCCCTCTCCCTAAAAAAAAAAAAAAAAAAAAAAAAAACCAGAGAGGGCTACATTATTGCAGCTACGGTTGATAGGGTTACATCGTCTGTACTGTCGTTGTGGATTGCTTATTTTTTGTTTACCTGACTGCGAATTTCCCCGTTTATCCGCGGGCTGTTAGTTAGGAGAGAATTAGATGTTTCAAAATCAGTAAATTGTAACTGAATATATATATTTAATTTAATTCTTATTGTATCCTTGTCTCTGATTGGTCAAATTCCAATTGAGGAACGCAGGTTATTTTGTATAACCTGGTTTGGTATGGGGATACACCTCCTTGGCAACCAGAAACCGGAACTATTTTTTCTCTCTCTAAATTTACATCGCAACACAGTTTTCAGTCTTATATGGAATAGAAAGTCAACGTGTACAATAAGATACTTCGGTTTGATACACATACTGTTTTCTCGTTGTCAATACGCAAGATCGTAAATACTTAGTTAGCGGAACTCTCTTGTAAAGAAGTCCAGAAAAGCGTGTTGATCTTGGGCATTTTTTGTTTATTCAAACATGTCATCGGAAGACGATTTAACCTGTGCATTCCACAATTAAAAGCATTTTTAAATGAAAGGTGTGTGAAACGTCTGGATACAGGAAAAATGAACTCCTGAAATTAGCTCGCGAAGCTATATGTTTTGACGCAAGCTCTTCTCAGCTTTGGAAATTTCCTGGCTGAAAGCAGTGGGAAAAAAATCCACCTAATTTCCATTAAAATCTATCATTTGTGGATATTTCTGCGTATTAGGTTTCTTTCTTGAATCATTACTACAGTCTACTGCAATGCAATGATAGTGCACCATTGTTAAAATCAGGTGAATCGATCACGACAAAAGTTGCAGAACTGGTATTATTTACCATGATGCCCAGATTCTCGCATACTCTGGGTCTCGCGAGACTTTGAAAGGGGAAAGTAAAATTTAAAACCAAGACGGAAAAAGTAGTCGCGATCTTGCGTATTAGCGTCTACTTGTACGCTAATCACTGTTGTAAATCATCTTTCTCTGTATGATGATCGATTTTAAAATAGATTAAAACAAAGATATTATATTCAAATTAATGATTTACCAAGTAAGAATTGTCTTGTTCATTTTCGAATACATTTCTCACTGGGGAAAGGGGGGGGGGGTGTTTCATTGCTGATCCGCCTTTCAACAAAGCAACAAAAAAAAAAATCAACAACAAAAAATCATACGTCACATTTTACCACATGACGTCAATCACATTGACATGTGGATCGCGATTTGTTACTTGCTTACATATTTTCTTGTGTTGGATTTACTTGCATACAAGGGTACCGTAAGTTTTCATGTAGATCTAGTAGAATTTTTCACAGAGTTAAAATCCGCAAATTATTGCATTTCTGATATTAGATCTAGGCCTAAACAATGCGGCAATTTCCCGTATTTTCTCAATCTGTCGGAGATGAGCGACTTCAAAGTCGATCTCTAAAGGGCAGCGAAATACGCATTGCAAGCATAGTCTACACATATTTTTTATCATGACAAACTTCACCTTTGATACAATAATTTAATGAATAGGCTAGGCTCTGAGACGAATTGACAACGAGTTAAAATGGCGACCTTCTAAAGCTACATGTAGACGATTCGTCGTTGTTGCTAAGTGAATCATTGCGCGGCTCAGTTGACTTGTATTTTCCCGTGTTTATGTACATTTTGATAAACGAAGGATAGTATCTGTCTCCTGCATTAAATTATAAGGAATGACTTTAATTCTGGGGCAAGTTATACGAGTATAACCTGGTTTGGGTCAGTTTACGCTTTTTTTATAATCCGCGAATTAAAAAGCGTAAACTGACCCAAACCAGGTTATACTCGTATAACTTGCCCCAGAATTAGTCATTCCTTAAATATATATATAATATCATATGTATTTCAAGTCCACTGAAGCTAATGATATTCAACAACATGGTTCAACTAAACACTTTCTTACGAACACAAAATATTATATTTTCATCTCAGATCGCCTTCGATATATGGGCGCAAAATGACGACTGATGATATATTTCTAAAATGCTGATAAACAATGCCCGATGTCCTATTTATCAATGAAACAGTGAAATTCAACAACGTCCTATATCAGATCTGACAAACTTATAAACCAAACGGGCCTGTAAACAGCCGCGACTCAGAATAGTAACTGTTCACTGGGTTACCTGTGCAACTTAACTCCGTATTTGTTTTCCAAAAATGCTTTGAATAAACAGCAAAAAATAACTCACTGAATCTATGATTTCAAGAACTTGGTGGTATGAATTAAAGATTGGATTAAACTGAACACTGTTATACGAATGTGAAATACTCCTATTAGTTTCAAATCTTCTTTCAATATGTGACCTTAGAGTTGAGGTTGAAAAATTAGAAACATATTTCCCCAAGTCCAATTTATTGAAAAGGCAATCTAAAACACAACAGTCCTCAGTAAAAACAACATATTTCACATTTAGCATGTCTGTTGACCAAATATGTGAAACAAAACGTAGCGGTTGATTGGGTTTTTACCGTCTTGATTGTCGTTACTTACCTTTTTTGAGGTCGGGGGTGGTGGGGGTGACGTCCCTGACTTTGAGTTGTCCCGTTTATCAGCGGCCTATAAAGAGGGAATTAAATGCGAATTAGTAAATTATCGCAAACATGATTTGAATGAAAACGTCAGAATAATACAATAAAACTGCGGAACTTGAGTGCTTACATTTACAATGGCCAAGTCCCGAAGAAGTGACTCCCTGAACTGCCTAGTTTTCCGCAGATCCAAAGAACTCCGTGACTTGAACAGTGAGATACATGTTGACTCACTGACAAGAAAAATCAGAAGGAAGCAGGACAACACCGCTAATCTCCCCATCTTCACTGGATCACTGTTCTGGAGTTGGTTGATCCCTTTTATACATATTCGCTAAGGTCACGTGGTATTTGTTAGGTACGGATGGGTACTTCCAACAACACTAATGGTAATGTATAACTTGGTTGGTTGTCAAGTGAATATAGGATTATATCAAAGTCATATTTACACCTTTATATTTAGAAAATGATCGAACAAATTAACAAACTAGAATTAAACGTTTTTTGGATATTTCTAAATTTTTTGGAATGTTTGTAAGTTTCCTGGCATATCTTTAGATTTCCTGGGATATGCCTAAGAATACTGGATATTTATAAGCTTGCTGGAACATTTGTAAACTTGCTGTGATATATCAAAGGTTGCTGTAATATTTCTCTAAGCTTGATAAATATCCGAGCTTGCACGTGTACGTCTGTTATGCTTACACTTGTGTATGTGCCAATCCACAAATTAGAAAAAAGATGTAATCCCGATTTTGCAATGTGTTACTAGGATTTGAAATGTCACATCACTCTTTTCTGTTCTAAGAAATTACAGAGAATTATTTTGACAGAGGTTCTTAATTGGTTCTAAACCACAAATGTGGGACTCGTGTTCATGTTAAAGACTACATGAAATGTTACATCACTCTTTTCTGTAATAAGGTAGCAGGGGACAGTTTCGCACTATAGGCTTGGTCAACCTTTTCTTTAAAAACCTTTTCTTTTTTTAAGTGATATTACATGTGTAAAAATATACAGAATAATTTTAGGATACATGTCAAATGTAGCTGAGTGCTTAATAAAAATGTTGATATACAACATGTAAGTGTCACCATGATTCCTAGCATATAGATGGGTGCAAATACGAAACTAAGACACGTGGTCAGTTGCTGAAGAAATTCCGGTCAAAACATGCATGGTCCAGCAAAAGGTCTGTAGCTGAGAGGGAAGGTGGATGGCCCCATGTGAAATGTAGATTTTCAAGAAGGGCAGACAGGGTTTTTGATTGTGCACAGTGTCGAAATCCCCACGCTTGGTACTGTGAGAAAATCAAAGCAAAATTGTGAGACAGTAGGTGTGGCACGTTAAAGAACCCTCACTACTCAATGGCCGTTAGCACCGAGCATAGGCCTAAATTTGAAGCCCTTCACCGGTCTTGGGTACGTCTCCATATGAATGAAAAATTCTCAAGAGAGGCGTTAAACAAGATATAATCAATCTTCCGCGTGGACAGCATTATTTCGGGGTTCTTTTATCCCGTGGGGATCCGGATTAGAATAGGTCCTCAGTACACCTTACTTGTCGTAAGAGGCGACTGTATGGGACAGTCCTTCAGATGAGACCGCAAAAACCGAGGTCCCGCGTCACAGCAGGTGTGGTACGATAAAGAATCCTCTCTGCTGAAAGGCCGTAAGCGCCGAGCAAAGTCCCAAATTTTGTAGCACTTAACCGGCAATGGTGACGTCTCCATTGAATAATTCTCGAGAAGGACGTTAAACAATATACAATCAACCAATAGGGGTTCTTTTTCGAACAAAGGGAGGCAATATTCCTCTTTTGTTTAGGGAGTAGATAGAATACATCATTATGATCAGAAATCAGATTTATTAAAAAATATGCAAACGACAATTTCAAACCTTCACTGTAAGTAGAAAATGGAAATTTGGCAGATTGATCAATGTTCTCTTATCTGGATATACCAAGTAGGAGCAAGAATCAATGGCGAAATGTTGACCAGTATTTTGTCTTCAGATCTTCATGAAATTCGTCGTAAGTGTAAGCTCTTAAGATATTCATACATATGTACAGTGAAACTGTTTAGCACCTTACTCCAAGAACAATAACAGTAATCAAAATATATACGTCGGTCATATTTGTGTAAAATTGGGTAGTGGTCATTTGATGCGATTTCGTATTTAAGATTTTATAAGTGAACATATCAAAACGCCGAGCTCTAACAAATGACCGATGTAAATACATGTAACAATATATCATTTGTTGTTTAAATGTGCGAAGAATACGAATTTCTACAGCTGAAACATTGAATAAGTAGACTGTATGTTTGATGATTTGTCTTACTGTAGAAAAGTGCAACAGAACAAGTGCTGTTAACTTTAGATTACGATAGTGAAACGTTTGATGATTTTGATTTGCTTTAGTAAGTTAAAGAAACTTTCAGAAAATAGATATTAAGATTAATATCCAGAAAACAAATGATGTAAAAAGTATTGAATCTTGTTTTATTTCATGAATATCAACAAACATGCTCTACAATTTATATTCGATATAAGTTCAGATTTTAGGAGTATTCATAGATGAGAAAGTAAATCGACGTACTTCACAATTAAGATACAGATTTGTTTTCTAACTGGCAAGGTTAATTCACTTTAATGTATTTACTCAAGGCATCAACAGGATTATTAAAGAGTGGGCGAAAACATCATAAACTTTTGACTTTAACGACTGAATAATTTTTAAGATGAGTTTTGACCCCCTAGAATTGATCATAATGAATTCCAAAATTTATTTCACACGGTGAACTTTAAATGGAATACGGGTATTCAAATTATACATTATAGAAATTTCCTAATTTTAGCCATAGTGTTTTGAGACTGAAATGTCGTTAAGTTTATATGCTTTATCCAGGACGGTCGATGCGAGACATCACCGCTGACGCCGACAAAAACTTTGATGACAAAACATAACACCCATAGCCACAATTCATTGATGTACATATACAATGTTGACAAAACTTTTTCACTTTAATAAATGTAATTTACATTTGAAATTATTGAGGAGATACAAATAATTTCTTAATCTGCATGTTATAAATATGTCTGATTATTGTTTTTTTTTTAATGCATCCGTCTCTATTCATTTTTATACCCCCCGCAAACGAAGTTTGGGGAGGTATACTGGAATCACTTTGTCCGTCCGTTTGTCCGTAGACGCAATTTGTCCGAAGTTTATTTCTAATACCGCTGGACATATTTCATTCGAACTTTATGCACATCTTCTATATATTATGTAGTTGTGCATCTCCTATTTTCATTGAAATATTTTAACAGTTATAGAAGTTATGCACATTTTCTTTTCATGTTGGGGGTTGCGCACTTTGTCCAGAGCTTAATTCTAATACCGTTGAACAGATTTGATTCAAACTTTATTCTCATCTTATATATATAATGTAGTTGTGCATCTTCTATTTTCATTGAAACAGTTATGGAAGTTACGGACATTTTCTGGTTTGGTTGTACTTGTAGTAATAGACACAATTTACGCTCATAAGTCAATCAGGAATTGAAGAAGTGGAAAGAAGTTCAACAATGAAGTTCAACTACATTTCTTCTCATCCGTCCGTCCATCCGTTTGTCCGTAGACGCAATTTGTCCGAAGTTTATTTCTAATACTGCTGGACATATTTCATTCAAACTTTATGCACATCTTCTATATATACTAATGTCATTTATTTACTGACAAAATCAATGACAAAGTAAAGTTGGCATAACATAATGATCTTTAACAAAGTGAATATAAACTAAAGACTAGAAGAGTTGACCAGGGATTTGCAATCATACAGCCTAAAATGTGCCAAATAGTATTCATTGTTTATATTAAGCATATTTTTAATATTTCATGTACTGCTGTACTGTAGAATATACACTTCTGCATTCACATTGATTGTCCTGTAGATAATGTGAAAATATCCAATGTGCTTGCATTAAATATTTCCCATCATCTTATATGCCCCGCGGGGAGTATTAGGACAGTTCTAGTTCACATTATGATGGGACGTCATCGGATAAAAAATACGCTGTAAGTTGATGTTATTGTGGTTTTTCAGTATTTCGCAAATTCTATGATCTTTATAGTAATCTTATTAGTAAATACAAACTGTCATTAGGTCGAATACCGTGCGACATGTTCCATACCAATTGTTACATGTAGACCGTTCTTCATTGATTGGTTTGGACTAGGGATTACTCTGTTTACCTGATCAAGATATAGGGCTCACAGCGGATGTGACCGGTCGACAGGGGATGCTTACTCCTTCTAGGCACCTGATCCCATCTCTGGTGATTCCAGTACAACGTGTTTACCCTAATAAGATTGTTATAAGTCAATCTATAAAATGTCAGGGGTATTTTAGCGGTGTCTTTAACAAGTCCATGATTATTGTAGGAACCCCAAACTCTTCAGGAGTCCATCTCGTGTTGTACATGTATATACACCATACAGTAAATCGATGTCAATTTTCATCTGATAATGCTGTGAGCTACTATATGTATATGCAAAGATAAGTAAAATTAAAACCTTGTATCACACACTTCGCCCCGTTATCTGGTAGTGAACGATTCGTGTGTTTTCTCCCCTTTATATACAGAGGTTATATTTAGTGTGAACCTGAACAAAATAGCACTACAGCTACATTGTATAGTATCTAATTTTCATTATAGCTTGTCAAAGCTTTTACTACTGTGTATAATTAAATTAAATTAACTCTAGTATCAAATCAAGGCATAAAAGTTTTTGATGCAGTGAATCAAAGTTTTCAGTGGTCTAAATTTGATAATCCCATAGTAAATCAACCATAACATGTTTGCCGAGATAGTAAATTGAAGTATTTTTAAAAAAGTTTTTCAAAATGTCATTTTTATTTTTTACAAAACTAGAATAGCTTACGATAGAAAGGTATTTTTGTCGCGGAGGAACGATGGGGTAGAGCTTCTTTTTTTTGTTTTTTTTTTTGTTTGTTATTGCTGGCTTCATTTTTTTCTGGAGAATGTTAAATCTATTAGTTGCCATTATTTCTTCAATAATAGATAGGGATTTGGATTTGCCATATTCTCCTATCTTAAAATGATCCCACAGAGTGCAGTCTGATCGTTTGTAAATATCAAATTATCGCGAGACTTTTCCGCAGTTTTCGTACGTTGCATTAAACAGAAACAGGTTCTGACTTTTAATCAATTCAAACGCATCCATATTTCCCCAATCAGAGCGAAGGGGTATTAAGTGGTTGCCTTAAAATTTGTACATTTTTTTCAAAATTTAAAAAAATACATTTGTGGAAATTAACAATAGTGTGGCTTGTCGAAAAGTGAACATGTACAATGCGTATTATGACTGATGGGTGTTGTGTGCTTGGATAGCTCGTATCGGTCATTGCAACAATCGGTCATCACAGTTTCTTTCTTCTTCAGTAGAGCACCAATCAAAAGGAACCGAGTTTTAACCTTTGACGCCTCCGACCTGACATTTTAATTACTTTTGATATCCTATGGCTAATCGACTTACCTATGCAATTAATGTTGAGCATTGGTGGTGGAAAATTAAAAGGCGATATCTCGCATTACACATGTACATTATCTTTCTGTAAAATGAACTGCAATTGAACCCTCTCTATTCAAAGAGTCATACATTGGGAATCAATCAAATTTTCATCTATAGAAATGTATGAAGTTTAAAGAAAACGAATGTCATTTTACATCCATTAAGTAGTTCTCACGAGTGTATTTCAAACAGTGATATTTGTTGCCACTACATATTGCATTACAGTGGTCAGGCCACAGCAACACCGCAATGTGCAACTACTGTTAAACGCGGCCTTCCGAACCATGAAATTGTGCTGACAAATTTCATGCAGGGTTTTGTTTTTTTTTCAGGATAAATAACTAGGATAAAAAATAATATACAAAGACGCGACATGAAAAAACTGTCCCTAATGAAAATTAAAATGCACAGTCTTTCCCATTGGATACTTTTGATTTCTACATGATAAATTAAGGACATCATAATGTGTTCAATAATTGTTGAACACTCGACAAACTAATGCGACAAATCTGCAACAATTTTATAAATATATCTCCGTCTTTACGAACAATCTTTTAAAGAAACATTAAAGAGGCATACTATGCATTGAAATAGAATGCTGTCTGACGTGTTTCACACCGATTGTTAGGCCGTTCTTGGCACACTGATTTTGACTATACGGATTACTTCGTTTACCTGGTCAAGATATAGGGCTCATGGCGGGTGTGACCGGTTAACAGGGGATGCTTACTCCTGCTAGGCACCTGATCTCACCTCTAGTATATCCAGGAGCCCGTGTTTGCCCAATTCTCTATTTTGTATTCTTTATTGGAGTTGTGAGATTGATCACTGTTCGTTATCTTCACCTTTTCGTGCATCTGTGTACTGGAAGTTAACGCATGTACATAGTACTTTTTACACACATATGAAATTTTCATTAGCTTTCAGGATATGTGCTTGAATACTTTGTTAAGGTACAGAGTCTTTAAGGCGTGGAAATTGTCACATGAAAATGTTCACAAGAACGTGGTTTTATGAAAAGAAATATAGCGCACTTGGTATACAATTTCGCCTACATAAATACTTTGTTCTTGAATATCATTTTTTACAAATATTTTGCTATACAATGTCAGTTTATACATGTGTTTACCCAAATTACGTAATAAATATATCTATATGTAGATAGTATCATTATTTGATAAGCATAAATATCACCGTGATTATATAGAGTAACGTAATGGGCCTTAAAAATGCAAACTGTTGTAAAAGGCCATCCTAAACCAGAAATAAAACACTGAAATTGTTTTACTTGTGTATGACTGTACTTAAGTCCATTTGAGGAAATTTGGTTTAAGGTGGCCCTCTTGTTGGAAATGGCTAAAATATGAAGTAATCGTTCTCAAAATTTACCTTGAGATATAGCAGCCTGTCAAATGTGAAACCTTAAACTTACATACCTGGGTGGCATAGTGGTTTAGGTGATCGGTAATCATACACTTAAAGCATACATTCCGAGTTCAAGTCCAATACTTTCCCAATCTATTTTTTTTTTTTTTTTTGCTTTTCATCAGGGGGTGGGGGGTTGGGTATAAATTTCATTATGTGATACATATATTGTAACGAATATTAGCCATTTTCATCATAACTTCCAATATTTGCAAGTTACGACTTAAAGAAAAGGAATTTATTCTGAGATCACTGTATAGTTCCGTTTGTTTACACTAACCTGTTCCTGTGTGAATAGGATTTTCAAACCGTAATGTGGCTGACGAAAAGCTAAACAAGGGGACACAAATGCACATCATGTAATAAGTAAAACTAGGTCAAGGGAGGAAAATAACTGTTATACAATTTGACTTCTCAAAAGTAAATATAAAAACTCATGTAGCAACTGATATTTAGGCAAACCTAAACACTCGAATTATCAACCAAAGGCAAATGAACTGATGAAATCTATTAAAGGTGCTGCAGCCATGTCAGAAAAAGACAGTGAGCTAAGTAACCCCATTGTAAAAGGGTTGTTGTATGATATGAATGCACCTATGAAAATATTGTACTGTTCATCATTACACATAGGAACATGGTTTATTGATGAACGAACGACTCCTATAAATGGCAGTAATGCTAAACTGCAGCAGTTATTTATCTTGGCTAACGAACCATTGAAAACGTTGGCCTTATATTTAAAAATAACACGCCAGTCTATTATTGGAAACAGGTGTTTTCCTTTTAGATTTCTGAGTCGGCCGTTTCGTCAGCAAAAGCACTATTATACCTCTTTGGTATGAAAGAGAATTTAATCTTAAAATTCATACGGCCGGGCTATACATTATATACCTGTGTATCATGTTCAATGTGCATTATTCCCAAGAAAAAGATATTGAAGTAAACACTGACAGTTGGAAACGATGTTTCTTAAATCTATGGGGGTTGTATAAAAAATCATATAAACATGAACTTTCAATTCATTTGGGTACCGTAGTGATTTCAGTTTCTGTGGGTTACATATGCATTGTACGCATAGTTTTAGTAAGATACAATAACGTTAAAAGAGAATGCTTCAATGCTTTTTGCTTTATCATTTTTTAGGATTGAAAATATTGTAAGATTGTTTCGTTGTATGTACATTCGATCAGCACCAACTTATCTTCATTGCAAAGAACATCATTTCGATCAATAATTTTTTTTTATTTCAACCAATGAAAATATTGTAAATATTCACATTATGTATTTCCCCCAAATCCCTATATCGAGAGGAAATACATAGTCATGAAACAGAAAGTGATTTCAACCAAATGTGCCGCCTTCCACGGAAGACGGTAATCAGCAGGGGAAACTATAAGAAATCTTTAAAATACATAGTGTGAAAAAATGATCGAAAATAATTCTACACAACCAAATTCAGCGATGCCCCCATCAATTTTTGTAATTAAAAAATATGATCTTTTAAAACTCCGAGAGAAATCCAGGGGAAAATGTACTTTTGCACCGAATGTAAGCCGAGAACTTAAAATACACCATTCCAAAACAAGTCCAGCCGAGATTTTTTTCCCGCTTACATGCGTAGGGAATGACGAGGTTCTGGAAAACATAATTTAAAAGATAAGTATTTGTTAGATTCTAATATGCATTTTGAAATATATTCTGGGCAGAATGTTAGTTCTATTTCCCGCGGTTTGACGGCTACATGTAGATAATACTTATGCTAAATGTGCGTCCAGCAACCGACCAAACTTGTTAAAAATATCCCATCTCTAAATGACTCATAAATTGCTTTGTGTGTAGCCTGTTGGCAGGGGATGCTCACTCCCCCTAGGCACCGGATCCCACTTCTGGTATATCTAGGGATCCATGTTTACCCAACTCTCTGTTTTGTATTGCTTATAGGAGTTATGAGATTGATTACTCTACGTTTTCTTCACCTTTCATGTAACTGAATTAAAATTTGAATTTAACTAATTTATTTTTCAACACGTAGAGACGAATTTAGATTATAATGCCTCTGATATACCACTGCATAGGTGGATCCAGAAAGTTTCCAAAACGGTAATTGCATTTTCGATCAAGAAATATTGCTCAAGGGATGTGTGACCGGTTGACAGGGGATGCTTACTCCTCTGAAGTATGTGATTATTCCTGTAGTGTTTCCAGGGGTTCGTGTTTGACCCGTTATTGAATTTACACTCTTCATAGGATTTATGAGATTGATCACTCTCTGTTCGTTTATCTTTTTTCATGGTACTTGTTCTGTTTAACAGGGGAATGTTGCAATATGCCATAATGCATGTAGCACAAAGTAACCTTTTTATAATCAAGTTACTTTTCAATCCAAAAATGTGTATTTATGAGAGGGTACAATTCCTGTAAATGAATCACTGCATTGCACTGCTATAATCATGGTGAATTCGCAAGGGGTATAATTTATTTATGTTCATTACCAACCACGTGCTTAAGGATGTATGTTACATCGTCATAATGGCTGACGTCCTTTTTAAACATGAATGAAAGTAAAAATATCAGGAATATTTGTCGATTCTTTTCAAATATAATTGCCTAGCTGAGCAACTCAGTAGGATAGCATGTTGGCTGCTGAACTTCAGATCGCGGGTTCGATTCCAGAAGGCGTTTTGATTTGTTTTCCAAATTGCTCTCTACTAAAACTATTTCTTGACTAAGGAAAGTAAATTTTAAAGTTTTCAATTTCAAAATATTGTGGTACATTTCCTCCACTTTTCATTCATATCAAATTTCTCGGGTGTAGCAAATCTTCTTAAGGGGCATGGACACGATTTAAGCTGAAAATTTTCAAATTTTATTTTCCCTTTTTAATGTCTACGATGCTTAATTATGGTATTTCTAATAGTCAGCAAAAATTTGATTGATTGAATATTGTTTAACGTCCCTCTCGAGAATATTTCACTCATACGGAGACGTCACCATTGCCGGTGAAGGGCTGCAAAATTTAGACCTGTGCTCGGCGCTTATGGCCGAGCAGGAAGGGATCTTTATCGTGACACAGGGCCTCGGTTTTTGCGATCTCATCTGAAGGACCGCCCCATTTAGTCGCCTTTTACGACAAGCAAGGGGTACTGAGGACTTATTCTAACCCCGATCCCCACGGGACGCTAAAATTTGAATGCCAGTTGTCGAGGTACATGGGAGATACAGAGCTCAAAATTCTTTATTATGTGTACCATGTTTTTATTTACATGACGTAATCATTATTTCCTGAGCTATTGAAGATAAAGTTTTCATATTTTGTGTATTCATTCTTTGTGGCTAGACCTTCTTGTACTTTGGTGTTGACCTTGACCTGGAAGTTTGACCTACTTTTAATAAAAGTATTAACTATTCAATATCTCCTGAACTATTTGAGATAGAGTTTTAATATTTTGTATATGCATGTAGTTTTAGATTTTTTTTTATGTCTAATCAACCATGCATGATCAATGAACTCGTGACTTTGGTCTTATGCAGAACATAAGATCATGTTAGTCATATTGGTGTTGAAACATTTCTTTGATATGTGAATTCATTTACATTTATGTTGTGATCCTTTTGGGCTAAGTTGGGGCCACAGTATGGGGTCAAAATTTTTCTTGGGAATACAGATTGATAAATAAAAACCTTTAAAAATCACAACAGTTAGCCAAGGTGACTCAGGTGCGTGATGTGGCCCATGGGCCTCTTGCTCAGATACACACAGAAACTTCCGTTCTTTTAGTATAAAAATGACAGAAAATGTACACAATGCTACCCTTAAAATTCCCTAACGTCGCAAACCACGACCAAAATGTTCGATCCTCTCGAATTCTGGAGAGAGCTATATGCATGCGGACCGTGGCTTGAGGCGATGCTGTGATACTGCCAATAACACATCTGTCATCATTGATTGGAAAATGTTCGTATTAGCTTACCATGGCCTTGAAATTCAACCCATTACTTCAACACATTACTATTTATTAGTTTTGTTACTGTCTACATACTCTTGTTGGGTTGTTAAGTCCTTAAAAGAGAAGGCGACGCCAAGCCTTCTATGAACTCGTAATTTAACAACCCGACAAATTTTGTAGATTGTTAAAGTTCATAGAAGACTCGAAGAATTCAACAACGTTTTGTAGACAGTCATTAATAAACGTTATATGAAAAGGTAAAGCTAACGAACACTGATCTGATCTCATAACTCCTATAAGGAATACAAAATTAAGAGTTGGGCAAAAAAAGGACCCTTGGACACATCAGAGGTGGGATCAGGTGCCTATGGTAGGAGGAGTAAGCATTCCCTGTCGACTGGTCACACCCGCCGTGAGCCCTATATCTTGATCAGGTAAATGGAGTTGTTCGTAATTAAAATCAGTGTGTAAAGAACGGTGTCAATTGGTATGAAACACGTCAGACAGCATTTTACCCAAGGATGGGTTGTATTGGTGAATTAAATCGTTATTCTGATACATATAAACCAGTAAGGCCAAGTCAGTAATCGAAAGACCAACACAACGTCTCTTTTCCAGGTAAGCTCATTCTCGAGAATATGCTGTGATATACATTTTTGTAAATCATTAAAAGAAGAATGGAAGCAGAAAAGCCACCAAGACTTGTAGCATCACAGACAACCAAAGTTCTGTCATTACCAATCAGTTTTGCGCTATCAAGGCAAATTGCATTGATTCCAACTCAACGCCTTATCTAGAGGCTGTAAATACGACACTTCCAATGTATCAAACATATAGCTAGCTAAGCCTCAAAGGAACCACCAAGTTCAACCTCAGTGGCTATATGTATGAAGTAAATAAGAATAATCGCGAGACCGTGAAAAGACCCACTGGAAAAAACGTTCCCTTCATGTTGCATGGATGTCTAAAGAATGACTAAAATTTCCACTCGGATATTGGCCAACGATAAGATATTTTAATAATGTTACAACTGTTACTAAAACAGACAAACATGTTTCATAATCAAAGAAAGTACATGCCTATAACCTCTAATTTGTCTGAATTATATCACGAATCCATTCTTCGATACTTCAATTTCAATATCTGAGAGTATGTTTTATTTCCAGACAATCTATACTTATAAATTAACAAATTTTGCCAATAAACTCCGAAACGCGTGCTACAGAGTTCCTGTTCCATATGTGAGGTGAAGTCCGCAAGCTATAATAGAATCTTACTTGATTAGTAAATATCGTAACAGTAATTACAAACCTACTTTCGTTTTCGATAAACTACCCTGAAATAGCAAAATTGAGAGTAAGGTGGCTGATCTAAGTCAGTTTAAATGACAACTTCAGATTTAATACGATATGAAGTTAATCCGTTGTTTATCGATTCTTGATTTTGATTTTACAGAAGAAATAAGTTTTGATAATTGTTGAATAAATGAAATATGCCAGTTTGTTTCTTCAATCCGTGATTTTAGTATTGAAGAAGCCTTATGGAAATTTCCAGAACGAAGTCTACAACCAATTGCACATTATCGAGTCTTTCCGGCAACACAACAAGTTGCGATTGGTTTACAACATGATCAGCATAAAATTGATATGTAAGCATAAAATTGTGTAGGTGTTCAGTGTTAGTTATACTTATAATAGTTTTTGACTAGGCCCATATTTATCATTTTATGAAGATTTATAATTGTTTTACTTATATACATCTCATTCAACGAAGGACACCCCTCCCGAGACCAACGATCTGACACATCGATAAATTTTCAAATACGATATTCATCTGATATTTTCGATGTTCTTAATTTTTTCCGTGATTATAGATGTCACTGTTACGACTTTTTATCATAATTGATTAACAATTACTGATATGTACAAACACACTGGATAAACACAAAAAAAGTTTTTAATTGAACATATTTGTGAGGATAAAGATCTTGAAAGTAAGTAATAAGTCGAAAACTGTCCAATATGTCAGATATCGAATGGTCCTGGACTGTTCTGGGAAGTTTGCGCCTTATAATTATAACTTAAAACGTTTTACCGAAATTAGGTCGTACACTACCTGACAATGTCCAAGAAACCAGGCCATGTTTACAATATAGCAGTGTACTTGGTTTCCTTTATTTATATAGTACATTATGTTTTCGATTATTGTGTTTGACGAGAAGAAACGACGTGTCTTCATAATTTTGCCGTTAATTTGTCGTACTGGACAACAACTACCAAATTTTAAACACAATCGCAAAACTGAGTTTCAAATTTTGAAATTAAGAACGATCGTTCATTTTGTCTTTCGTCAACTATTTAGCATGACGGATTAAGATTGCATTCGTAAAATCCTTATTTAATTTTCAATACGGTGAGAGATCATTTATATTAGATAAGGAACATTTAATTTGGAGCTACCGAATACGGCTTTATTGGTTATTATTTAGGATGAAAGGTGAAGATAACGAACAGTGATCAATCTCATAACTCCTATAAGCAATACAAAATAGAGAGTTTAGCAATATACCAGAGATGGGAACAGGTGCCTATGAGGAGTAAGCATTCCCTGTCGACCGGTCACACCCGCCGTGAGCCCTATATATTGATCATGTTAACGGAGTTATCTGTAGTCAAAAATTAGTGTGCCAAGAACGGCCTAACAATCGGTTTGAAACAAGTCAGACAGCATTTGACCCAATGATAGGTTGTATTGGCAAACTAAATTGTTATAACGACCATAGCTTTTGCGAAATGCTGACTTTAAATGAGACTATTAAAACCCCTGCACCTTCAACTTGTTTGTCAGTACCCTGCCTCGATTTGAAAACTGATCATACGCAGAACAAGCTCTTGCGTATCGAATCAGTTGAGATATATAAATACCAAATGCAGATAATAATGGAATATTGCTACATAAATATGGGAAGCTGACGATGGAGAAGCTGAAATCACCCCGTTTATCAAAAAGTTGAGTTGTTAGTTTGCCGTTAATATCTATTTTCAATGAAATATTTAAATAAGAAGCAGAAGTGGATGACTCTGTGGTGTCTTTTATTTCGAGTTACAGGGATATATCAAATCGACATATGAATGAAAATTAGCATTATTAATAGATAAAACGTCGAATATCTACATATGTAAATCTCGCATTGAAGGTCACAGCAAGATATTTTTTCTTCTCACGTTGAAGGTTTTGAATAAATTCTGCTTCATATGAATATAAAACAGGTCAGCTAACAACGGAGCACAATTCGTGTCCATGGGAATTGCAACAGACTGTCAGCACAATTCGTGCTCATGGGAATTGGAACATACTGTTGGAAGACCTAATTACCAAAGACTGCACAGATATTGTCAATAAGGAACTGCAGCATATTTTTTATTTCAACTTCAGAGTACTTGTTCATGGAATCAGAGTGGTGTTTAACAAATTTTTTTTCGGGTTACTGATCACTAGATATGAATATTTCCCATTTCCATTTCTGTTTAAGAAGCAACTGTCTATAATGTTAAAAAGTCTAGTCTTTAATTTATCAAGAGGAATGGTCGTGTAAAGTATAGAAAAGTCATACGTTTTGATGTTGTTGATGTGAGAAAAACTTTACGATTTCAAGTTAAGGTTATGGAGATAACTTGAAAGATAGGTCAAAGCCTCTTCTGCAATCAAATCCGAATTCGATACATTGTGCACTTATTGTACGTGAGTGGAAACATTTGTGTGTAGTATTCAGCAGACAGTGAATCGTTAAATCAGACTGAGTGTGAAATATACTGTACGTTATTCTGACAAAGATTCATTAATCAAGAGATACATCTAGAACACGTTCGTTATCTTAAGCATCAAAGTTGAATATGGGGATTTTCTCGAGGCGTTGCAGAATCAATTCTTATTCTGGGGTGAATAGTATGTTAATGGGGGCTCATTTGGAGTTACATATTCTCTATGTTTTCCAGAACAAAATACCGGTACTATTGTAGGGGTAATTAAGTTTGAATATTTAGAGTGCTTATATCGGGAAAAAAATCCAGAGAAACTTTTCTTTAGATATTTATGTCTATATAGATTAAAATTGACCCGACCAGTTTAAGAAAATGCTATATGAAACACTTAGCAACAGTATATATACAAGGAATTACCATATAAGCATATCAAAATTCGTCATCTACGGAGATGGATACAGATATTTTCCCGAAACATGTGACTTACATATGTAAGTTTCCATTTACGATTCAGAGATCCATGCATCTTTATATTTACAATGTGCGAGGTTTTAAAGAAGGTGAGGAATTTGTGCTGTTTTTATATCATTTGTTTTATTTTTCTAAAAGTTGAATATCTTGAAAAAGCATTTTACCGTAGAATATGAAGTGTTTGTTTCTCTGTAAAACACCCTTTTTAAAAAAAGATCCTTTGAATGAAATCTCCAAATCAGGTGTTCTGTATCACGTGATAAAGAAATCCATACTGGATTAACCGAGTCCAGAGCATGGACTTGTTATTTTACAAAGAATCGATGTCAGCGAAAAATGTATTCTCGATATGAAATAAATATTCTTGCTGGAACGTGAAATTGAATAAAAGGCATCGAAATAATCTAAATTTTAATTACCCTCGATTTATATATATATAATTTAATTCTTATTGTATCCTTGTCTCCGATTGGTCAATTTCCAATTGAGGAATGCAAGTTATTTTTGTATAACCTGGTTTGGCATGGGGGCACACCCCCTTGACAACCAGAAGCCGGAACTATTTTTCTCTCTCTCTCTAAATTTACATCGCAGCACTGTTTTCAGCCTACTATGGAATAGAAAGTCAACATGTACAATAAGATACTTCGGTTTGATACACATGTTGTTTTCTCATTGACTCTGTATGTATAGATTAAAACAAAGATATTATATTCGAATTAATGATTTGCCAAGTAAACATTATCCTGTTCATTTTGAAATACATTTCTCACTGGGGGGGGGGGGGGGGGGGGGTCATTGCTTGATCCGTCTTTCAACAAAGCAAACAAAAATTCATACATCACATTTTATCACATGACGTCAGACACATTGACATGTGGATCGCAATTTGTCACTTGCTTACATATTTTCTTGTGTCGGATTTACTATTACCGATAACGTTGCATACAAGGGTAAGTTTTCATGTAGCTGAAGTTTTCACAGAGTTAAAGCCGCAAATTATTGCATTTTTTGATAGATCTATTTGAAGATTTATTTTGGGTAGGTACATGTATAAACAATGCTATTTCCCGTATTTTCTCAATCTGTCGGAGACGAGCGACTTCAAAGTCGATCTCTATATAAAGGACAGCGAAATACGCATTGCATGCATAGTCTACACATATTTTCTATCATGACAAACTTCACTTTCGATACAATATTTTGATAAATGGCTAGGCTCCGTAGAACTAAGATTAAAGATGGCGACCTTCACATCGAGACGCTTTGTGTCGTTGCTAAGTGAATCATTGCGCAGCTCAGTTGACTTGTATTTTTCCGACTTTATGTACATTTTGATAAACGAAGTTTAGCATCTTTGTCTCTTGTATTAAATTATAAGGAATGACTTTAATTCTGGGGCAAGTTATACGAGTATAACCTGGTTTGGGTCAGTTTACGGTTTTTTTTAATCCGCGAATTTACTTCTGGGGCAAGTTATACGAGTATAACCTGGTTTGGGTCAGTTTACGCTTTTTTGTAATCCGTGAAGCGGATAACTCGTATAACTTGCCCCAGAATTAAAGGCATTCCTTAAATAATACTTGATATGAATATGTACATGTAACTATCGAAGCTTTTTATTTTATGTCAAAACCAATTTCCATTTACTCCATGTCTAAGTGGTGACATTGAGGTTAGATTAAATTTTCATGTGTACGTCCTTCATTCTATCTTTAATAAATCGAAGATCTTTCATGCAAGACACATTTGTCACTAGTCAAAATGTGTTGTTGACGTTTGTTTGTTTGGTTCTTTCCTCATTCGTTTAGCGGTCAATATACACTGTACATGTACTGATAAAAACCATCAAAGAAGTGAATTTTAAAGGACATATCTGTCTTTATTACGAATCAGACATGAAATCAATTACTTTGAAAAGCTATTGATTAAATTCCATTACTTTGAAATTTCATGATTACAATTAAATTACTTCTCTCTTGGATAGTAATTGATTAAGTTACAAAAATTATTACTTTTTTTCCTAAGTAATCATGATTACATCTGAGTACTTTATCAAGAAACGTTTTGATGAAGTGCATACTATTACTATTTATTAGGAAAATATATACATAACATTCATTTAGAAAAGTGTTTCAGCATTTTAAATTGCATTAGTTGATGAAATGTTTTCCCCCAAATCAGGATATTTTTGCCGAAAGCTCATGCATTGTGACTTTCAATAATGGAAAGTGGCATGAGGTCCCCAGCAATGAAATGAAGGAGAGCACTAGTAATGTTGCGTTGTCGAGGATCTGAGGAATACTTTTACCCGGTGTCCAATGACAAATTGTTCTTTATTTGGTGTAGAAGACACTTCCTGTTGTTTCAATCCCTCTGTTTTCTGTGAATGTGAATTAGCTGTATCATTATCCACATCACATTTTAGCAAATAGCAGGTTTGACTTTTAAATTTAGGTTTTGCTTATAATTTGTAAGTCCTATAATTGATTTTTTAAAATGATTTACTATATTTAAATGATTTTTTTTTTTGTATTTACAGATATCACGAAAGTGCCTAGTTTGCATTTACATGTAGCTTGAAAATAACGACCAGTGATAAAATAAAATACGTTCCTATCAAACGCTCCGGATGTTAAGTAGCCCTTCCTTGAATTTAATGACCAGAGAAGCGTTGCTTTTATGCCGACGATCACAATGATTTTATAAGAAGTGCGTTATTGTTTAGATGATTTTCTTTAGTGTGATGGAATGGACGCATGTATATATCTGAAAATAAAAGAACCAAACGCATTTTAAATGAAACGCCTTCGTCTTGTTTAAAATATCAGATAATCAAATAATTTAGCAGTATAGGATATCTACGAGCGCAAATAGAGCAATTAATATTAATGCACTACAATTTTACACAGTAGAATTTAGAAAAATTTCAGAAGAAATGAAAATGTTATGGATACAGAAAAATATATTGATAATTGGTTTAAAAGTTTATTAATTATATTATATTCTAAAACAGATTTACATGACTATTAGAAAACAGTACAGTTGATTACCTCTCTTTGTCGGACTGTGTGCTCACTGTGAACGTGTGGATAAGAAGTAAATACGAGGTATTCCAACCGTGTACTCGTCGTGAACGTGCTGTTTGTACACAAGTGAATGCAATGAGCGTGTTGTTTGTACACAAGTGAATGCAATGAGCGTGTTGTTTATACACAAGTTAATACGTTGAGCGTGTTGTTTTTACACTAGTGAATGCAATTAGCGTGTTCTTCATACACAAGTCAATACGTTGAGCGTGTTGTTTGTCCCAAGTGAATACAATGAGCGTGTTGTTTCTACACAGGTAAATACAATGAGCGTGTTGTTTCTACACAGGTAAATACAATGAGCGTGTTGTTTCTACACAGGTAAATACAATGAGCGTGTTGTGTGTACACAAGTGAATACGTTGAGCGTGTTGTGTGTACACAAGTGAATACAATGAGCGTGTATTTTGTACACAAGTGAATACAATGAGCGTGTTGTTTATACACAAGTGAATATAATGAGCGTGTTGTTTGTACACAAGTGAATACAATGAGCGTGTTGTTTGTACATAAGTGAATACAATGAGCGTGTATTTTGTACACAAGTGAATACAATGAGCGTGTTGTTTGTACACAAGTGAATACAATGAGCGTGTATTTTGTACACAAGTGAATACAATGAACGTGTTGTTTGTACACAAGTGAATACAATGAGCGTGTATTTTGTACACAAGTGAATACAATGAGCGTGTTGTTTATACACAAGTGAATACAATGAGCGTGTTGTTTGTACACAAGTGAATACAATGAGCATGTTGTTTGTACACAAGTGAATACAATGAGCGTGTTGTGTGTACACAAGTGAATACAATGAGCGTGTTGTTTGTACACAAGTGAATACAATGAGCGTGTTGTTTGTACACAAGTGAATACAATGAGCGTGTATTTTGTACACAAGTGAATACAATGAGCGTGTTGTTTGTACACAAGTGAATACAATGAGCGTTTTCTGTGTACACAAGTGAATACAATGAGCGTGTATTTTGTACACAAGTGAATACAATGAGCGTGTATTTTGTACACAAGTGAATACAATGAGCGTGTTGTTTGTACACAAGTGAATACAATAAACGTGTTGTTTGTACACAAGTGAATACAATGAGCGTGTTGTTTGTACACAAGTGAATACAATGAGCGTGTTGTTTGTACACAAGTGAATACAATGAGCGTGTTGTTTATGATAAACAAATACAATGAGCGTACTGTTTATACACAAGTAGATACAATGAACGTATAGTTTGTACTAGAGTAAATACGAGATATTACAGGCACACTGATCTATTGGTTCATAATCTAAACACTATTGCAGCAGTGTAAGTCGACATAGTGACTATAAAACACTTGCTTGGGAATTACTGAATAAAACTCAACTATTGATTCATGTATGCCTCCTATGAGAAGAAACCGTCTAAGCAGTAACAAAATAACCCAACACTGTAATGCAGTTTTGTCGAATATGTCATTTATTGAATGACATAAGGTAAATTGTTAAGTAAAATGGATAACAAACCATTAAGGGGGATCACCTGAATAAACAATACCTGCTGAAACATGTACATAGGTGTCAGGTAAAGTGTGATCCCCCTTTGAGACTGACTAGAAAAATACATGTAGTGAAAGTACAAATACAAGTTATAGAGTACATGGAACATGCATACAATATATACATAAATGAGTTAATCCTTGGAGGCTTCCAAAAATTTGCGCCTTGCAAAATACCACCAGATTATATTGCAAATAAAACAAAATCAAACCTGCAAACCTTGATAGTAACAATATGCAACTCTATATAAAGAAACAGTATTGACAAAGGGTGGGTGGTGGGTTTTATTTTCACAGCATAATAACAGGCTTTGGAAAAGGACGCTTGGAAGAAGGACGCTATCTAAACAAAGAATTTGATTGGCTCAAAAATCCGTTACTATCCGACGGTGTAAAAAGTTACAAATTTCTCAAAGCGGCATATATTGAATTATCTGTTGATAATATTGTTTTATACCTCATATGAGAAGAAACCGTCCAAGCAGTAACAAAATAACCCAACACTGTAATGCAGTTTTGTCGAATATGTCATTTATTGAATGATATAAGGTAAATTGTTAAGTAAAATGGATAACAAACCATTAAGGGGGATCACCTGAATAAACAATACCTGCTGAAACATGTACATAGGTGTCAGGTAAAGTGTGATCCCCTTTGAGACTGACTAGAAAAATACATGTAGTGAAAGTACAAATAGAGGTAAAACTCAACTATAGATTCATTTAAAATTCGTTTATCATTAATTCTACAATTTTTAAAGTCTACATCAAAGAATGTTTCTTATCACATTTGAAAAGCATGATTGAAATAATCAAATATTTCACAAAATCAATAACATTTTAAAAATCCTTGCAAAATTAATATAAATTGATTATTCATTCATTGAAGTTAATATATTGATAATAAGATCTTTTAATAATACATTGCATTTTCAAATATAAAAAGTGTTATTCATCTAACCATCCACGAAGGTCAATCTGAGGTGAATAACATGATTGACGCTGTACATTTATAGTTTATACAGATCCTGCACCCACACGTTGTTGACACCTTCAACTCCAACAAAAGCCATTTGCTGTGTTTGATGACCGTTTCATGGGGAATATTTTAATACATATTAAATCAAAATCGCAATTTTTCTGCAGACGTGAATATTTGCTTTTAGGCCTTCGATATTGAACGCGGTGGTGGTAGGGTGGTAGGGTGGAGATGCTAGTGTTTTTGTCTCTAGTCATTACATAATTACTTTATAATTCACATGATAGAGAATTCAAATGTTCTGAACTGAAATATATTGACCCTAACTTTATGTTAAATAAATTTCACGGTCAAAGAAATAATGTCACTTTGTACATAAATTACCCTGCCAATTTCCAATGAAAGATGAATAAACACCCATACTTTTATCAGATAGAGAGCATTTTTAACGCAGTTTATTTATAAAAGAATAGAGCATATAAGTTTGTGAAATTCTTATCATTTTCTTGAAAACAGACGCATAGAGCCGGGGAAGTAAGGATTTTGTAAAGTAAGCTCATCCTAATTTTGGATTTTGATGTTTGTTCAAAATATCTAATAGTCTTTTTCTTTTTGTTTGTCAAGAAAATTAGAAACTGTGATCTCAACTTATCCCCCAGGTGCCTCCCGTCACATAGCAAAACGATGTACAGCTTATCTCCCAGGTGCCTCCCGTCACATAGTAAAACGATGTACAGCTTATCCCCCAGGTGCCTCCCGTCACATAGCAAAACGATGTACAGCTTATCCCCCAGGTGTCTCCCGTCACATAGCAAAACGATGTACAGTTTATCCCCCGGGTGCCTCCCGTCACATAGCAAAACCTACAGCTTATCCCCCAGGTGTCTCCCGTCACATAGCAAAACGATGCTACAGCTTATCCCCCAGGTGCCTCCCGTCACACAGCAAAACGATGTACAGCTTATCTCCCAGGTGCCTCCCGTCACATAGCAAAACGATGTACAGCTTATCCCCCAGGTGTCTCCCGTCACATAGCAAAACGATGTACAGCTTATCCCCCGGGTGCCTCCCGTCACATAGCAAAACCTACAGCTTATCCCCCAGGTGTCTCCCGTCACATAGCAAAACGATGCTACAGCTTATCCCCCAGGTGCCTCCCGTCACACAGCAAAACGATGTACAGCTTATCCCCCAGGTGCCTCCCGTCACATAGCAAAACGATGCTAAAGCTTATCCCCCAGGTGTCTCCCGTCACATAACAAAACGATGCTACAGCTTATCCCCCAGGTGCCTCCCGTCACATAGCAAAACGATGCTACAGCTTATCCCCCAGGTGCCTCCCGTCACATAGCAAAACGATGTACAGCTTATCCCCCAGGTGTCTCCCGTCACATAGCAAAACGATGATACAGCTTATCCCCCAGGTGTCTCCCGTCACATAGCAAAACGATGATACAGCTTATCCCTCAGGTGCCTCCCGTCACATAGCAAAACAATGCTACATGTTAAGAAAATACCGTGTTTTAGTACGTATTACTACAAATTTGAATACATGTAAAGTTCTCATGTAAAAACAAGCAACGATAAATTAATTGCATTGATCTATCAAACATATACAGTTTCGAGCTATTTCGAACGAACTTTGTTCCCATGGAGATCCGAGAAAGATCCCTCCCTGCTATGCGCCGAGCGTACATGTAGGTATACAATTTACATCCCTTCACTGGCAATGGTGACGTCTCCATATGAGTGAAAAATTCTCGAGCAGGACGTTAAACAATATACAATCAATCAACTGAAAGAAATTTTGACAATATGCCTACATGTATATACATTGTAATAACGTACCTTGTGATTTGATTAAAGCAACACAAGCTGTAACTTGACGGTATTTTTTCAACTATCCAATTATGCACCAAATAACACCATCTATCAGTATAACTGATATAATACCCAAGATATGAAGAAAAATTCAGCAAAATAATCAAGGAAATATTTTTTGAGAGCATACCTAGAATGAGCGTTTCATATAAACCGCAATTACGTCGTATACACGGACATGGAAACAATGATTGGCGAACACAATCGGGTTGCCTAGACTGAGATCATATATAAAGACAGAAATTGACGTAATTAACTACAAGTTTCGTTTGTTTTAAAATATTACATCGTTTCCTGAATGACAAGAAGTACCATAAGTATAAGAAAACGATAATTATTAAAATGCGCCACTCAAATGAAATTTTGATAGTAAATTTTGTACAGAATTGGCATGTTAAATTGTTTATAATCTGACTCGTGATCAGTGCTTCTCTTTGGCTTTTTTTCCGAAATGTGTGCATCCGAGGTCAATGGATATCGGAGATTACGAGCAGGAATTACTGGCAGGATGAAAATGATTCATGAATGGACATTTTTGCTGATTTGACGGGTTTATTGCTTCAAATTCAGTTTCTGTAAAGTTATGTACAGTGTATATTCAACCACAAATACCGTATGATAAGTATTTGTTCTTTTATTTTACACTTTTTTCACCATCAGTTACAGCTTAAAAAAATCTACCGTTGACATTACGTCACAAACTAGAACTCGCTCTGAAGTCGGATACACGTTCATAAATTAAAGAATTTAGCACACTGAACTTGGTATGTAATCGGTCTATCTTGTCTCCCTAAAACGAGCTTTACTTTCTAAGCAATGTTTATTTTATTCTGATAATGAATACATGCTGACCATTCTGATGTATACCATCCATAGAAAACTTTCTTAATCCAAAGATACAATATCATAAATGTATGATATCTTTTCGATTATCCAGCGTTGGATGATTGAGATTCCGGGTTACCTGGAATCAAAAGGTATAAGTAGCTGACTTCCTTAAGCATGATATCTGAAAATCGATGACATGTTGAGACACCTAATATCACTCCTTGTCATATGTGCAATGGTATATCTAATGTAAACACAAAATCCCTTAAGGTATTCAGGTAAATATTGAAATATCAGGTTACTTTGAATCCAATGGTATAAGTAGCTGACTTCCTTAAGCGTGATATCTGAAAATTGATGGCATATCAAAATACCTAATATCACTCCACTTCACATGGTAAACTAGTCAGATATCTAATACAAACATAGTTCCTTCAGATATTTACGAAAAACTTGAAAATCCAGGTTACCTGCAATCAAAAGATATAAGTAGCTAACTTCCTTAGGCGTGGTATCTGAAAATTCATGACATCTCAAGATACCCAATTTCACTACTCGCCATACGTATCGTTGTAAGTTAGTTACATATGTAATATAAACACATTTCCTTAAAGTATTCACACAGATCTTGAACTTTCATTGTACCGCTAATCAAAATGTATAAGTAGCTGATTTCCTTAAGAGAGATATCTGAAAATTGGTGGCGTATCAAGACATACCATATCACTTCTTGTCATATGTATCGTCGTAAATTCGTTAGATACGTAACACAAACACAAGTTCCTTACTATATTCACACAAACTCGAATCAAATTGTAAAAGTAGCTTATATCTCAAAATGGATGGTACATGTATATCAAATGAATGAAGGTCTAAATTCGATCCGAATCATTTTCAAAGTAAACACTCAGCTGGAAAAGTTGATTCGTATTTTGCATTGGAGAGTTATGTAATTGAGGAAAATTGAGCATGGAATTTCATACGACTCCTCGTCATCTTTAGAAATAAACCTGATATATAATAATTTTTCAAACTCAGAAACCTTTATCTGGTAGCTGGCTATCAGTAATTTTGTAGTAGCTGGCTACGAGTAGCTAATTTTTCCTACTTTTAGTAGCTGGCTACTAGTAGTTAACTTTTCCTACTTTTAGTGGCTGGCTACTAGTAGCTAACTTTTCCTGGTTCAAGTAGCTGGCTACTAGTGGCCAATTTTTCTCTTTTTAAATAGCCAGTTACTAGTAGCTAGTTGCTAGAAGCCACCTTTACCGATCTCAAATTTGTATGCAATTTGCATTCCTGCAATCATAGAGTGCATTGGAGAGCTGGTTTATATTGTTACTACATGTGGATCTTTCAGAGATAAGTCACTGGTAGAAATAATATTCATGTTCTCAAATGCGTTTGATGTTTTTGAAATCAATAACAAGCACTCGATGACTTGTATAAGCGACAAATAGAAATCCTCTCAAATGATAAAATACTTCAGTTCTGACGGTAAAGTTATAAGAAGTGGTGCGAAACTCGTTGTGAACATTGTCAAGGATTTCTAACACAAGAATTAAAGTTTGGGGGAAAAACATTTTGAAGGTGCTAATGCAAAATCTTATATATAGTTCTTTAACAAAAATAGCGATAACGTTCTCTTAGAAATATTATCAAATGGTCTCAAGGTCTAGAAATGGATCCGAAATAAATGCATGAAGTAATGATGTTTTGCCGCTTATACATTGAAAGCTGAATGCGTATCGTGCTTAACAATGGACAACCCATCATCCTGTCGACAGATCGAACAACAAACATACAATGCAAAAAATAGCAATATCAAGCTTGCAATTGAAATACAATAATCCGTATAATCTGATGGGAGATGTAAACCATTCCCTCGGTGTCAAATGTGAAAAGAATGTCAAATTACCCCTAATGCACAGTAACATGTTTAGCGCCATATTCGTTAGAAAGAAAGATCCGCTAGAAGGATTTGTTTTGTGCTCAATACTACTGAATAAACGCATTCTTTATACATTGCATACACATTCAATATTCCAAATGAAAGCAGCGATTTTAATTCTATATATATATTTTTAATATAACAACCAATTATTACACGACACACTTTAACAATATGATCACAACCAAAAGAGCTAATAATTCTTAAAAACGTATAAATGTATATGTAAATGGCAGTCCTGGATACTACATATACCTGTACTTTTGCATTAATTCTATTTAAAAACGAAAATATATGATTTCATGCTTTTGATAGCCTTCTCCAACCGGGTCTTCATTCAAAACATTTCATGTGTTAAAACTGATGTTTATTGCATTTGTCGTTGTTTTATCTAACCTTTGTGCAACCATCAGAGGAACCGAATAAAACAATCAAGGAACCCATCTATTATCAATATGATGGAAAACAATAGGCGTTAATGGAATGTGGTGTATACGTCTTGGTGAAAGAAACGCTTGCTTCTAAGGTAGCTAACAACTGCAGCTACAGATCAATGTTCCGGCGGGAAATAGTAAACACATCACAGCAATGCTTATTCACATCATCATCTCAAACAAATTCCCATATAAGTGTACTGTGGAGTGTAATGCTCCATTATCCAGCCTATACACGATACAGTAACTGCTTTATCAATAGAGGCTTAGGGATTGTACCCTCAAAGAACTGTTCGCTGCAAACAATGTCAGTGACGTATTCAAATATACAAAGTGAAACTTGAGGAAACAAAGAAAAATTTCGTGGGATGTAAATGAACAAAAAATGTATTTCAAGACCGAAGCAGTACCGAGAACACATGTGAGAATTTTGTGTAAACTTACACCAGACCTTTGACAATGTATTGTGGTGCAAAGGCGCTCACGCTGAGCTCATTTGTTCTGGGAGCGATTTCCATCGGTACGTTGTCGCTGTCTGTCGCAACCGACTCCTGGCTATTTACAGAGGAGGACATGGACTGTGTGATTGAAAACATCACTGTAAAACTCCCTGTGAAAGTCCGGTCCGGGCTGTTCCGTTTCTGTACCATCGGCTCTGATGAGGATGCAGGTCAGTGCTCCATTTCTATAGCTATTCTGATATAAAGTCAGATCACCAATTTGGTACTTACACACAATAAACAGATTCTTAGGTGTATCCATTAGTAACAATTACAGAAATCCAATACAATTGAAACTTAGAAATATATGTTTCTATGTGACGGACGGTGGTTCGCATGTTTCGCATGTCTAAAATAAAAACCGTTGCATTACATTAAGCCAAACGTTATATGTCTTATGATTTAAAGTAGGAAAAATTGGGGTAAAAGGCTTTTTTTTTCCCTTTGAAAAAGATATTTATCTCATAATTATGCATTTCAAAATGTTATCTAATGATTTAAAGAGGTTAAATAACAAACTGATACGTTATAATTTTACATGTTTTGTTAATCTGGTAATTATAACTTGGTTTTATAAGACACCAGCAATTTGGGAAATCAAATCGAAATTATCTTAGTAATGTCATATCTGATTAATAGATGAATGACAAATGTCAGAAAAAAGTCTACCATCTTTTTCTGTAGCGTTAGTGAATTAAGAGTAACTTATGAGTACAAATTTTACGTGGCACTGTTTCTATCTAGGAAGGAAGTTTAAATCAATAGATGTCGCAGATTTTTTTTTCTACCGGAAATGCTAGATAGGACATCTATCTACACAAGAACATCTAGCCTGTAGGCCATATAACATCTTCTAAAAGTTTTGTAATTCAATCGCAAATGATCAGCATGACGCCATCTGTAATTCTATCAACGTTCTGTTCAACGCATTCGATCTGTTAAGCGTAGCGTGCCAGAAGTATGTTACAAGGTGTGATATCATTCATCAATTAGGATGACGTAGGCTATTCAGATATCCAAACTGTCACATTTAAATCTCCAAACTCTCTACATTCGTTAATCATACAGAAATTAATTAAAGTACAGTATTCTTTGATAGAAATACTCTGTTTGCAGGCTTTTGCCTGCGGTCACTTTCGTTCGTAGTAGTAGAGGCATCGATTTGATCCGGTGTGTGGCCATTATTCTCATCTGATTATTTTGGCAGTTGGTCGAGATAACAGAACATTTGAAGAAGTACCATGCTGCAATTTTGCATAACAATTCAATATATTCATACCATTTGAGTTTTATGATGTTCATTAAATTGTTATCACATTTTCCAGGGAACATGGAGTGTATCTAAGATTTAATCTTGTCTCTTTTTCAGTCTCTTTTGTCAAAGATTATCATTCCTACATTATAATCAATCAAAATCTGGTATTTAGTTCTCTCTCAAAAATAAAACAAGTCATTGTCCATCTCCGAGTGTCTGTTTTGGTAACTAGAAATGTCAAGTGACATGACGCTATTACATGCACTTTGATAACTCTGTTTACCTGGTCAAGATATAGGGCTCACGGCGGGTGTGACCGGTCGACAGGGGGTGCTTACTCCTCCTAGACACCTGATTCCACCTCTGGTATATCCAGGGGTCTGTGTTTGCCCAACTCTCTATTTTGTATTGTTTATAGAAGGTATGAGATTGATAACTGTTTGTTATCTTCACCTTTCATGTATAGAATTTTGAGTTCCCATAGTACTCGTCTTCTTGAATCGCAATTATTTGATAACACCATGGTTTGTCTGACTGGCATGATGGTCTTTGAAGAACTTAGTCAGTTTAAAGCTATTGATTAGTGTGAGTACAATTTAGACAAGGAGATGTGTATACACCTCTCACTCACCATCACGGCCTCCTCATTGATATTAATTCAATCATTGTATACTGTATGCCAATGGTATACACAAACCTACAACATAACAGTGCCACACTAAATTTTCCATCAGACTTTTGTGGTTTTGTCTTCTAATAAGTCAAGGAGAGGTGGGCTATTGTGATACTTTGTATTTATTGACAAATTAATAATTTATGATTGCCTCTCACTTTAATTGAAAGACCGGTTTTTTTTTTTTTTTTTTTTTTTCAATTACAGTATCCTTTCAACTAATCGGATTTAAGATACGTTGGGGCGGTTTATTACTGAAAATTTACTTTTCTTTATCATGGTATATTCCTCTTAATGATGAAAGTGCCTTGCCTTTAATCAATATAGTTCGCAAAAAAGTTCATAACGCAGATGTGTTACTGGATAACGAAGTATAAGGACGTCTAAACCAAGAAACTTGCAGCAAAAATTAAGATTATATGTTTAGTATTGTCTCTCGTAAAGTATTTGCCCTCTCTTAGTAATGGTAGCTAATGAAAAGTGAAGATAACGAACAGTGACCAATCTCATAAATCCCCTAGTGAATACAAAATTAATATGAGATTTAGAACTCGCAACTTATGGATTTACATTAGCCTGGGACTTGCTAGTAAAACCTTTTTATTATAACGATAAAATAACTTCAATAAAACACGTGATATATTTCAGGTGGGGACAATGAATGTTGGCACTCTATAGAATTTTCAATGTAACATTGCTTTCTTCCAAATGGTATAGCAAGCTAATCTAAAACAAAGGGTGATATACATTATTGATTCCAGTCTGAGATGAAATTTAAACGCAATTATTACACATTTAGTTGTATGCAGTGTCGACTTCATCTTTACGAAGTTCATCCGTACCTTTGAAGATAATAGTCTATAAAACGCAAAACATCACGAGAATGATTTTTTTCTTTTCCAAATATAGCTATCTCATTTCGCTATCGGGGTCAACAGGCATGCGTACTTTACGCCGAGAGGTTTTATTCATCGTCCCAAGGGACGTCTCGTAAACGTTTTATTCTTTGGAATATTCCAGCTGATGTATTATTATGCAAATAATTAGCAAGAAGCACTGGACGAGTGTAATGATAGAACCGAATCTCTCTTCGCATCAATTTGAAGAGAACCCAATGATAAATGGATTTGCTGACCTAGCCGATATATATTGTGAAGACAGGCCTTCATGTATGTCTATCTTCAAAGATCAAAATAGAATGTATTCAATTTACTATTTCAAACTGCATGTTTTTTTATTTTAATGTGATGTTATTTGCTGTGCAAATATTCCAATTCCCTTCAATATTGTTCTTCAATGTTATAAATTCTAAATGTTCTGTGAATGAAGTTCCTAATTCTATTATTAACATTAAGTCAATAAGAAAGATTATGACTGTACATCAAAATAATTTTTAGAATCGTTAAACTAGAAAACTTGCTTTTATATAAATTATATGTAATGGTCTTGGTCTGAAATTCTATGCGGCTCATTATATCAGTTCTATACGGTCGATTGTTCTGAAAAATGATCCAATTTCTTTCGCAATCTTTTGTTGGGGACTGTCAACCTTATCGAGTCTATCATCACTTTCGTAGACAATAACGGGACTATTTCGAGAACCCAGGCGTCAAGGATGAATCCCCTGATATTTAGGGAGTGTGTGGAGATGTGCTATCTGTACGTAACAACACCAGAATGTATACGTTTCTTTGACACAGAAAAGCGGGTGTCGCGGTTCTTGTTTTGTGTCAAGGGTAGTTCAAGGTCACTTTTTTATACCAAAGGACACTGAATTTCCAATAGAGCAGACATAAATTGTTAATGCTTGTGATTCGTTATAAATTTTCTCTTAATTTACAGCATGATCGCTATGTATGAACACAAATCTGTGCTAAAGAGAATTAGTAAACACTGGTCAAGTCAATAAGATTGAATGTAGATCAAATTTCCTCTGATAATCTCAAATTGTTACTAGACAGTTCTTGGCACATATGATGTTGACTACGGCTTTTCCGTTTGTCTGACCAAGATATGGGGCTCACGGTGGATGTGACTGGTCGACAGGGGATGTTTACTCCTCCTAGGCACCTGATCCCATCTCTGATATGTCCAGGGGTTCGTGTTTGCCCAACTCTTTTATTTTGTATTTCTCATAGAAATGAAGTACATAATGATATGAAATAAAGTAAGGGTATCAGATCATATAAGAAAGAGAAAATGCTTTTCTCAATTTTCACATTTTTCTTTAAGAAAGAATTACGAGCATGACATTTACAATGGCCCCAGGAGGGGAGGAAAGTTTAAAATATCGTGTATTTACTATATTCTGTTTCTTTTTGTCAGTTACGACTTTTTTCGGTGAATTTGTTCTACTGGAAACGAAAGCTGGCACTTTCAAATGACGGAACTAAGTGATATTTTACTACGCTGTTAATTATTAGTTATATACAATTCATATTCCCTTGATTCCGTCACATCATTAAATGTTAAACTTGTTAGAAAGAAAGATTAATGTGTTTGCATAACTCACGTGTTTCATAATTCAAGAAAATACATGTGATGCATATCATTTGTCTGAATGACGAGAATCCATCCGATATAGGGTTCACGTCTGGTAATCCTAAAGATCTACCAAAGTGTTATCTGTGTCACATCAACCATTAAAAGTAAATTATACTGGTGTTAGAGACAAAAGAAGAAAGTCGTAACCAAGAAAACATTGAATTATACACATCTACTAAAAGCTATGAGGACAATAGCAAGATTTATTGTCCCCTCAAGACAGCGAGTATTCCCAAGGCGCAGTCGAGGGATGCAATGATATGTTATTTGCCTTCCGAGAAACAATTCCCATCAAAGGCACAATAAACTGGTTATTATCCTAAACAGCCAATACACACAGTTATCTTATTCCAGAGTGGATACAATTGTAGTGTTAACGATAAAGATGGAATATAGATAGATAGATAGATATTCGTTTCCCAGCAATCGATTTATCGAACAAGAACAATGAGAACAGTGTTCAATCTCATAACTCCTATAAAATAAATTACAAAATTTACAGTAGGGCAAACATGGCCCCTTCAAACACGTATGGTGGGATCGAGTGCCTAAGAAGAGTAAGGATCCCCTGTAAATAGTTAATAGTTCACGTACTCTACCTGGATCAGGTAAATGGAGTACATGTAATCCATAGTTAAAATCAATTTGTAAAAAACGTTAACGACCAAACAATTTGTACGAAACAAGTCAGACAGCATTCGACCTTATGACATTGTATCCATAGATAAGATCTCGAAAAGGTGAAGATAATGAACAGTGATGAATCTCAAAACTCCTATAAAGATAAAGATAACGAACAGTGATCAATCTCACAACTCCTATAAAGGTGAAGATAACCAACAGTGATCAATCTCACAACTCCTATAAAGGTGAAGATAACCAACAGTGATCAATATCAAGAATACAAAGTTAGGAGTAGGACAAACATAGACAATCAAGAGTGTATTGGAGGAGTAAGCATCCCTTGTCAACCGTCCACACCGGCCGTGAGCCCTATATCTCGATCGGGTAAATGGAGTAATCTGTTGTCAAAATCGGTGTGTAAAGAACAGCCTCAATCGATGTGAAACACGTCAGACAGCAGTTTACCCAATGACAGGTTGTATTGGTAAATTAGATGGTTATAGTGACCATGGAATATGCGAAATTTTGACTTTAAACGAGACTCCTGAAACCCGTGTAACATCAACTTATATCTCAGCATTCTGCCTCAATTTAACAAGAGGCCCATGGGCCACATCGCTCACCTGAGTCACCTTGACTTATATTTAAAGATGTTTCCTATATATTCGCATGTGAAACTTTGATCCTTATTGTGACCCCAACCTACTCCCGGGTGCCATAAGTTTTTAAAAATTGAATCTGGACTATGCCAGGAGGCTTTAATGTGAATGTAATTTCAGAAGAAGATTTTTGATGAGTTTCCCTATATATTTGCATTTAAAAAATGATCTCCTATTATCGCCTCATCTTACTCCCGGGGCCATGATTTTAACAAACCCGAATCTGCTCTATGTCAGGAAGCTTTCATGTAAATTTCAACTTTCCTGGACCAGTTGTTTTTGAGAAGATTTTTAAAGATTTTTCCTATATATTTGTATGTAAAACTTCGATCCCCTATTGTGGCCCCATCCTATCCTCGGGGGTCATGATTTTAACAAACTTCAATTTGCACTATGTTAGAGAGCTTTCATGTAAATTTCCACTTTCTTGGCCCAGTAGTTTTTGAGAAGAAGATCTTTAAGGAAGTTAACTCCTGAGCTTTTGAGTACAACTGCGTAGAATGCTACAACTAAGTATTCACTGGTTCAATACTGATCCCATTGGTGCAAATATATTACACATCTATTGCTGAACCATATCCAGTTGAAAATGTTTGTGTCAATTCAAATTTTGAAAGGGTTTGACAGGGACTATATTTTGTGGTGGAAGGATTCACAAATCAAAAAGTTCTAATTCTGCATGATATTACAGTTTCTGTTTCATCCAATGTATCGTCTATTTCTATACCCCTATACGTGTATTTCAGTTTTATAATTTATGATACAGGTAGTTGAGACTTGGAACTAGTTTAAATGTTGTAATCTATTAACTTGGTTGATATATTTTTCAAAACAGAACACCGATTCTTAAAAAAGTTTTAATTAATTTACTCGACATCTTGTATAAAAACTCAGTATTTTCGCCAATAGTTCAAAAATTTGATCTCCAATCCCCACTTTTTTTTAGTTGCGTTTTAAATTGGAGGACCAGACCTTGAAAATTATGTAAAATTTTAGAAATTGACATTATTCCTAATATGTCCTTTTAAACTCTCAGTTTTTCGTATATCAAGTGCAAAAAGGTCATTATTTATTTCCTTTACTAGTATTAATTTCTTTTTTCATCTGAAGTGTTAGAGGACATGATTATGTATCTATTTTATGTAATGATTGATTTGTGTTGCTTATGTTGTGTTGACACTAACAGAAAAATCAAGTTTAATTGAATAAGTTTTAAGTGCAAAAAGGTCATGTTTAGAACACTATAGCTCAATAACAAGCATTGCGACCCCAGTTTTTCTTTTTAATTTCCCAATTCTCCTTCAGTGTGGAAACTCCTTCAGTGTAGAAATCAAAAGTACATTTCCCAAAAAATTGACATTACTCCAAATGTCAGGTGCGAACCTCTTTAAAGATTTTCCCTATATATTTTGATGTAAAACTTTTATCCTCTCTTGTGGCCCCATCCTCCGCCAGGGGCCATGATTGTTACAAACTTGAATCTGCACTATGTTAGAAAGTTTTCATGTAAATTTCCACTTTCCTGGCCCGGTGGTTTTTAAGAAGAAATTTTTTAAAGATTTTCCCTATATATTTGTATGCAAAACTTTAATCTCCCTTGTGGCCCCACCCTACCCTCGGGGGCCATGATTTTAACAAACTTGAATTTGCACTATGTCAGGACGCTTTCATGTAAACCTCAACTTTTCTGGCTCAGTGGTTCTTGAGGAGAAGATTTTAAAAGATTTTTCCTATATATTTGTATGTAAAACTTTGATCCCCTATTGTAGCCCCATCCGACCCCTGGGGGCTATGATTTTTACAAACTTCAATTCGTAACATGTCAGAAAGCTTTGATGTAAATTTCAGGTTTTCTGGCCCAGTGGTTCTTGAGAAGCAGATTTTTAAATGACCCCACCCTATTTTTAAATTTTTGTTATTATCTCCCCCTTTAAAGAGACATGATCCTTCATTCATTTGAACAAACTTGAAAGCCCTTTATCTAAGGATGCTTTTGGCCAAGTTTGGTTGAAATTGGCCTATTGGTTCTGGAGAAGAAGTCGAAAATGTAAAAAGTTTACAGACAGACGGACAGACGATGGACAACAGGCGATCAGAAATGTCAACTCAGGTGAGCTAAAAACTTACCTTTTCCCATATACGGAACAAACTCTTGCGTATCGAATCAGTTGAGAGACATAAACATCATATATAGGTGATAATGGAATATCAAATAATCTGAGTTGCGTTAACACCATATAGAGGTCATAATCGAATTGTCTTCGATAAATATGGGAAGTTACCGATAGAAAAAGCTCAGATCATCCCGTTTGTCATAAAGCTGAGTTGTTAGTTTGCCATTAATGACTGTGTTCAATACAGTATCCAAATATGAAGCATCTAAATATCAGACTGAAGGCGACAGCAAGCATATAAAAACTTTTGAATAAATCCTGTTTTTTGTTCAAGTTTACCTGGATATATCAAATCGATATGTGAAAGTTTGTATTGTTTAGAGATAAAACGTCGCTTAATGTCGAAGAGATTTTTCTTCTCATGTAGAAGCTTTAGAATAAATTATGTCTCGTACTAATATAAAAACAAGTCAGCTTATAGCGGAACACAATTTGTGTCCATGTGAATTTCAACAGACTTTTGAAAGACCTGATCACCAAAAACCACGTAGATAAAAGTCATTGTCAATGAGGAACTCTAGCATCTGCTTATTATACTTGTGCGTAGATTAACAAAGTAATTTTTTCAATGACTAATCACAAGATATGAATATTTCCATTTTTAGTGAAGCCTAATCTTTAATTTATTGTGAGGATTGGTCGTGTAAAATATAAAAGTCATATGTTTTGATGCTGTTCGTTTGGGAAAAGTTTGAAATTCAAAATTTACTAAACGTTGCGGTACATTTCATTTGACGTTTCTTCTTCAAAACAGTTAATATTTCCGTGAGGAGCAAAGAAAGAGGCTTTGCAGTACATTTACTGGATCCAGCAATGAATCGCAGTTTCTAGGATTTTTTTGTGAGTTTTTTAATCCAGTAAAAGTACGGTAACTCAGTATTTGTTCATTAAATGTAATATAAAATGTTCTTAAACTTGAAGCGTGATTTTGAAAAATTTCGACTTTTGATAGTATAAAACTTAAGTATAAATTGAATTATCAAACATGTTAATTTTCATCATAAATTATTACTTTTCGTCTTTAGAATGAATTGATTTAACAATGTCTATATTTCAATTGAATTTTAATTTCTTGACGTGTTTTGGTGAATTTTCTAATGGCGAAAATGAAAACAATTCAGAAAACCAAACATTGCAGATTGGGAACCAATACAATATCAGTTTCTAAGTATTGTCTAGGGCCTACATCATCTTAGTGGGGTAACCCGACTTAACAAGTCGATCAAGGCTTTCACAGTTAATACCAAGTGAAAATGATGTGTTCCAGAGACCATAAAAAAGAAACGACAATGGAAAGAAAATATATCCAAAGTTATTTATCTCATTTCTCTATCGATATTGTTAGGCATGAGATCTTTTATATTCCATAGGTTTTATTATCGTCTCCAAGGATGTCTCGTAAAACTACTTTTTATTGGAATAACAACCTCTGTTGGTAAATGGTGCAATACTATCATTATGCAAATCAACAGTAACAAGTCCATGCTTGCTGGTATAGATGAGATAGATCCCCTTCCATTCTGATCTTAGATAATCAAAATATAAATAAGCATTGATTTTTGCATTTGAAATTCTAGACGTCTGCTCCGATGTTATGTATTTGACGATAGTTTTATGATTTGTTTCTTCCTTCCACAGAAAGTCTTATATATATAAAGCACAAATAAACAATTATACATATAACACCCAACCTTACGTCTACCCCTAGGATCTAAACGATACATGTGATAATCAATTAATTAATATGTAAAGCACTAAATAATCACAACTAGGTACTGAAAATTTTCGCCCCAGCCCGAACCAGCGACCTGGGGCACCCACCGCCTAGCAAGACTGTCAAACCAGTGCGTAAGTCCACTCGGCCACAACGACTTCCCTAGAAAGGAAGTTTTGTTATGCTCCTAAAGCGCTACTTATACACACTGATGCAATCTCACACAGTCACACACAGTCGCTGTGTCATTCAGATATTTTATAAGGAGAGTGGATCTCTCGATGCAGTTGTATAGAATATTTAATATAAAGCACAAACAAACAATTATAACACCCAACCTTACGTCTACCCCTAGGATCTAAACGATACATGTGATGATCAATTAATTAATATATAAAGCACTAAATAGTCAAAACCCACCGCCTAGCAAGACTGTCAAACCAGTGAGTAAGTCCACTCGGCCACAACGACTTCCCTAGAAAGGAAGTTTTGTTCTGCACCTAATCTCTCTCTCTCTCTCTCTCTCTCTCTCTCTCTCTCTCTCTCTCTCTCTGTGTGTGTGTATAAACTATATGATTCCAAACTATGGATGGCTTACCTGTCACATATTCAAAAGTTACTTCAGAAAACCGCTATCCAGTTCATTGGCCTTGACCCAAACAATTTCAAGGGACATAGTTTTAGGATTGGCGCGGCCACACATGCTGCTTCTTTAGGTTACTCGCAAAACATTATTCAAAAACTAGGCAGGTGGAATTCCGATGCATTCCGTCGGTACATTCGCATACATTCCTTCAGGATTTAAGTATATATCTCAACTAGACATACATGTATTCAATACGAGACAAGGTTGTCTGCGGTTCATGTATTCTCCCCTACATAAATACACGCCGGTTATCGCATGTTTCATACAGTTTAGAAGTAGTCTACTGTAGGCACCTGCCTCTGTTTTCAAATACTGTGCAGAAGTAGTCTGCGGTATAAGGTCAATCCCCCAGTTTTCAAATACTGTGCATAAGTAGTCTGTGGTATAAGGCCAATCCCCCAGTTTATTCTATGCCTAGTTTCTTGCATGACACCTCAATACTGGTCAGAAGTAGTCTGCTGTACATGTATTTATCATAAGTTATCTCCATCCCAAGTCGCGCTCATCACCCGGCATGACAGAAGCGGTCTGTTGCCTCAGTGCCTTTCATCAAGACTTTTTTCCTCCAGAGGGGTTTAATTTAGGATTTTGTTAATAAGTTTTCTTATTTTAGTCGTTTGCCCTGTTGGTTGTCGTGTTGTATCCTAAGTGATATTTGGGACACTGTCGTGATAATTTTGTTTTCTTTTGTGATGTACATAGTGTTTTTAACTGTTTAGGTTGATAACACATTTATATCTATATAGTTTTTCTTTTGTACATAGATGCTTACTTTGCAACTGAGAAGTTCTTTTTTCATCTTGTCAAGTCGCCTTTGGGTGGGTGGATTCAATATGCTATTGGATTTGTGGCCTGTAGTTTTTACATTACCCACCTTTTTTGTGGACAGGCAGGTTGTGTTGTTTAGATAACAGATTAGTTGATTCTCATATAATTTTATGTGATGTTTGTTGGGGGTCATGTTTTTGGCCCCCATATATTTTTATGTTAGATTTTGCTGGGGGTCATATTGCATAATACTTATCCAAAGACGTTTACCAATGTTTTCTAGTCTTTTCTGACCCCCATTATTTTGTCAAGTTTCATTTTCGTCATTTTATTAATAAATGACATTTTTTCAATTCAACATTGTGTTACTAGTTCTGCCTGTCATGCCAAAAAACAAGCCTAGTCTACTTGGCAAGGTAAAGCTGAGGCTAACGGAACATAAATATGATTGTATACGCACTGAGGGAACTCTAAGGAAAACTCGACGTCAGGTTTCCGCAAAGTTTCCATATGGTTTCAGTTCTGCGGAAATTACATTATCATCCGTAAGTCAAGTGAAAGGAAACACAATTTATATCGAAAACTTGTGTTATATAAATGATAGAGCGTTCGATTCGTAATTGGAGTCGTGAGTTTGAGCACCACTCATAGATTAAATATAGTAGTAAAGGTTTCGTTTAAAGCAGATTTTTTCAATTTACAACTCAATTCTGAACACAATTAAATCTTTCTAGTGTTTTGCACATCTCATTTTGTTTTAAACATGCTATTTTCTATTAAGCAATCTATATATAAATCAAAACCATGACACGAACCTTCTTTGCATAACAAAGAATTGTGAGTGTTGTATCTCACTTGTAACTCAACAACTGATATTCAAATTTGGTTGACCATAAGAAATACTTTAGTTTAAACATTGTAAACAATAAAAATGGAAAAATAAAATTGAAAATTTTCAGCTCAAATCGTGTCCAAGCCCCTGGAGGTCCCGTGTCGCGACAGGCGTTGTGACGTTTAAAGAACTTTCACTGCTACGGCCCTGAGCGCTAAGCATAGGTCTAAATTTTGGTAATTCCCCATCAGCTAGCGATGTCTCAGTATAAATGAACAATCCTCGATGGAACGTACAAAAACAACCCTAAGAGGCATGCATTGGTATAAAGTGATACTTAACCTACGACTGGTGAGTTTTGATGTGCATAGAATTTCTTCATTTCCCCCCTGCTATATGTAAAATACCAGATACATGGAATCTCTATTTAGTTACAAGTCTATTTCTATCTTTCATAGCACATAAAGCACAACTTTGGATGGATAATAATAATAACGCCTTACATAAAACAAATTACTCTAGGGCGCTTTACAAGGGTAAGAAGAGGAATGCAACAATAAAACACGATTAAATGAACTTAAATGACAGTATGACATAAGATCTTATATCTGTAAAATTATCAAAATAATAAAACACTAGAATTAAAATAGATAGCTAAAAGTTTGGGAGGGGTTTTGGAGGCGGTGGGTGATAGTTAATTAAAAACAGTCACAACTTTTATACGGTATGTTACATGTATAATTCTAAAGAGCTAATTGAGAGAAATGAGTTTTAAGACTTTTTTCTTGAAAATTTCAAGAGATGTTGACTTTTTGATGTCATCTGGAAGGTCATTCCCAAAATTAGCTGCAGCTCTGGAACAAAAAAAAATTCTGTCACAATGTTCTGAAAAAAAAAAATCTATGGTATGGATATGATGGGTTTTAAGCCTTATTTCAAAGTTTTATGATTAATAAAAAAACAGTACATATATAAAGCTATTTAAGCCAGTATACCAAATAAGGCGGGGAAATGTTACAACTTTGAATATAGGGCATTATGGTAACTGATATTGTGGGGGGAAAATGAATTTCAACGGGACTCTTAAACAACAAACTAGATTTTAAAGCAAAATCACAACAATCAATTTTGGAAGCCATTATATTTTTTATCATTTATTTTACTTTTTAGGCGATGGTTGTTGTCAACTGGACATATCTCTACCCTCTGTATTTCTATACAATGTTGCATGTGCCTTGGCTATTAATAGTTATTCTTAATGTACAGTTGGGGGTGAATCCCCCCCCAAAAAAAAACTTCAAAAGACACTTTCAGATTAGAAATTTATTTTCTAACTCTAATTCTTATGAGACAAAACCATGGCTATCTTTACCAATCGTGTACTAACATTTCTTGTAATCGTGTACTAACATTTCTTGTAATCGTGAACTAACATTTCTCTAACATTTATTGTAATCATGTACTAACATTTCTTGTAATCGTGAACTAACATTTCTTGTAATCGTGTACTAACATTTCTTGTAATCGTGTACTAACATTTCTTGTAATCGTGAACTAACATTTCTTGTAATCGTGTACTAACATTTCTTGTAATCGTGTACTAACATTTCTCTAACATTTATTGTAATCGTGTACTAACATTTCTCTAACATTTCTTGTAATCGTGTACTAACAGTTCTTGTAATCGTGTACTAACATTTCCTGTAATCGTGTACTAACATTTCCTGTAATCGTGAACTAACATTTCTCTAACATTTCTTGTAATCGTGTACTAACATTTCTTGTAATCGTGTACTAACATTTCTTGTACTCGTGTACTAACAGTTCTTGTAATCGTGTACTAACATTTCCTGTAATCGTGAACTAACATTTCTCTAACATTTCTTGTAATCGTGAACTAACATTTCTTGTAATCGTGTACTAACATTTCTTGTAATCGTGTACTAACATTTCTTGTACTCGTGTACTAACATTTCTTGTACTCGTGTACTAACATTTCTTGTAATCGTGTACTAACATTTCTTGTAATGTGATGTAAGAAATAAGCATTTTCTTTTATGTACTGCTTTCTCCGAAAACGTTAATTTATGTGGGATTTTTGAATTTCAAAAACATATCATATAGTTATTTCATGACCAAGAATTGTAATTATTATATTTCATCAAAGGTATATCATTAAAAGCAAGAATATACATCTAATTGTTCTATATAATTGAAGAAATTAGATTGGTAAGGAAAATCATGCGAAAATGTGCACTTTGTCATAAAAGAGGGGATGTCTAACATTCATTACGTCATTACAAATATCAAACTTTCCCCCAAGTGTTTTGTCGATTGATACAATGTAGCTAATTGAGGGGCCAAATTAGGCCCAAAATGTGTATAATCTTTTATCATTCAAAGTTTAGCTGCCACTCAGTCTATTTGTATTTTTCAGATGACGATTGTGTAACTTTGAATATAAATCTGAACGAGGAGCGTTTGGAGGAGCGCCTCACGTCAACATCTATTATGCGTAAGTGTGATTATCGCCGGTCCAGTACACTAAGTAAGGACGACTCACGTGTGAACATACGCATTACAAATCAAGATTTAGGTTTCTGGTTTTCTTGTCGAGGAGGTAAACCTCGTTTTTATATACAGCAGCCGAGTATTATGTGTGGCAATGTCATTGAAGCAAATAACGAAAATAAGGAGTCCATAAATATTAATATTATGCAATCAGACTCCCTTTAAACATGAGGGAGAGAGAGAAAGAGAAATAAAATAGATGCAATGTATATGATGATATTTTTAATGCCTCGTGTATCATTTATGTAAACACAAGGATGAATCTCTGTCATTGAACGCGTTAAGTGTTTGCCATCTAAATTTCCTCCCATGACAAGTAGCAAATTTTAGATGATAACATGGCATTCAGATGAACGAATTGTTTGTATTTCCTTCTTAAATAATTACTTAAAGGTTTGAGTACTCGACAAAACAAAACATTTATTAGTTTTGTTACTGACTGCCTTCGGAAATATGTCGGGTTGTTAAAAGTCCGAAGAAGGCGAGACGGACTTTCACAAACCGACATCTTTCCGTAGACAGTCGGTAACAAACCTAGAAGTATATGTAATAAAATTCCTGCCTGCCATCAAAATAGGTATGGCAAGATCAAAAAGCGTTCCCACGTACTTTTCGTCTAATTTCTTAGCAGGACCCATTATTTTATTCCTGTCCATTGTGGGCGCTTTGTTAGCCGATACGTTTAATATTTTTCTTTCTTTTACTAGAATTCTCAGAGCTTTTCCTAGAATCGATAATTTTACAGCACATCGCAAATTTGGATGATAATAAAACTGTTCTGTAAAGCATGTTAAATAACAATAGAGTGCTTTAATCACACTTAGAGGTTATGTCATTAAAGGGCTAGGCGTATTTATGAGATTATTTTCTAAAAAAAAAAAAAATGTAGGCAAAGTAATTCAAAAATTTATTTCACTCTAACTATCTAAACCTTAGGTTGATTAGTTTCTGTACATAGAAATATAAATGATTTTTGTTGTACAGTTTAATGATACGATAACATTAATCATATTTAATGAGGACATTGCATTAGACGTCAAAGACAAATATTAATGGTCAGACCAACACGGCTACAGACGCCCGAGAGATTTCTGGTCAGTATTAGCCCTTGCACGACTCGTAACGGAAGGCATTTACTTGTTTTCGTAACAAAATTATCGTTTGCATTCATAAAGTCAATAGATTAATTCGAATACTAAGTGTCTGGGGTAAAATAGACGCAAATGAAACTACAAATTTCCCAAATGGATTTAACGCAAATTACGGAAATGTCTAAAAATAGCCCGGGTTGTCTATAAAAATCGATCTGGGATTTCTACTGGGAAGCTGATGGATACGTAACATATTCACAGAATTTGTGCCTGATAAAGGATGAAGATATTTTAGAGCATGTCAAATAAACTTTCACACGCGCCAAAATCATTAGGGGAATGAATTGAAGATTGATATTTGATTTTATGTCTCCATATTTCAAAGTTTAATTGAAATACGAAATTAACTTTTAAAAAAAAATCAGAAAACATTTAGTCCAAGCGTGGATGAGTAAACTTTTTATGACATTTTTTTTACTAGAAGTTGACATACACATTACGATAAATATTCAATAATTATAGGGCGAATTTTACAATCTGAAGATCAGTCCCTATATAATCTAAAATTCTAAAATAAATTCAGCACATGAATAATGCAAGGTGAAGATAACGAACAGTGATCAATCTCATAACTCCTACAAGCAATACAAAATAGATAGTTGGGCAAACACGGACCCCTGGACACACCAGATGTGGGATCAGGTACCTAGGAGGAGTAAGCATCCCCTGTTGGCCGGTCACACCCGCCGTGAGCCCCATATCCTGATCAGGTAAACGGAGTTATCCGCATTCAAAATCAGTGTGCCAATATCAATAATCCCTAAAGTCTTAATTTCAGTGCATAAAGAATTAAAACTCCTGATCTTAATCAATTTTAAACTCAGCACACGAATAATTAACTAACCCCAAGAAGTCTTAAAGTCAGGGCATAAAGAATTAAAAATCCTTAAAAACGAGATAAAGTTGTCCAGTTCTTTAAGAATCAAAAATCTTAAAAACAAGAGAAACATTAAAGAATTAAAATCAATCCTTTTCGATATATCAATTCTATTACATACAGAGTTACTTCATGAAGAAATAATTCAATCGAGCAAGCATGTCTACATTATTTTCTGGTGTCAAAACCTAGACAAAAACAGCCAAAAATATATGTAAAGAAAACTAAATGAAGACATGTAAGTACAGGGTTTGGGGGGAATTAGTTGGCACCACAATTGCAATGTAATGCTCATTACGGATGTCATATCAATGAGAGAACAAGGCTGTTCTTTATCATTGTATGTTTGTGAAACTATAGAAAATACTGATAACTCACATGTATGGAGTTTATCATCAGTCATCAGCTACCTCTCAACACCATGTTAATAGAAATTGGAAGGAAATCATTTTTCTTTGCAACTGGTGAAAACTTATACAAATATAAAATATGAAATCCTTAGAAAAAGAAATACATAGATTACTTTGATTTGATAATGACCGATGTGGAAAGGTTTTGGGTCACCATTTCTGGGAACGGAAAGTGAATTCATATCAGAATTCCAGTCCACAAAAAATTATCCTCAAGTACAAACACATTTTCTTTTTCTTGACAAAATGCATGTTAAAATTACTTTCATATTAATTTCATAATTATATATTTGTCAAAATTTGAAGTGACAGTACTATACTGTAGAACATCAGATGACTATTAATTAAAAACACTAATGCCTTTAAGTTACTTAATTATAAATGTTATCCGGATCTCGTGTTATATTCAAATGTTTTTATTTAATTCACTGATTACTGTACTTTTTTGGACTTGTATGTATATAAGGTGTTAGAATCGTTAGTGTACGGGAAGGGTCTCATAATAGAATCGCTGTAATAGTTTGATAAAGATACAGATCTCAAAATTAGGTCATTAGAATAGGTTGTCAAAGATTAAGATCTCACAATTGAACTATATGTACGTGAAAAACCAACAATGCAAAATACTTTTCGATTTTCGTGAAAGACACAAAAAAATATAGAGATGTGTCCAGATGAAAAGTATCGGATCCAATGATAAGTTTTATTGGCAAACTAGATCAGATATACTTTCAAACCTTGGAGGAAATAAAGAATATCTTATCTTATCTTATACAGAATTTAAATGACTGCAGTATATGATCCTCATATAATTTTGGGGGAAACTTCGTTATATTATCACATTATCACTCTTCCAAGTGTCTTCTTTTTTTGGGATGAAAATCTCCAAAAACAACACAACACTTGTTTATAAATTGGCCATGTATAAAAAGGAATGGAGAGATTGAATTATTCCATTGAGAATCAAGTAATATTTGAAATAAGAAATCAAAACTGAATCATATTAAAATATGTATGCTTAGTAAAACATCCAAATATGAAACAGATATGGAGGACTTTGTGGCTTTATATCGAGATTTGTGGGATATGTCGAATCGATAAATGATGGGTGTTGTTAATAAATAAAACGCCGTCGATGTATCTAATTATTAATTTCGAGTTGAAAGCCACAAGAGATTTCGTCTTCTCATGTAGAAGCTTTTGAATAAATTTTGCCTAATAAAAACACAGATCATATAATAATGGGGTACAAGTTGGGCTCAAGGGTACTAATGGCCAGTTGGAAGTTCAAAGACCACATACATGTAAATACTGTCGATGAGGAGCCCCAGCATCTTTATAATATCAACTTCACAGTGCTTAGAATCAGAGTGATGTTTAACAAAATAATGTTTTGGATAATTGAGAACAAGATATGAATATGTCCAAGTTTCATTTTTACTGAAGAAGCAGCTGTCTATGGTAAAAAAAAAAAACCATTGTCTTAAATCTATTGTGAAATTGGTGGTGGTGTACAGCGTTGAAAAGTCGTTTATCAATATTAACAACATGGCGTTGCTGTTCTAGAGAAGAGTATTTTTAAGAATCATATGGCATGTCAAATTTGATCCCCTATTTTAATTCTAAACTAGTCAAGGGGTCGTGGTTGGTTGGTTGAATATTGTTTAACGTCCCTCTCGAGAATATTTCACTCATATGGAGACGTCACCACTGCCGGTGAAGGGCTTAAGTCCATTGAGCAGGGAGGGATCTTTATCGTGTCACACCTGCTGTGACACGGGACCTCGGTTTTTGCGGTCTCATCCAAAGGACCGCCCCATTTAGTCGCCTCTTACGACAAGCAAGGGGATACTGAGGGGGTCGTGAATTGATCAAATATGAATATGTACTACATTTGAATGCATGCACATTAATATGACTCATTGCCAGTGGCTCTTGGGAAAATGTTTATTATACATATTCCCATGTAAAATTTTGATTCACTTTTGTTACCACACCCTACCTTCCAGGACCATGATTCGAACAAATCTGAATCTGCCCTACCTGAGGATGATTACATACTAACCACGGGTCCTGTTGTTCGTGATTTCTCCCACGCATTCCAATGTAAAACTTTAAATTCGTATGGTGGATGAAACCTACCACGAAACATTGATTTGAAGAACTCCGACTCGTTGAATCTATACTCCCTGTGACTGAGAAAGCATGCAAATTGATATGACTAATCTTTTTAAAGTATGGCATTCTCCTATTAATTCTTATGTAAATCTTTGATCCCCTAGTACGATCCCCACCCTACCCCCGGATACCATGATTTGAACAATTTTGAATCTACACAGAATCTTTCAAATAGAATTTTCCTTTTCTGATCTATTGGCTGATAAGAAGACGCCACCTGTCCACATCTTTACTAAGTTTTAATTATCTTTCCTCTGAAAAGGATGTTACCTTTCAGTTGAACAATTTAGAATCCCCTTTACTCAAGAATGATTTTGACAAATTTGGTTGAAATTGGTCCTGTGGTTCTGTAGTATACACCAAAATATGCAGGTGTACAGACGGATTAGCAGACGGAATTTTTACCTTAAGTGAGCTGAAACATGTTAAAGGAAAAATAACATATTATTGAAATGGCTTTGTTATCAAAGGACTGTGGTGAACATTATTGTTACGAATGTTCGAGAAAATGTGCATCGGTTGTAAAATGATGAAATGAATTCAAAACTTAAGTTATTCCGCCCCTCTAAAATTTCACAAAAACTCGTTGAACCGATATAATATTATTCATAACAATTTCATGAAACTGTTTCATTAAAAAATATACAAAATGTTTGTGAATAATAAAGGAAATACATGTGTATATCGCATAATCGATTTGATAAACAATTATAAATGAAAACAGAGTTATTGCCCTTGGATTCAATATTTTGAAACATATAATTGATTATTCATATACATGTATCACGTAGACTTTTAAAATATTTTATAGTTAACAAGATTCTTTTACAATAACTATTGAAAAAGGCTCCCAACAAAACTTCTGGTTTTTCTCATGTATAAATCTTATAAAATCGTTGACTTTGCATCATCTTATGACATCACAAGAGGGTGGAACTATGTTAATAGAGAAACGATCTGAACTCATTATTCAATCTATAGATTTTAATGTAAAATTTCGAATTCATACCCGAGCTAAACCACCTTAACATCTATCATCCATTTTTTTCTATAACAAACCTAAATTCTTTATCAAATTATTGAAAAACTCCAATGGCTAAAAAAATTTACAAACAGAATCGAAATTAACGCTAATTCAAAGATTTTCTGTGAAATGCCGATGAACTTTGAACTCTCTTTACAGGCGCTAACAGGGTATCCACAGTGTTTCCTATCATATCTCTGGTCCTGTTGGTGATTGCCACCACGCTCAGTGTCATCGGAAACATCAAACACGACGTCAAAACCCTCATCTCCTCTGGGATCCACATCTTATCAGGTCAGCGATACATGTGACGTATTATATTTTCTTAGTCATGCTTTTATTTCATTTTACTTAAACTTTTCAGGGGTCACGTAAGCCCTATTTTTTGTCCAATTTTACCAAAATTCTACTCTGAATTATCAGCAATGCTTGGTGAAAATTCCATACATGCAAATATTCCCCTGCTCGATTATGTCATTGTGATGTCACATGTTACACCCGTATAATGTGAGTGCATTCAAACCACCAGAGGAAACTTCCGGTCTATACTTCTGGTATCAGATTACCCGAATTAACGAAAGTATGATCGAAATGTGATTTCTTTTGGTCATTTTCATGTCATCATCTTGTAATTATCAAAACTAATCAGTTTACCTGTTTCATGAGTTTTGATGTTAAGATGTAGAACAATAGTAAATTGCACGATTTGAAGACTTAGGATATTTGAGACAAAATCGCTAACATATTGACTTTCTTTTATAAGTTTGACCTAAAGATGCAACGCCATAATGACGTCACAATTACCTGGGATATGATTTGAATTATAATGAAATATGGATAATTTGGGTCTTTTTAAAAAAAAAGAATATAAGCTGTAAATGCCTAGTCCATACAATGGATCACATTCATACGATACATTTAATTTACAATAGAAAGTGTACCATTGACAAAGTTTTTATTTTAATGTTCAACATACTGAAATATGTATGCATAGCTTGAACACATTATTGTTTTCTTGCACATCGTTGACCCCTGTAGGACTGATGTTAGCTGTGGGCATTATTCTCTACATATCCGCTATCAATGATGAAGTTGGACATCGTCCAAAGCCGTCAGAGGCGGATGACGACACCAAAAAGTTCGACTACGAGTATGGATGGTCATTTTTCTTCGCTGGAACCTCATTCCTCCTGATTATGACAACCGCCGTGATTCTGGTGTCGCTGTATTTACAACGAAACTCCAGACGTGAAGATCTTGTCAAGATTATCCCCGGTCTGGGCGACATGATGGATGCTGACCTCGCCGATGACGTCTTTGCTAGTAATAACCCCACCATCATTTTGTGAAATTACGGATCCCTTTATCAGAGTAAACTTGCGGAGAAATTTATTACATGACACATAGCAATATTCGTTTCCACTGTGATAACTTGAGAGGTTGTGTTTGATAGAACTATCATCTTAACAACTGCTGATTACTGCCCCTATGCTCAACTTTACACAACTACATTCATTTCACAGATGTGGACTAACTTATTATTATATGTCAGTGTTATCATATACATATTGTGCAACTTAATCATTAAAAAATTTCTACATTACAAGATATATTTCTTAGTAAACAGTGCGAAAATATCGGTATATGTTTCAAGAATACTTATCTTTACAGTCATGGCATTCCTACCCACCATCATAGATCTAGACATTGCTATTTACAGAATGATCTTGATATCATTATATCAGTAACTATTGTTATAGATTTGAATAATGTATCACAAAAACGTTGCGTTGGTGCATTGTGACGTTATCAGTTTCAGAGGATACTGATACGGAATCAGAAAATCACAGTGTGGTGATCCGGAAAACCGGATCACACTCTGTGAAATCCACAGTATCAAAAAACGAAACATTGATGGGTATATAATAAATATCATTACATTTCTACCTTCATTCACGCGTCTAAATTTGTATTATATTATGGGTATCTATCTTTATGAATTTATATACGTGGCATAGTATAGATACCTACCTTTGAGAGGTTTTTCTAAATGTTCGGATGAAAAGTTTTGCAGGCTTAATGTCCGCATTTGCATATGGATTATTGGTAAGATCAGCTTGCATCTGCACTAAATAGGATACCGATATGCTTTATTTCCACACACTATCGTATGCTATGGTAGCAAGGGACAATTTCGAACTATAGGCGCATTATAGGCCCGGTGAACGTTTTTTAAAAAAAATGGAAATACCCCATATTTGAAGTGATATTACATGTGTAAAAATGTATATAATAATTTTAGGATACATGTCAAATGCAGCTGAGTGCTTAATAAAAATATTGATATATAACATGTAGGTGTCACCATGATTCCTAGCATATAGATGGGTGCAAATACGAAACTAAGACACGTGGTCAGTTGATGAAGAAATTCCGGTGAAAACATGCATGGTCCAGCAAAAGGTCTGTAGCTGAAAGGGAAGCTGGATGGCCCCATATGAAAGGTAGATTTTAAGAAGGGCAGACAGGGTTCTTGATTGTGCACAGTGTTTAAATCCCCATGCTTGGTACTGTGATGGTTTGAGGGTGTGTGTGCGGATTAGCCCAAATGAGAGAAAATCAAAGCAAAAAAGGGGCACCTGCTCAGAGCATGTTTTGTGCACCAGCACCAGTATTTATAGATTACAAGTAATTTAGGGTCATAATTTATTAACTACACCAATATGGAATACAAGTATTGACATAAAAGAGAAATGTGATTTTTCATTAGTCTGTCATAATCTGACTTTGATGTATACTCCCTACCCACATGTTTCAGAACCAAAGAAACTGTCCCCTGCCACCTATATATAACGAGCAAACCTATGAACTTCTAAGTTTACGACCATTGCTATTGTGGTATATAATATAATCCTCTTCATCTTGAGCAAACCCTTGGACCTTTTAAGTTTAAGAACAACCATTGAGATTATATATCAAGGGGAAAGGGTAAGAGGTGGGTGCCAATGGTGTCTTCGCACGTCCAAAATCAGACACTCGAAAATAGTTTCCCCTATAATCTGTATAAACAGCGTACTATTCTAACTAGCATTTCAAACCTTTAATATTTTTTTCCAAATCCCATTTCATACATCTATTTTAAAGTTTAAAGGATCGAAACCCACAAAAGTCCAGAAATTGGCATCCCCTTTAAGGAATCCCAAGATAGTTACATCCCCACTGAAAAACATTCTGGTTTCGGGCATATGTGAATACCGTATACAGTCGTACGCATACTTGCATATCACTTTGTTAAACTGTAACAGTAGCCCTGCCGTTCTAAAACAGAAACTTCCCAAATATGAAATATTTCCCTAAATATTCTTGTGTAAACCCTCGCCTCAGGGGGCATGTCTGAATCAACTTGAATCTACATGTAGATTCTTGCACATCATTTAAAATAAAGTATAGTGTCGTCATTTTGAAGAAAAAAGTTTAAAGGATAAGGATGTTACTCTTCATAATCTTACAACGGAACTACATTCTTTAGAAATGCTAAAGATTCGAAACACTATTTCAGTAATCTTACTTTTCCTAACAAAATTTTGGAATGTTTTTTCTGCGTGAACCATTGCACCTAAGGCCATGGTCATACCAAAATTGAACCTGCACTATATATAAAAATTGCTTGTTTAGTATGTTTGCAATCTACATGTAGCCTGGTCGTTTTGCGAAAATGGTTTCATAATTTTCCGATTACATCTACACCAAACATAACTTCAGTTATACCCCCCTGGGAGCATGATTAAAACTATCTTATCGATCGCCGTTACCGATCTGAATCAGCAAGACAACGAGTGTCGCAGCTGAACAAGAGTACCACAAACGGTACAACATACGCCCGTTCGAAAGTGAAATTCAACCTGTAAGCATAGAAAAGCCTTACGTAGGTTATGGCGCACCAATCCATCTAACATACATGTATGAATTGATTATGTATTTCTCTGAGAGGGAAGTTGTGACAATATGTCAGTGTAATATATGTTTCTATGATGAGAAAAGTTGACCTACTTTTAGCGATAAAGTAGGTTAGGGTGCATCAATTAAGTTGAAATGTTAGCTAATTATGTATTCCTCTGAGAGGGATGTTGAGACAAAATTTCAGGGTAATATCTTTATTCATAACGAAAAAAATCTGGAAAACTGTTTGACCTACTTCTACCCCAATAGTGGGTCATAGTGCACCAATCCAGTGGAAATGTAAATATAACTTGTTTTCTACCGAGAGGAAGCTTTTGACTAAATTTCAAGGTTATGTCTGCATCCGTAACGAAAAAACTACGGAAAACTGTTTGAACTACTGTTAGCCCTAAAGTAGGTCACCGTACACTAATCCATCTGAAATGCAAACTCACTCTTACGCTTCTTGAGTAAGAAATTATGACTAAATATGAACGCTGTACATGCATCCGTTACGGAAAAATATCTTGGACTGACACACGGAGAGACAAATCCAGCTTAAATGCAAACTGAATTTGTATTCCTTCGAGAGGAAGCTTGTGACTAGATCCCAGGGTAATAATTAACTGTTTCCGTAATGAGGAAAAGTCAGAGAAACTGATTGACCTACTTTTATACCAAAAGTAGGTCAAGAACGGACCAATCCAGCTTAAATGGAATCTTTTATTCCTTCGAGAGTAAACTTGTGACGATTTCAGGCAATATATGTATCCATAACGAAAAAAGTCTGGGAAAACTGTTTGACCCACTTTTAACCCTAAAGTATGTTACAGACGAACGGACCAATTCAGTTGAAATGGAAAACGAACTTGTATTCCTCCGAGAGAAAGCTGGAGCCTAATTTCAGGGCAATATCTGTATTCGTAATGAAAAACGTCGGGAAAATTGTTTGACCTACTGTTAGCCCTAAAATAGGTCATGGTGCACCAATCCAGCTAAAATGCAAACTCACTCTTACGCTTCCTGGGGGGGGGGGGGGGGGGGGGATTGTGACCAGGTTTCAAAACTATACGTGCATTCATTACAGAAAAAGGTTCGGAAAAAACGACCTCGGACGGAAGGACGGACAACCTTTCCTACACCCTTTCTGTAGAAATGGACTAAACCTGTCTGCAGACGTTCACTGAACATAGTGATGTTTCAAAATTGGTGACGCATTGGTGAGTCAATGGTTCAAACCAATAAGTGTGATCCTGCATCGATTCTATTTTGGAAAGTCATTGTGTAAGTTTTGTCATTTCTGACCTACTGGTGTTTGAAAGATATCCAAAACACCTCTAACCTCTTTTTGATATTTCTTGTCTTTCTTTGCAAGGATATGGCCATTGGTTTAAATAAAACTTAATACCCTACACTGAAGGTTACACCATGGCAAGTTTAGATAAACCTGATCCATTTCTTTGTGATATGACATCAGAAATGTGAAATCAGACGACGACAGGCCGATCATTTACAAACATCAGCTGACAGACAAAGTGTGATCAGAAAAGTTCCATTCAGAGTATAAGTGAATTAAACAGGAGGTCCTTTGACACCATGACTCACTTCTGCATTTGAGATTTTCTTGATTTACTACAGTATACGTCTACATTGCTAAAATGCTAAATTGATATGTTTGCACATTCATAGAGTCTTGCAGTTTAAGCATTTCCTAATTATTTTTAATAGATATATTCTTATGGGGGGAATTTTTCAAACCCTATTAAATTTAATACTTTTTAACCTATCTATGGGGGATTTAAATTCATGGTATATCCATATGAAAATTTGTTATATCTTTGATTCATCTAAAGTAATCTCTCTGCTTGTGTTCAAAAATTAGATCCAAGCTGGGATAGATATTCTAAAGCAATCTCTTGGCTTGTGTTCAATTTCACCAACACATCTTCTAATGAAATAAATTCAAATTAACCCTCGGATTTCTTGAGAATTCACAGAATCAGCAGATGGTTTGACAGTGCCTTGTGACGTAGCATTTTTCAATAAACAAATGGAAAACTCTTCTGTGTTTCGAATATATATTTTATTCAAAGTATACATTAATGGCAAACTGATAACTCAACTTATGGCAAACGGGATGATTTCAGCTTCTCCATCGTCAACTTCACATATTTATGTAGCAATATTCCATTATCACCTGCATATGGTGTTTATATTTCTCAACTGATTCGATACGCAAGAGTTTGTTCTGCGTATGGTCAGTTTTTTAAATCGAGGCAGACTACTGGCAAACAAGTTAATGATGCAGGGGTTTCAACAGTCTCGTTAAAAGTCAACATTTCGCAAAATTCATGGTCGTTTTTACTATCTAGTTCGTCAATACAACCTATTACTTGGTCAAATGCCGTCTGACGTGTTTCATACCGATTGTTAGGCCGTTCTTGGCACACTGATTTTGACTACGGATAACTCCGTTTACCTGATCAAGATATAGGGCTTACGGCGGATGTGACCGGTCGACAGGGGATACTTACTCCTCCTAGGCACCTGATCCCACCTCCGGTGTGTCCAGGGGTCCGTGTTTGCCCGACTATCTATTTTGTATTGCTAATAGGAGTTATGAGATTGATCACTGTTCGTTCTCTTCACCTTTCATGATGTTAAACAAAGTGTATAAGAAATTATCAACTTACAGCATGTACGTGCACTAAAAAAAACCAACAAAAAACAACGTATGTAATTTGGGTAAATTCTTTTATACAAAGTCACAGTTTTACTAAAGCCAATGTGTAATTTTTCAGCGTATATACTATTCATTTAAGCATTACTAACCATGTGCAATACATTTTAGTGGAAGATCTTGTATTCTGTGAAAGGCGATGATATCGAACAGTGATCAATCTCCTAACTCTATAAGCGATACAAAATAGAGAGTTGGGCAAACACGGGCTGCTGCATATACCAAAGGTGGGATCAGGTGCCTAGGTGGAGTAAGCATCCTTTGTCGACCGGTCACATTCGCCATGCATGAGCCCTATATAAACAGAGTTATCCGTATTCAAAATCAATGTGCCAAGATCAAGTCCTGAATGGGTTCCGCCATCTTGTTTAGATGGGTCACTGTTGTTTTGTTGTCTGACTTTATGTGAACATGAATATTTTAGCTTTCCCTCGTCACAATGCAAGAATATGTATGGATGTAGGGGGTAATAATAGATGAATAATATTTAAAATTCTGTACATTCTATTTCACATATTTCTAAACCGTAATTATCCGCTGGCCTTTAGTCTTGTATTGCTATCGAGAATATTACTTGTTTACGTATTAGTATAAGGGGTTACTGTGGGAGTCTTCAACTTTATGTCTGACTCATTCGTAACAATCGCTTCAATTTTATCTTACAAACGCATAAAAGAACCAGGAAAATTCTACGAAATTAGTATGGATATCAGTACGCTGTATGAAAAAGGACGTTAGATAGAAACTGTTGAAGTGCGAATGTTACATTAAAAATTTATCAAGTTACATTTAAATCAGTTATGTCTAGAAATTAGCGTTTGACGATTGGCGAGAATGCACCGTATATCAAATTAACCAAATTTTATCTGAGATACAGTCAACAAATGTATCCATTTCTAACAAAAGGGTTTTCCCATCTGATTAATAATTGATGGTGATATAAGACCCTTAGTTGCAAGACGAGAGTCCTATGAGACGTACAAATGTGAGTGAATTTCATCCATCAAACACAAGTTGTCACGTGTTGGTCTGATGACGCCGTCGGATAAATGGGAGCCGTCTCACGAGAGCAGTAACTCCAAACGCAGAGAGAATCAGCTCCCTCATTTGTTCCTAGACTAGACTCATGTATATCATCAAGACACATAATCTCTCTAGACCAGATTTATTTTCTCCTAGCATATCACTGGTCCCATCCGCCATAGAGACTGTCAGTGGTAGAGGGCATTCAACACCACAAACACATACCGTTTGTGATAACCATGTCAATAGAAAGCTCAGACAAGGACTGTACACAACATCAGTTTGTGATGAAATTGTGATTAGGTCTTGGCATTTTTATTGCACAAATACTTAATTAATATTAGTATAAAGGTTTTAGAGTTCTCAATGTACCGGCTGAGGGTAAACAGTTTGAAGAGGGTAGACTTCATCGCAACATTGTTTGCCTTCCTCTTCTATGCAAATGACAGGTCTATATCAGTTCATATTCAAAATTTACAAGTAATCTGTTGCATTCCCTAGTGTTACTAATCTACAAAAAACCTATTTGACAAGCAAACCAAGACAGAGTTTCTTCAAACACAGGGAGTAAAATCCTATTAATAACAGTCTGTGTCATTATTGATTGATTGAATGTTGTTTAACGTCCCTCTCGAGAATATTTTACTCATATGGAGACGTCACCACTGCCGGTGAAGGGCTGCAAAATTTAGGCCTATGTTCGGCGCTTATGGCCTTTGAGTAGGGAGGAATCTTTATCGTGTCACACCTGCTGTGACACGGGACCTCGGTTTTTGCGGTCTCATCCGAAGGACCGCCCCATTTAGTCGCCTTCTATGACAAGCAAGGGGTACTGAGGACCTATTCTAACCCGGATCCCCACGGGACTGTGTCATTAAAATCGTCTTACTATAACAATAAAAACGTTCAAAAAATATTGATTAGTTGACCTTTACATGAAAGGTCAAATGTCATCAAAAATGGCATGTGACACACTGTCTTAACATGATATACCAATTATATCAAATGCCTAGCCCAAAAATTCTATTATTTGACCTTTACATAAAAGGTCAAGAACAAAATTCATCAAAATAGCACACTCCACACTGTTTTAATACCAAATATCAAAGGCCCAAGTCAAAAGACAAAAGAATTATGGTTCGGACCACAAAAATGCCCCCAAAATACTATTTTTGAACTTTACATAAACGGTCAAGATCAAAGGTCATTAAAAATGGCACACGACACAACGTCTTACATGTATCATGGTATACCCACATACCAAATATCAAAGTCCTATGTCAAAAGTTAAAAATGTTATGATCCAGACAAAAACAGATGCCCAAAAATTCTATTATTTGACTTTTACATAAAAGGTCAAGGTGAAAAACAATTAAAAATGGTACGCGACACTCTGTCGTATCATGGTATACCAACATACTAAATATCAAAGGCCTGTGTCTAAAGAGAAAAAAAACATTTGGCACGGACAAGCTTTGTATGAGAAGCGGAAAATTTCACACTAAAACAATCTGTCCCCCTTCTGGGAAAGGGAGACATAATAAAAACCTTCATGACAGAGTGAAATTTATACTACCTTTGAATTATTCACAATCATTGTATACTTGAAACTTAATAGAAAAAAGTGAAGATAATAAACAGTTATCAATCGCATTCCTTTAACGAATTCTATAAAGCTGCGAAAATGCCAAACACGAAGCCCAGGACATACCAGAGGTTGGATCAGGTGCCCGGGAGGAGCAAACATTCCCTGCCGACCGACCAGAGCCGCCTTGAGTCCCGAACCTCTATTCGACAAACGGAGTAATCCGCAGTCAACAACAGTATGCGGAGAACTATGGTAGTCCGGATAAGGCCATTTGCAAAAGCGTGACTGCGCGTTAGTCACAACACGACGTCACGCCAAGAAGCAACGCGCTTCGCGTTCTCACACCAACAAGCAACGCGCCTTCGCGCAGACAAGCAACGAACCTTCGCGCTCTCACAACAACAAGCAACGCGCCTTCGCACAGACAACCAACACGCCTTCGCGCTCTCACGACAACAATCAACGCGCCTTCGCGCTCTCACGCCAAGAAGCAACACACCTTCGCGCCGTCACGCCAACAAGCAATACGCCTTCGCGCCGTGTTGCTTGTTGGCGTGACGGCGCGTTGCTTGTCTGCGAGAAGGCGCGTTGTTTGTTGTCGTGAGAGCGAGAATGTGCGTTGCTTGTTGTGAGAGCGCGAAGGCGCGTTGCTTGTCTGCGCGAAGGTGCGTTGCTTGTTGGCATGAGAGCGCGAAGGCACGTTGCTTGTTGACATGAGAGCGCGAAGGCGCGTTGCTTGTTGGCGTGAGAGCGCGAAGGCGCGTTTCTTGTTGGGGTGACGGCGTGTTGTGACTAACGCGCAGTCACGCTTTTGCAAATGTCCCTATCCGGACACCATAGAGAACGGCATGAAACACATTAGTCAACATTCGACCCAGTGTTACCTCGGATTTTCAAATTAGATCATTATAACGCAATGAAATTTGGGAAATTCTGACTTTAAACGAGACTGTGGAAACCCCCGCAACATCAATTCATGCGTCAGTAGTCTGCCTTGGGTTAAAGATTGATCATACGTAGAACATACGTCAAACCATGTTGAGAAGCTCTGTAAATCTGTCAATCATCTCGTAAGAGATTCTGGGTGTTTAAATACTTAATTACGGTTAAAATATTAGGTTTTACCCCTTTGATTGCCCAATCACAAAGACACATTTCATCACAAATGGCAAATACTATTAACAATTTATAGGAAAACTAGCATCAATTCCTCCAACGGGACAGCATTCATCACATCTTGAAGTGACAGTGCAGTAAACACGGAGGGTACGTTCACATTTGGCTAACATGAATTCTACTTATAAATATTCTAGACTTTCTCAAGACTGTACATCAAAAAGTCATTCCTAGTTTTGAATTCTATGAAGTAGTGTTTTTGAGTGTGTGCAAATCATGAATATGAATTCATATAGACGCCCCTTCCTCTGCATTGATTAGGAAAGCAAACAATATTGTGATCGAATTTTGACAGTGACTACTAATCTCCTTTGTCCACAGTCAGCTTTTTACACAAAGCAGAATTTACCATCCTCATTCAAAAATGGTTGTGATAAATGTCTTTACATTATATCATGAAATGTGAAGATAACGAACAGTTATCAATCATTCTCATAACTCATATAAGCGATTATACAAAAAAAGAGATAGTTGGGCAAACACGGACCCCTGGACACACCAGAGGTGGGATCAGGTGCCTAGGAGGAGTAAGCATCCCTTGTCGACCGGTCACACCCGTCGTGAACCCTATATCTTGATCAGGTAAACTGTTAAAAGAGTTATCTGTAGTCAAAATCATGCGTGTAATAAATGATAACCGGAATACCCTGTTTTGGTAGTTGTTTTATTTGTGTCTTAGCCATGACATTTACTGGGTACCAGACTTCCAAACAGCCAATGTGTGAAGCGATATGGCGAGTCCTTGGTGATATTTCGAAGAGTGAAATCTTCATATGCTCTGGAAAGTAATCAGAATCATTATTCTCGTTCGTATTGAGTCATTTATATCAAATATATCAGAAATTCATTAGCAAAAAAGCTGCTTAAACTATAAGGTTTTCCATTTATTAAAAGTTTGAGTTTTCAGCTGATACCTTACGTATGAACGGTAAAATCGCAAAAAAAGGTCTCATCTTCGCAAGTCAAGGGCCCACTCCGCTTTCTCACAAACCTTTGGCAGATAACTCCACTAAAACTGGCCAAATTTTCTCTGGCTAAAAGGATTGTCTTAGAACCAGTTAACATATAGCTTTTATTCACAGATATTTATGTGATTAATCTCTACAAAGGACCCGTGTTAGTTCCGAGGGGATCAATTACCACTTAAATAACATACTATTAGGGTAATATTTCCACTTCTGTTTAAAGTTTTAATACAACTGAAATGACGACACACACAGCCCATTGTCCAAAACACAACAGTCATACATGTAGATCTTCCTGACCACGTGCCTATCAAACACTTTCTGAAGTAAGTACCTGACCTACCGTTAATTTTACTTTGAAAGGCTTTATCAACCTCGTCTTTTGTTGTTCCTACATATTTGTTTACATTTACTAATTGATAGTAGTATGAAAGCCGTTACCTGATTGGCTAGAATATAAAATTGAATTCAGAACATCCGCTAGGTGTCGCCACTGCGGGCCACAAGGTTTAGTGGTGCTAATCAGCCAAGGGGTTTTATGGAGCGGAATGAACCGAAAACCCTTGGGTTGTCAAGATGAATTTGTTTTTGCAAAATGAACAATAAATAACAAAATGTACAACTAAACTAAAAGCAAGAGATACAATTGCCATATGTACAGTCACCGTTGCAAAACGAACGGTCATCGATACAAAACTAAAGCCGCAGATGGAAAACAAATGATCAGTAATACAAAACGAAACAGGCATCTTCCTCATTAACGCTAGGGGGCGTGTGTAAATCATTCATTCAATCGCAACTACTCAGTCATTTCCATGATTGAAAAAATATCAGAAAGGGCCGAGAGTGGTTTTGATTTTCATTCATTTATGTATCCAGACATTTCAGCCCAATGACAATTCGGCTCAAGTGAAGTGACATTCGGTCCAACTTTTGGACAATTCAATCAGCCTATTGACAAATAAGCCAAGACAGTTTGGCTCACTAATGATACTAAATAAACAAAATAATAAAATTGACTTTTGTCATTCAGTGTCGAGTATTTTAAGTTGATGCTAAATGTATGACTATCACTTCCGTTCAAAACGCTGTACTAATTATTTTATAAATAGCTAATTAACGAATCGTTGAAGTCGATTGCTATAACTGATGAAACACATGCACTTCTTCTACAAATAATTGATTTGATAGGTGCATTCCATTTGAGCGGAGTTTTCAAACGTGATTTATTTCATTTGGGCAGAAGTTTGTTCTTTCGTTTGGGCGAAACACATTTGCAGCACCACACTCTTAGTTACACCAAGGTGAACCCAATAACACTGCACAATATACCCAGGAAAGACAGACTTTAGACAGCTCAAGTACCACAGCTCTCAACCATTGTTCTGGAGATACCAGGATCAAATCCAGTGATCGGCATAATTTATTTTCATGCCTTCCAAGATCTAAATTTCTGCCGACCGTCTCTCCATCTATTACCCCATTGTTTGTTCACAACTACACAAGACAGATATTTGGTGAACTTAAATACCAAGCCCAGAGCTCTTGGACATGGAATTCAAATTTGCCACAATTTCAAATTCATTTAGACTACGGTAGCTTGAAATCTGAAACATCCAGTTCTCAGATCTGTAGGCTCTTACAAACGTATAATATTTAAGATTACTACTGAACTTGAGGTCTTTTCCTTGTCGCTTTTAGTTAGGATTCATGCTGTTTGGATCTTGTTTTTTATGAATAATTTTGTTTCCTTATTCAGTGAGACGGTTACTTCAGTTAAAAACGTAACGTCAAATGCAGACAAACACGTGCTGAGTACATGTATACTAATGTCATTTGTTTAATTAGTCACTACGTATCCTGTGACTGTAGATTGTAACTGTAAACTGCGTAACTTACATCAAACAGCAACACACAAAATTAATTAGTAGTGAAGTGTCAAATGTTGTAATTTACTTAGAATGATAAATGGACCGTACATCGGTAACTTCCATTAATGTCGATAATTTTAACCAAATTTATCGGGACTTCTCGTTTCTCTTTCTCTTATGGTACCATACATCTGTCAGGAGGAAATGGCCCGTGATAAAACCCAAGGCCTCACTAGTATGCCAGTAGCAAGATCCAAAGCGGTTTTCGCGCGGCATTCCACAATAATAACTGTTCATTTTAGTATATAAATTCATAAAAAACGATCAAATCAATGAAATAAGAAGCAGCGCTGTACATGCTCACGTTCCGAGAACCATTAATCAATCCATCTTTTGATGCCTTGGCGTCAATGCCGACCGTTTTGTTTCTTTGTCGGTAGCATATAATTCCTCCACTTCAGTTTAATCACTTGTAATGACTGAAAATTGTTTGAAGATGGACAATCTAGCCCCGAATATCGCGCTCCGAACACGCGATGCTTTAGAGTCTAGCTTTTAACTCAAGGCTATTGATTTCAATTACATGCCAAAACTAAGTTAGAAAGTGTAAAATGTTGAACCGCATCATTATCACAGAAGCATTTATGTTTGGGTTCAAACATAGCTATTGAAATGTGTGCGTGCAATTTGTCTTACGTGATCGAAAAATGATAAGTAAAATATCCTAAATCCTAATGGCGATGGTGACGTCTTCATATGAGTGAAATATTCTCGAGCAGGACGTTAAACAATATGCATGTACAACCAACATCCAAAAACGATATCTCCCCGACACTATGTGTTCGGGGGTATAATAATTATAACCAGCATTCTGCAGGCATTGCATAGCAATACATAGTACCCTACCGAAGGCAAAGATTGGACAGCAACAATATTCGAAGTTCATTATGAGACTAAGATTATGGTACAGTGTAAAGGGGAAAATTGGGAAACCAGGAGAGTAATGGTTGAACATACTATTCAGGTACAGACACTAGACCAGGAAAACTTCAAAATCGATCTGTAACTTGTTCTGGCAAAGCAATCATCATGATGTACTAAATATCAAATGCATATCTGTAAATATAACAAAAACAGTAATAAGAAAACTGACAATTCAGGATATTTTTCTAAGTCCAAGGGCCATAACTTAGTCAAAAATCAACGGACCAAAACCAAATTCGAACTGGATTTATAGCTTGTTGTGGCAAAGCGATGTACCAAATATCAAATGAATATCTGCAAGCACAAAAAGTCCGGAAAACTGATAATTCATGTCATTTGTCTAAGTCCATGGACCATAACTTGGTTCAGAATCAACAGACCGTAAGTAAATTCAAACTTGATCAGTAGCTTGTTATGGCAAATCAATGTACCAAATATCAAATAAATATCTGTAAAAACAAAGAAAAAAGTCCGGAAAACTGATAATTTGTTATTTTTATAAGTCCAAGAGTCATAAGTACAGAAAAATCAATGGACCAAAACCAAATTTGATCTTGAACTGTAACTTCTGATGGCAAAGCAATGTGCCATATCTGCAAGAACAGAGAAAAAAGTCTGGAAAACTGATTTGCAGGGCTGACGGACGGATGGAGTGCAAACCTAAAGTCCCCTACCGTCATAAAACCGCACAGAAAAGGCCCATGGCATCATGCATGTTAGGTCAAACTTTGTGGCATTTCACCTAAAGATGTTCATACAAAACGATTGGTGGATACCGCCTGAAACTCGGAACGTATTCCACCCGGAATTTGCGTTGAACCTCTGACCTCAAGACGGATTGTAAAATTCCATCTAATGATTGACAGACTACGCTTAAGTCTTTAAGCGGGTTTTACCCTCTCCTCTTTTAACGAGTTTCATAGTTTACCTTACTTAGACGGAATATAGATTTTTTTTTCTGTGTGTTTGTAAAGCGGGATGTTGAAGTTGATGAATATTTGGTAGGCAGATTATCAAACTTTTGAATGTTCTTTCTACGAGTGTTCGTTTTGGGTTATGCTGCTAGCTATATTTCAAGTGACAGTAAGACTATATTGGATTATCATGAGGATAATGATAAAGTGATCAATAAATATACAGCTGTGTACGATTAGCGATTGTAGCGTTTTCAGTCTCCTAGTTTAATACATGTACTTGTTATTGATAACATCAGGGGTGTGACTGATTTCCTCAGAAATCAGAGGAAACCTGGGCTCACAAAGGGAGGAAAACACCTCACCTTACTCAGAAAAATTTAATTTTCTGTCACTTTAGATATCGATTAAACTCAAGAGTGTTTCATTTTTTTGAAAATTGAGTCTACCAGAAAATTTCCTAAGAAAAGAGGAACAATCTCACCCCTGTAATATTCAGATTGAATGAATCGTTTCATCAGTAAGCTACAGACAGTATAGATATTATCAGCAAAGTTATTCAGTTGCAGACCTGCTTGGTCGATACCTGATTCCAAAATATACATTCTTTCACCAACAATGTGTGTATTCCATTGGCATTATTAAGAATTTTTATGTACACATCAATTATTTCATTTAACAATAATTAACATAAACTGCCAGTCAAACTGTATTCAGTTGCGTATTAGGGGCAGAGGGATAATTCGTACCCTCAAGTAGGACCCAGGGTCACCCCATTTTAGTATGGCCCCGGGTCGCCACATTTTCTACTCAGATTACTACGCTATAAAGAAAGTCCAACATAAAAGTGAAAGTACAATACAGACACTTTATATTGGACACTACCAAAGGAAAATGAATTTTGAGCAAGTCATTATTGATAACTTGTCATCATTTCTTCGTTAAAAAAGGCTAAAGAACAAGGTACGATTGTATACTGAAAAAGGCCCAAAAATTTCTCTCTATAAAATGTGTCTGGAATTACATGTAACCTTAACCAGCGTTTTAAGAAAGTAAAATATATGCCAGGTATACTATGTCAAGAAAATCAGAATGATATTCCTAATTGGATAGCATTATGACATCATGAATAAGACATTTCCCGTCTTTTTTCAAAATAAGCCTGAAAACTGTCAAATGTCATATAGATTATTGCTCAGGAAAAGATGTGCGCATTTGTCGAGGAAAACGAAAATGATATATATTGTATATTATTTTAAGATGAAAAACATACTTGAATATGAATTTGCTCGACGCATGCGCTGTATGTTTTCTGAAAGGAAAACCACTTGAATTCGTGGATATTTTCATTGAAAAGGGCAGTTTTGCAATTTTATGCCAACTTCTAGCTCTCGTCATATGACACAAATCATTTTACTGATCAAACCTGATCAGATGTTGGGTTTGATAATCTATTTTAATGCCAGGGTTTGAGCTCCAAGTGAAATCATCGATATCTTGGGCCAAATGACTTTAGAAACTGTACCTACTTCTTTAGAAAATTTTGAAAATGATAATTCACTGTTATCGCGATCTGCATCCCCCAGACTTTCCCAAATACGAGAATGTGATATGAACCTAGCTTATAATAGATACAATGCAGTAAAATTGAACTTGGAATGTCATCCTTTTATTTATTTGTAATTTATTATACGCCCGTCTTAAGACGGGACGTATTATGGTATGGCGTTCATGTCCGTCCGTCTGTCCGTCCGTCTGTTAGCTTTTTCGTGTCCGACCCGTAACTTAAATACTACAAGGCCTAGAATCATCAAACTTTGTCTGTAGATACATCTTGGGTAGAAGGTGTGTCGCACATTAAAACCAGGTCACTGTGACTTTTCATTAAGAAGATATGGCCATATATGGCAAAAACTTGTCCGGCTCATAACTTGAAAACTATTAGACCTAGAATCACCAAAATTGGTCAACTAATGCATCTTAGGTAGAAGGTGTGTCGCATCCTACTTTAAGGTCACTGTGACATTTAATTAAGGTGATATAAAAAAATGTTTTAATGGGTACAATCTATACTGTTAACAATATGTGACGGGCGTATCATGTGCCGTGGCGGTGCACTTTATTTACAGATAATTATAAGATAATGTTGCACCTGGAGGGTGACCTGTGGTCACTTAATTATTTAAGACATGAGAATTATGTTACGGTGGATTATATTTTATATAATAAAATGCTACAACAGTGGCATGGTGAAATGTTTAGCTCACATAAGCCAAAAAATAAAATGAGCTTTTTTGATCAGTTGTCTATCCATTTGTAAATCTTATCTACTGGGCATACGTGAGTGTTGTTCAAATGTATCTTCAGATGGTCCATGGATAATTCGTCTAAATCATGTTTTGGTTTGACTTTGTAATTGTTCATTAGAATTATTGTAAATATAAAACATATGATATATAACACGTGTCTGTAAGATGTGTATAAGAGATAACGGGAAGTATTTATTTCGGACATAGAAGGAGATTGCTCATGTGGTCACTCTACCTGATACTTGGATATGTATTTGAAATAGAATTAGAAATATAAGCAAGGGTGACCTAAGGTCATCCATACACTGATATGTCGGTTACCTCAGGACACCTTTCTATCAATTTTGTCGATGGTGACCAGAGGAAACCCTTATATGACATTTACATCAAAAGGTGACTAGAAGTAACATGATAATGACATTTACATCATTTGGTGACAAGAGGTAACCCTTATATGACCATATGTTTGTTCATTAAAAGCGAAAAACAAAATTTGGGGTAAAATCGTGAATCAGTCCCTTTCATGCTTATATTTTTACATTTTTAAAATAAGATGTTTTACTATTTCGGAACCTGTAAAGTACGAAACGAAACGAAATCTAACGAAACGAAACCCACCGAAACGAAACTTAACGAAACAGATTGTATAACCGAACTCTTTTAATTATGATAATGAAAAGGGGCATCTCAAGCCCTGTGAAAGTTACCACATTGAAATAAAATTCGCCTCTCTTTGATGTAGATTTTCGGGTTGACTGATACAAAGTTTTAAAAGTTGGAAGGGGTGTGTGTGTGAATAAGCACAAAGTACATATCTGAAGTTGATTGAATTATAAATACCATGTGCAATTAATTTCGGTTCCAGATATTCATGGAACGGGTTACAGTCTCACGGGTCGAAAGTCTGGGGAAACACACTAAATGGGGGGGTAGTGTCGCCGGCGTTGGATCCGCCTTTGGGCATAAATACATGTTTCAGTATTTTTTGCTCTAAAGACAAATCTATGTATACATGTGGATATTGTGTATTTGTATGTAGTATATCAAACGGTGGATTTGAGTATGTCTTCCCGTTCGCTTTGTAATTTCTGCTTCCCTTGTTCATATAAGCCTTTTGATTTTACAAAATGCTGACTTCCCCCTGATATTATTGCATAAAATATTTTCCGTTCCGTTTTCAATTCCCCGTTTTTAGCAACACTCCAAATACTTTAGACTATCTTTAGACTTGCTGCATATCAATAATAATTTTTAATATAACATTGAACTCAGAAAAGTGTAACTCAAACAAATTGTAACTTTAAAATTTATTAGAATACGTGTGGCGATATTATGGGCACGGCTGTTATGAATCAATTGCAAATCAAATACAACATGGGCAATGGGCCGCCAACAACGAGCATGCCCCAAAACAGATGCATATATATATACATGTATGAGACCTCTGCTGGTGGACTGTTAATCCCCGAGGGTCTCTACAGCCCAGTAGCTAAGTACTTCGTTACTAGCTTGAAAATACGGATGTATATTTAATTGCTGTTATAAAATTTAGAAATTCATTTCAAAATTAAGGATTATCTCCCTCATGCATAGCTCTTATCCTTGGACGAATTTGGCTCCACTTTTTTGGTACGCTGTTTTTGGCTATATTTAGCTCTAAAACTTCATAGTTATTTCGGATTTCAAACATTTCGGTTGAGCATCACTGAAGAGACATTATTTGTCGAAATGCGCATCTGGTGCATCAAAATTGGTACTGTATAAGTTTTACACACACACACACACACACACACACACACACACACACACACACACACACACACATATATATATATATATATATATATATATATATATATATATATATATATATATATATAGTGGGATACATCTCCGATATAATCTTCTAGAGTGCTCGACATGGGAAACCATCCCCTTACGAAACAGCCTGTAGAGAAATAAATGTTATGTGATTGAACTCCATCTGATCATCAATTTATATATATATATATATATGTATGTATATATATGTATATATATATATATATATATATATATATATATATATATATATATATATACATACACAAAAACAATCAACATTAAAGTTACACATACAACATGTAGCCAGGTCATGATCAAAGTTCATGATCATACATGTAAGTCAAAGTTCAAACAACATCAAAGTTCAAATAAAGCACAACCAAACAAGTTCAAAGTTCACAACATCAAAGGCCAAAGTTCATTGTATAGAAAGCATTGACCCTAGGAGGTGCAGAGGTCAAAGCTTGCTTTATAATATTTACATCCAGATTGCGGCTTTTACGCCACAAGTTCACTGGGACGAGGTTCAGAATGAGAAAAGGCCATGGGAACTCCGCTATCATGGTGGGGGTAAAGCGGAATACAAAAACAGACGTACTCCCCTAACCCCTCTCCATACAGACATGAAGCCTGATTCAGCTTTGTTTGCTCAAGATGGAGTACATATGTCCTCTTTGTGAATAGCATATGTCTTTTAAGACGGATGATGGCACCCCCGGAATGCAGGACGACTGTACCAATATGAGAATTAACACGTTTGCATACTTTTTCCATAGCATCAAACTTACTGAATTCCTCCATTGCAACCGTGGGAGGATAAATGACAATATAACTTTGATGTTTGGAAAGTTGTTCTTATAAACAAAAGCAATTGCTTTGCAACAACGCCGATTCTTCTAACCGACAACTTACCCAATTCCCCCCGCAGTGTATTTTATTTAGAATGAAATTAGGTAGAGGACCCACGTTTGTCTTGTTTTCCTTAACTGGAGGCCGCTATATCCCGCCACCACAGAGAGATGTTTTGTCTTCTAGTGTCAAAGCTGTGCCATCTATCTTTATGTTTAATTATTGAGGAACCCACCAACCATATTGTCTGTGTATCCAAAATGAATTAAAAACTTTGGTAAGCGAATGTAGGATTTATAAGATTTCCAACGCCCAAATCTCTGAATATCATTAGATGAAAATCCTTTTAAAGCAAGATCAGTGCTTGCACCAATACTTAAAGAATGTGATTTGTATCCTGAGCCAGCAGGCAAATCCAGGTGCTAAACTGTCATACATAGTACCCCTGTAAATTGGTATAGAGTGAGTAGGGATAAATCAAAATGTTGAATAGTGGGCCTGAACCCTCTGGACGTATGGCGACATATTTGGTTACAAGCTCATTTGGACAAGCTACACCACCCTGTTTTATATTTGTAATACGTGCCCTATGAATGCCTGGTCCATTTTCGAAAAACGGATAGTCAATAAGAGATTGTGTGTTGTGATTATAGATAAATTGTGTATATGAATTGTGTTTTGGTGATGTCCTTTGCTTTTATTAACTGGTAATTCAACTACTCTTAAAAACCCGTGAAAGACCCAGGAAAATGCAGCAGAGAAAAAAAAAGGGGGGGGGTCAAAAGCATTGGAGATTATGTGTGTTTTCAGATATTGAAGCGTCTAAAAGCTTAGCAAACTCAGACTGGATATTATCTGATTCCTCTACAATTGCTGGCTTATGGACGAGAACCTTGCTGTCTATACAATTGAGTGGTTGGATTTTGGGGGCGAAAAGTTGGAGCGGACACATTGCTCAAAACTGGCGAGGCGCAATGACGCACTGAATGCTACTACCACAACGAATACAGTTGTGCTTATACATGCACGAGAATTTATCACAAGAACCCTTGAAGTTGAAATTATAACATTTGCCGACACCAGGTTTCGATGTATTTGAGGTGTCATATACATAAGTCATAACTTCGAGTCAACCTACCCCCAGGAAGAAGCAGGATTTTGCTCTTTACGTAGCCTATATTGAGTATCATAGTCTTTCCAAGACAGCCCCCCCCCCCCCCCCCCCCCCCCTATTTACCCCCATCCCAATCATCTGTATATACTTTAGCAGATCAAGAGTTTTAGCGGGATGTGCACTCAAGTACACACTTGCATAGATGAACATAAGAGCAGTCCATTGTTCTATAGTTTCCACCTTTTTGGGGTTCGTATCCTTAGAACTTATTTTGTCCATACTATTGATGACCAATGTCTTTTCAGCAGCCCCAAATTTTGGGGTGGCTAGAATAGCCAAATCAATAAACTGGCAACCAATAATGTGTTGTTTAATTGCATTAGTAACGTGCATACCGATCATATGGATTGATGAGACAGGAACAGGGGTAGTGCTAACATCTGAGGAAGTAGAAATTGCTGGTGGCAAAGGGTCAAGAGTTAATGGTCTAGGACTTGTGGAGGTCGCTGTCTGTGTCTGAGAATTCACTGTGGCCAGTCCTAGTCATGTAGAGGTATTTCCCGACGCCTCTGGATGTGTGGCTATGGGGCAATTTTCACAGGGGCCTGAGATACAATGTACCATTTTATATTATCGTGATTACACAACTCGGTTCTACATTATTTTGTTTCGTTTGATTTTGGCAGATTTCGTTTCCTTTCGCATTTTTCAGGTACCCTTCGAAATTTCCTGCTCACCTCTTGTATACATGCAAAAATTAACATAATTAAGAGTAATGCAGTAAATTATGCCTATAACGAACACGTTTATAACCAATTCACGCTTACTGCGAAGTAATATCTATTCCCCTATGCGAGGAAAATAACGAACATTTTAATGGAAATAATGAAGTTTAGTTATAATGAACTATTTTCGCTGGTCTTGGGAGGTTCATTATGACTGTTTTACTGTAGTAAGTTTGAGAATTTTAATGAACTCTTTTTCGCTTTTCCTGGAGGTTCATTATTACCGTGTTTTACTGTAATGAGTTTAGGAATTTTGATGAACTGTTTCTCGCTGGACCTGAGGGTGCATTATAACCGTGTTTTATTGTAGTAAGTTTGAGAATTTTGATGAACTGTTTTTTGCTAGTCTTGGAGGTTAATGATAACCATGTTTAACTGTAGTAAGTTTGTCCTGGAGGTTCATTAAAACCGTGTTTTACTGTAATAAGTTTAGGAGTTTTAATGAAATGTTTTTGCTGGTCTTGGAGTTTAATGACAACCGTGTTTTAATGTAGTAAGTTTGTCCTGGAGGTTCATTATAACCGTGTTTTACTGCAGTAAGTTTGGGGATTTTAATGAACTGTTTCTTGCTGGACTTGGGGGTGCATTATAACCGTGTTTTACTGTAGTAAGCTTGGGAATTTTAATGAACTGTTTTTCGCTGGACTTGGAGGTTCATTATAACCGTGTTTTACTGTAGTAAGCTTGGGAATTTTAATGAACTGTTTTTCGCTGGACTTGGAGGTTCATTATAATCGTGTTTTACTGGAGTTAAGTTTGGGAATTTTAATGAACTGTTTCTCGCTGGCCTTGGAGGTTCATTATAACCGTGTTTTACTGTAGTAAGTTTGGGAATTTTAATGAACTGTTTTTCGCTGGCCTTGGAGGTTCATTATAACCGTGTTTTACTGTAGTAAGTTTGGGGATTTTAATGAACTGTTTTTCGCTGGCCTTGGAGGTTTATTATAACCGTGTTTTACTGGAGTAAGTTTGGGGATTTTAATGAACTGTTTTTCGCTGGCCTTGGAGGTTTATTATAACCGTGTTTTACTGTAGTAAGTTTGGGGATTTTAATGAACTCTTTTTCGCTGGCCTTTGGGGGTTTATTATAATCGTGTTTTACTGTAGTAAGTTTGGGGATTTTAATGAACCGTTTTTCGCTGGCCTTGGGGGTTTATTATAATCGTGTTTTACTGTAGTAAGTTTGGGAACTTTAATGAACCGTTTTTCGCTGGCCTTGGAGGTTCGTTATAACCGTGATTCACTGTAGTAAGTTTGGGGATTTTAATGAACCGTTTTCGCTGGCCTTGGAGGTTCGTTATAACCGTGATTCACTGTAACTGGCATAACAACCTCCTCATACAATGTTCTGGTTAACACTTCGAGCTTAGCATAATGTCTCAAAACCCCATTTTCTCCGGCAGGGGTGGAGAGATGAAAAGATTCCCAATTTATTGTGAAATAAAACACATAGATAGCAATGTACTTTCATTGGAAAAACACATTGGAATGTAAATACTTCACATAACATACATGTAGCAAAAGTTGCTTCACATTTCAACAGTCATGTGGTTTTCTATCATGGAACTTATTGGGGTTGTAATACAATAAAAGTTAAAACAAAAATGTCTGCCTAAATTTACATGGGATTTACAACATGTATATAAATTACATTCACTGAACAGTTTAAAGTTTCAGAGGTATATCAAATGAATTCCCTTTGTCTCGAAAGGACAATGTCATCCTTTTACTTATAAAGTCATGTAACCATGATCAAAATAAGTTTACAAATATAGGGTTAAAATATACGTCAGTTCAAAACAATAAAACAGCACTACAATTGTAAAGTTATATCACTGGGATACATGTAATCTAAAACAAAACTTGCTGTCAGTTGTTAATACAATTTCTATAAATGCATAACAAGAGTGTCGCAAAACAAAATATCCCCTTGTAACATAGTGTCGTTTAATTCATTGGAATACATTTGTTGACTATAACCTAAACAATGGAATTAAAGAACATCTCCTTCCCACCCAAAATCTTTGAAGAAAGTGCTAAGTTTAACAGCAGGATTTTAAATGATATTCTACGTGGTGTCCATAAATTTTTTATTATGACCTTGATTTATCACCGTAGCGGCTATGAGACTTGAATCTGAAATAGTGTTCTGCGAAGGATGTCTGACAATGTTTTCCCATACAAATTTGTTGCAATGGGATACACAAAATAAAACTTCCAAACTTACAATCATCAACCACAACTAGAGCAAAGCTCGTTGCAAAGCAACGAGAGGTCTTCCGTCGGAGCTGTGTGACATAAAAACCTTGAATTTTACCAATGTCCTTGGGTCAGGTCCTAATGCAGCTTCAGTTAACATGAAAAACTGAAGAGAATAATTCATCGAGTTTGAATTATTTATACATACAATCAAATAAATTGCTCTCAAATTTTGAATATTTTTTAAAACTTTAATATTTATCTGCGTAAATACATGTAGGTATATTATGTACACAGTGCGCACAGAAGTCGGGTATGAATTTCACGCTAAGGACACGTGCTGAAGTTACATAATTTGGACCAGGAGTTCTGAATCAATGTTTAATCAAAGTCATTGTTTTTAAACAATAAAACAACAAATCATTTGAAATGAGACTGGTCGGCTATGGGTTTCTGAATATTCTATACGCATGTTTAGATTTGGTTTAATCATGATTATAAACTATTGATTTCAAAACATGTTCAGAAATAATTCGTTATGTTTGTAAAATGTATCCATTTTCCTTTTCACAACGAAGAATTTGAGTAAAGCTTGTGTATTCAGTTAGAGTAGTGTGAAATCACAGATCGCTAGTCCAGCAGCGATGAATCTCCGATATTAAACACACATTCAATTAGACAAGATTGAGAAACGAACTGTATATTAAATTGCAGATTTTAAAATTGATGCCTGACTCAATGCTCTAGAGTTTTGAATTTAAAACAAATCAAACGTAAGACCAGGGACGTAAAAACAAGTGTATACATCCCCGGAAAGACTGAATTATTCTAAAAATCCAATACAATAAAAAACATAACATTCTGTGTTATATTCAGGACGACAATGTTTACTTTGTGTACATGCCCTGGTTCACACGCTTGGTTCCTCGAGGCGGTTAGGCAATTGTAAACAAAAACAAACCCCGCGGTGTATGTAAGATGCGTGTAGTTAATGACTGAGTTATTCTATGCTTGAAGGTTTGTTTCTTCAATCAAATATATCGTTGTTTTAATAACAAATGTAGAAGAGATAACCTTTTCCTCTTTTTTCTTTGGAACGATTGTTTATATTAAAGTTACTAAATAATAACAAAAGAAAGTTGTCGATAGATGATTTTTAAAGGAACTATAGATCACGTTAAAACCTTATTTTAAAAGAATATTAGCATTTCATGAAGTCAGATTTATCAATTAAAGCAAGTTTATTTAAGTTATACCATATTTTCCCCCCTTCACCTACTTAATGATACGGTTACCTGTTTGCGGGTCAAGCTTTTTACTCATATATAACACAATACTCCAGCAAAATATTATGTTTATGAGATCAATAAGATGTTAAAAAACAACTTTTCCAGCGAAAGCCATATCGAAATATTTACCGTTTTGGAGTTATAAAGCGAAAACTTTGAAGATCACCAGATCCCTAATTGAAGGGGCCAGCCCCTTTTTAGGGATATCAAAAGAAAGCTCTTAACATTTTGCGCAACTTTTGTTCTACATGTCTTAACAAAATATTTTTAGTTTAAAAGATACAAAGGAAAATATGTGTAATTTTTTGCTCCTTTAGGCGTCCTTATTTTTGAACCCTGTCAACCACCATTTCGAACACTGTAATTAAAAAACAAAAAACGATGTGCACAACTACAATGCTCCTACTTTTCATTTTCAATGCATTTTCTGCTCAAGCTTTTACAGTCTCGGAGCCTTTGTCTGGAAACCAAAGCCCCTAAAATTTCATTCAAAGGGGAATAACTCGTGAACAGAAGGGTATTTCTGAAATGATTTTAAAAGTGTTCTGTAAAGTTTATAAACCCTGAAAATTTGAGCAAAATCCATGCAGAAATGAGCGAGATATGAAGCTTCAAAGTTAGCGTCTAGGAAAAAGAGAAAAAAGAATAATAAGAATAATCTTAACCAGCACAATCAGTAGAAGGTCTTCCGTTGTTACGGAAGACCTTAATTAAATGGGGTAACTACCCAAACTGGCAAATCTGTAATCAGGTCAAAACATACCTAATTATCAAGTACAATAAAATGAAAACATGCACACAAGACTCTCCAATTAAAATGAACACTTGTACACACAACATAGCTCAATGTCATCTCCCTGAAGACCAATTGTCACTATTCTGTAGTAATGTAAGTAATGGACAATTCTTAAAAACTTGTATAATATCACCAAAACCATCCAGCCTCACATCATTCAGATTATTATACATGTAAATGATATAATATTTTTAAAAATTCATGGATATCCTTCCTAAAAATGAAAAAAAAAAAACACCACAAACTACAATACAATACTACATTGTACTCACAAAAACAATAAAATTTCTCTAGTACATTATGCACCGATTACTTTCTGTAGTAAATAACGAGAATAAAAAATCTCAGGAAAGTCAGTCTAATATTCTGGCAAGCATCACAACTACACACTCGTGCCTGTTTACACATGGCCCATTCATCACATTTATTTCAATTAACGTAACTTATTCATTGTGAGCAATCGTATGTAGGTCAGAGTCAAGAAGAGAAATGAGAAAATTAACAGAGCCATGATGTTCTGCCACAGATCGAAGTCCGTAGTGTACTCGATTCCCTGGTCATTCAAGTAAGCATTCCCAGACTCGCTAAAATACAATCATAACATTTATATAGTACCACTGAAAATCCTTGTAAGCAACAGAGCAAATCTAGGTACACAGGTGACTCTGAATAACTTTGCAGGACTACCGAATAACTTGGCGGCATCATGCATTTAGAGTTTTTAAGAGTTGGTTAAATCCAGAAATCGTCAATCCGATATCTTGCATTGACTGGCTGCTTATTGTCAATTCTTGTCAAGAAGTTACTGAGTGATGTTTAGTACCACACTAACAAAATCAGGTTCCGATTTGTATTTCAAGATAAGCTGAATCTCACACAAATCTGTTAATTATCTTTTTGAATAACTCTAAAAATTATAGACTGTTACTCTTTAACATCCATCTTTCAAACATTACTCAGTGCTAAAATGAATCATTTTAATTGTCTAATTAAAACCTACATGTACAGCCAAGGTAAGCTAGCAGAAGTAAAGTGCTACACATATAAAAACCCAATTAATGGTACACACTGCCCGTGCAAACCATTTACATGTTCCATGTAAAGTCCTCATGTAAATAAGTTCCTGCTTCATTGACAGCAATCGTATAAACAAGGGATACTTTCAAGTTTATATTAATATTTGTATAAAGGGACCAGATTTTACTTCAAGAGTTCATTACAAGAACTTTAGAGAGATCACAAGTCTGCTTCATTAAAGGAAATATTGGGGACTTTACTTTGATTGATCAGAACTATGGGAAATCGAAATTCGAGCCATCGAGAGTCACCGGTAACTACAATGTATATTTGTACGTACCACACAACAGTGCCATTGTAGAAATTTTTGTCTTTCAGTTCATTGATGTTTAATGCCTGCAAAATAAAACATTTGTTTTCAATTAAAGCTCTTTATTATCATTTGATTTTGCTCAACATTCGTACTAATTTTTCCAATTGATGATAGGTATGGGACTTCCATTTCTTACAAAGTCTACAAAAAAATAAGGTACACTATGGTGATTTAATCAGTTAATATATGTATTATTTTACATAACTGATTACATATATTTCAACAAGAGGCCCACAGGCCTTATCAGTCACCTGAGTATTAGTATCGCTAGTCGCAAGGCCTATGAAATCTAGAAAAAAAATTCTGTTTGAATACTATATTCAACAAAAGTAATGTATAAGCTCCAAGATCACATCTTTCTTTTAAATGCCCTCGAAAGTGCCTACAATATACGTAACATTAACACAATATGATTAATTCAGACCCATCATAGAGTCAACACCCTGGGGTTGCGAAATTCACAAGCTTCATGGCCCGTTGACTCAAGCATCACCCATTCTTTTCACTCTGAGTATTATTCAAATTTACCAAAATTCTAAGAAAATTGCTATAAAGACAAGAGATGTTTGGAAAACATATATGCCCCCCATGGTGCAAAATTGAAAAGGGTTATACACATGCATCATTTAATTGATAGTAGTATCACCATGCAATTCAAACAAGATTGCTACACGTAGCCATGTCCCCCATCGCCGCAAAAAAAGTTGAAGCACAAAAGTCCCATAACTCCTGTAACATTTGTTGAATCAAAATGACGGCGCAATATGATCAACTACATATGGTGATTTGAACAAAATCCGTTGAGCGGTTTTGAAGGAGTTGCGTCCACAAAGTGTTTCTATAGTGTAGCATGTACAAATTCAACAAAGTTCCATAACTCCTGTAAAAATTGTCGAATCAAAATGGCAGCAAAATATGATCAACTACACATGGTGACTAACAATCCTACTTAATATGAACAAAATCCGTTGAGCGGTTTCCTGAGGAGTTGCGTCCACAAAGTGAAGTGGGACGGACGGACACCGGTATTTTTATGTTCCCTTCCGCGTTGCAGTGGGGACAAATATTGAGCAGACATTATCTTGCTATGTTAAGAGTGGATTGACCACGTCACCTAAAAATCAGCAGGTGTCATCTACTCTTTATGCTGTACCAGTGTACCAAGTTTGGTGTCAATCAAGCAAATAATTCTTAAAATATAGGAAATAATATATTACTATGTCCAGTTAAACCTTGACCTTTGACCATGTGACCTCAAAATCAATAGAGGTCATCTTCTTCTAAATGTACGAGTGTAACAAGTTTGATGTCTGTCAAGCAAAGGGTTCTCTAGATATTGAGCAGACAGTGTCTTCCTATATCCATAGTGGATTGACCCTTGACCTGAAAATCAATAGGGGTCCTCTTCTTTCATAACCAACCCAAATATGAAATATCATTACAATCAAGTGAATGGTTCTCAAGATATTGAGCAGACAACATGTGATCTACCGACGACAGGTGCAAAGCAATATGCCCCTTTTCTTGGAAGGGGGACATAAAAATATTGATGCAATTGAATAGATGATACCAATATGTATCAGCATACAAGGTTTGATGAAAATATCTTGAATAGTTTCTTTGAAACTGACTTTGAAACTGAGCTAAACGCAAAGTTTGACGGAAGACAAATATGACAAACACTCTTTGCCAATTCATGGTGGGGCATAAAAAGGTATTATCTAAATGTTTTACACATATACACTGTAAATACCAAGTTTGACCCCTCCCTGGAGTCAGACCTTCTACTCCAGGGATCAAGAAATTTACAATTTTGGTAGATGTCTTCCTGATCTACTTCACTATGCATTTAGTTTTTCTTACACATGTGCATGCAGTTATAGAAAAGAACATTTTTGAAAATTGGTCAATTTCTGCTCTGCCCTAAGACCCCTGGGGTGCAGGAATCTAGAAATTTACACTTTATGCCCTCCTTGTCCAAATGATGCTTCATACCAAATTTGAAAAGAGTTAAAAATGTTCAATTGTTAACATATGCCAGATGACGCAGACCAATTGCTCTTTCTAACTATCCATGTCGATTTAATTTAGTATCAATAGCACTAAAGACGATGCAAGTTTTTCTTACACATGTGGGGTTGTAGAGAAGATTTTTGAAAATTGGTCAAATTTTGGCAGTTTTTGCCCACCCCATGGGTGCAGGAGTCCTGAAATGTATTCCAAATGTGACAAAACCCTGTCAGTTATGGTCTCAAGAAATATATTCAATGCATTCAAATGAGACAAAACTCCATTAGTGTTGAACAGACTCCAGAATTTACACTATTGTGTTTGAATATGACAAAACTGTCAGTGTCAGTTTCCAGAATTTATATTATTGTATTTGAGTGTGACAAAACTCTGTCATTATTAAACACTTTCAGAAATTTACAGTAATGTCTTTGGAAGTGAAAATCTTCTTTCGGTGTTAAACTGTCTCGGGAATTAACAGTAATATGTTCGAATAAGACAAAACTTTGTGTTAAACAGACTAAGAGAAGCACGCATTCCTACATGAAGATCGTTCTTACATTTAGTCCATATCTGAAAATGCTGACCCACTTAATCCACCTCAGCCAATCCGCGATTGATGCTATGTTAATAAGGAGACCACTGAACACCTGAAAAACAAAATTTGAGTTAATTGAGAAGTAAATTTCATTTTTGAAAATAGATGAGGGCATGAACTTCGACACTTTACACCAGAATACTTTATGAAGCATGTTAGCACTTGATGAAAAGTATGCTGGCATTAAGTGTTGCTGTTCATACCCTCATGTATTTCGAAAAAATAAATCCATTTCTATACTTAGTTTTATATTTACATTTTACTAGAATATTTCCAACCATTACAATAGTAATACTTTATTTATCAAGATTCATACGAACATATCATTCAATTGATGCATGCAATAATTCTTTTAGAGAGAGAGCAATTATCTAATTAAGAAATATCTTTGATTCAACATATACAAAATTGAATTAATGATCTCTTTGTATTGTTAATCTCTTTAAAAGAATTGATGCATGTAGTGTTCTTCCATATACAAAATTGTTGTAAATAATCAAAAAATATCTTCAACTGAATAATCATTTATACCAAGCTCAAATATAAGTTTTGGGAGCAATAATTCCACCACATTAATGCATGCATCATTGAAGTTATTAAGCACAATAATTGAATTAATGATGGCTTCAAATAATTAATGATATCTTCAATCACTCGCATACATGGTAATTTGGAACTCCATGAACTTACCATCATAAAAACGTAGCTCAGAGCAATGCATAGGTTGGCAATGGCAAAAATCTTAACCAGGGCACTGAAGAAGAAAGCTAAGCCAGAGGCTGCCATGGCAACAGAGAAGAGACTCAATAGGTAGATAAAGTACTTATCCACTCCTTCCTCTAGACCTGGAGTTCAAAGGTCATTGTGAGAAAAGGTCAAACATTATTGTGAGATGTACAGATCTTCACATACAGTTTCAATGTCTTACAAAGCGAGTTTTGTGTGCAAGAAATACCCACCAATCATGAAGTACGTTACAAGAGAGAAAATGACCACCGGGAACAGCCTCATGGGAATGACATCACAGAAAATCTTAGAGAAGAAATAGGCTGACACTCGGTAAAACCCACTAACATTTTCATGCCTGAAGAAATAAAACAGCAGATGTTGGTCGAAATTTCTTAAAATCTGTCTCATCTACGATAACTTTTTCCAACTTAAGGAATAAATCACTTATTACTGTTTATTTTCCTTACTTTATGAAGTTGAATTGAATGTGCAGAAAGTCAGATATCAGGATTTATTCATATAGATCTGAGCTGCACCCACCTCAGAGATGAAATCTATAAGCTAGTTTGTATCTTACATGAAGATGGCTCTTTCTTTGATAAACAACTCAACAGCAGATAGATTTCCAAACACCTGGTTCATCACGATGAAGAAGAAAGCACCCACTCTACAAACAACCAAATCATTCAATAAGTGGGTCACAATAAAATTACAATGACAGTGGATTTTGTTGTAATTTTCCTCGTAAATGAGATCTTTGAATTATTATGTTAGTTTGCCAAGAACATGATGTTTATGAAAAGAAAATGTGGTGTTCATATTATAAAGTCTTAAGAGGCAATTGAGATTATCAAATTGTAAAGTAATGTCAATTATTGAATATTGTATTGAAGTTTTCTTTCTTCAAAGAAAGAGAACTCAAACGCTGGGTCCATCAAACCACAAATTTCCCCAAAACAAAATAGCAAATCTGGAGACAAAACAAAATAGCAAATCTGGAGACAAAACAAAATAGCAAATCTGGAGATATACCATTTTTATATCATCCTCTTTTGATGCTGCTTTTGAGCAATTATTTTATTTTTAAAGAAAATAAGTTAAGATTTTGAATCTTAAAACAACATGGATTTTCCATTGAAATGTAAAAAACATTCAGTCATTTGATTTGCTATACAGGATGCTGGTAATACATCCAGAACGTAGACATCTGAGCAGGATATGATACACGGCTTAATACCAGAAATATCCAAGAAAGAATGCTACAAAATTTAAACTTTGCAATGAGTATTTATCAGATGGGCTATCCAGGATAATAGTTTTACAAGGAACACATATACACACCTGTTTTGGATTCCAGATTTACAGTCATCTTCAATTTGCCAGTATATTCCTCCCACAATGGCTGCAAATATCAGGATCACAAAAAGCTGTAAACAAAAGGCAACAGGATTTGAGATCAAGTCACACAAATATCAGGAAACAGCTGTAAAAAATAGCAAGATTTCTCATAACACACATTTCCAAATTCATGGCACAATACATTATTCAAGTCTGAGGACCTGTGCACTAAGTCTGCATTAACTTCATAAACATGAAAAATGTGTATGCTAAGTAATACCGACTATATATTCTAAGTAAGGCAGAATGTGTTGGCCACACAACAGAAACCTACATTGTATGACCACAATTGTTAGTTTGGCATTGCTAGCCCACATTCACAAAACAGGACAGATTTTCAGAGAGATGTTTTAAACCAATGAAATCAGAGTTGTTTCGTATTCACATTTTTACATGCTAGAAAAGTTAAGTTGAATTCCAAAGCCTTGTCAAAATAAATGTATTATTTAATACTATTATTTACAGTTTCTTCTAGAATCTCTTCCACTGAAACTTATTTCTTAAAATTTAATAAATATGGGAAAAAAACTTATATAGATTTGCCTATTCTTAGTTACCTCAGTTTAATATTAATTTAATCTTTTTTATGCATTTATTGTTGTTTTAGTTTGTTTAACATATAAAGCACTTTGGGGTAATTGTGCTGATTAGATAAATCTGTATAAATTTACAATAATAATAATAATAAGACATTAGATTTATATGTGTATATAACATATCATTAATTGTGAAAGTATCCTTTTCTTCCGGTAAAGTTTAAAACTTTTCTGTAATCCGAATAAAAATTCAAAACAACAAATAATGGAGATACATGTAACACATCATTTTTTCTTACCCAAAGTTAATTTATTTGTAGCCTCCCTTCACCTCCATTAAAAAAAATATTTTCCTACTTACCAACCCAGCAGTGTCTAAACTAACAATTATTCAATGGTGGCCCTAGACCATTCTTTCACTTTTAAGCCTAACTGACTTCAGTCCAACATGAGACTAGGGTTACCTGCATGATGGAGGTCTGGGGATTTCTGGCAATGTTCTTGGCTGTTCTTCCTGAACAGATCATTAGCTGAAAAACAAAGGTTTGTACGTCATTAAATTTAAATAGATATTGACAATATGATAAAAGTCTAAAACTACCCAAATCTCTACCAAACCAACTTGAGAATATGAATAAATATCAGACAGTCACATTAAAGTAATTCCACCCCTCTAGAATTATAGGTTCAATCTTATTTTTGATTGCTGATTCTTCAAATAATATACCTTAGTAAAAAAAAAAAGATAAAATAAGCACGTTGCAATATTAACAAGATGTGTTTGTGAAACACAAATGCCCCAATAATGGCCAATTCCGAAGATGGAAGATGGCCAAGGTCAAAAGGACAAATATCTTGGTACCAGTAGAAAGATCTTGTCACAAGAAATGCTCATGTACAATATGAAAGCTCTAATATTTACCATTTAGAAGTTATGACCTATGTAAAAAAAAAAGATTAAAAGTAGGTCAAATGTCAAGGTCAAAAGGTTTAGTACCAACGGAAAGGTCTTATCACAAGGTATACTCATGTGAAATATCAAAGCTCTATCTCTTACTGTTCAAAAGTTATTAGCAAGGTTAAAGTTTTTAAAAAGTAGGTCAAACTCCAAGGTCACGGGGTAAAAAATGTTGGTACCCACGGAAAGGTCTTGTCACAGGGAATACTCATGTGAAATATCAAAGCTCTATCACTTATTGTTCAAGAGTTATTAGCAAGGTTAAAGTTTCTGACAGAATGACAGAATTACAGACAGGACAAAAACAATATGACACCCCCCCTCCCCGATCTTCAATCACGGGGGCATAAAAATATAATAGTATTCATAACAATTTCATGAAACTGTTTCTTTCAAAGATATACAAAATGTTTGTGAAAAATAAAGGAAATCTACCGCATAATAGATTTGATGAATAATTAAACATAAAAACAGAGTTATTGCCCTTGGATTCAATATTTTGAAATTAAATAAAAACAGAGTTATTGCTCTTGGATTCAATATTTTGAAGCATACAATTGATTATTCATATATAACTTAGACATTTGAAATATTTTATGGTTAACAAGATTTTTTACAATAACTATTGTAAAAGACTCCAACAAAATTTCTGTTCCTATCATGCATATAAATCTTATAAAATCAATGACTTTGCGAAATCTTATGACATCACAAGAAGGTGGAACTACGTTAAATATTATACAGTATTACTAATGTGTTCTATTTGATGCATTTAAGAGAGAAAAGAAAAACCAGCAGCATTTGACAGACTTTTGAAAAATGTCAATACCAATGAGTATGGCATCCTTCACAAGGGATGTCTCACCTGTGTTTTACCTGTATTACCTGTGCCTTACCTGTTTGAAGAAAGACGAGTTGTATAATACAGGAGGCAAGCGGACCACTTCATTCCTGGCGACTTTAGACTGGTACTCATTAAAAATGGCCTTCATTTCACCTTGAACCCTAAAATAAAAACCTTACGAGTCACACTTTCAGACACCTTGTGAAAATATGTCTAGCACACAAGACACCTCATAAAGATCAGCCTTGCACCTCATGAAGGTCAACCTTGTATGTATATCATCTTATGAAGATCACACTTTTACATGCACCTCATAAAAATCACACTTTTACATGCACCTCATGGAAATCATACTTTTACAGACAGCTCATGAAAATCAGCCTTACACGACACTTCATTAAGATCATCCTTGCACTGACACATTTTGAAGGTCATACTTTCACAGACACATTTTGAAGGTCATACTTTCACAGACACATTTTGAAGGTCATACTTTCACAGACACATTTTAAAGGTCATGCTTTCCCAGACACATTTTGAAGGTCATACTTTCACAGACACATTTTGAAGGTCATACTTTCACAGACACATTTTGAAGGTCATACTCTCACAGACACATTTTAAAGGTCATACTTTCACAGACACATTTTGAAGGTCATACTCTCACAGACACATTTTGAAGCTCATACTTTCACAGGCAAACATTTTAGGAGAGTCACACTTAGATATTGTCAATGACTGTCTTTGCTAAAATACCATATATTAAGCAGAACTTTTAGTGAGGATTTAATTTTGGCATTATTAGCGAAGGTGTTGAGATTGCTTACATTGAACATCACTAACAAGCTAATCTGTATCATAGGTGATAATTATCTTTCTGGAAATTATAAAGTTGCTAAAATTAGCTCTTGCTAAATATTTGTAACCATTTCTATGAAGAAAATTGCAGAATTTTTGACTCACTAAAAATTCCACTTCTACAGTACATACATGTAATTACATTTAATTTCAAAACGGAATCGTTAGATTCTTGAGACTTATTGATAATTAACACATAGTTAAAATACTTATACTGAATTTATTGGTAAAACATACAATACTTACTGATTATTGATATTTGACTCTCTGAACTTTTGTATCAACTGGTCATGAATGTTTTCTTCATCTGTAAAATAATAATTTTGAATAAAAAGAGTGTATACCATGGGTTACTTGTGTTATATGAACATACCTTCCAAAGTCAGGGAACTGACAAGTGTTGTATGAATATACTTTCCAAATTCTGAGCAATTGACAGTGTTATGAGCAAGGTTAAAGTTTGCGAAAGAATGACAGACAGGACAAAAACAATATAACCCCAGATCTTCGATCTTGAGAAGCATAAAAACTTGAACAAATCAACATGAAATTACACAGTGCACAGGTTTACCATGGTATACAACATTTCCAAAATATCTGGGGAGGGGGGAAATAAAATCAATAGCATCATAGAAATTCTCCAGTTAGAAAACATCTCTGGACAGATGGAATGACAGAGATTCCAATACACTCAACAAAGTTTGTTTGAATGAGGAGGGCATAAATGTTACTTAAATTCAAGTGAATACCACCAATCCTTATTTTTATACTCATAATAACAGTTACAAGGAATCAAATGTTTCTTGGACGACACAGAAATTCACAGTTGTATGTGATTATGCATTTTCTATAATGAGTTTCTGTGCAGACGTGTTTACTTGATTTAATCAGACAGACATTTTCTGTCTATCCTCCGTGCTGTGTGTCATTTCATATTAAAGGTGTACGTGGATTTTGTTGGAAAAGTTGAGTTTGAGATTTGGCTGTACAAGGAAAAGATGTGTCTTTAATGAAACAGAATACGTGTACAATACCCAATACTTTCCCTGAAAATTTAATCAAAGTAAAATATAAAGAAGCATTAATCTGTTAATCTGGACACAATTACAGCTCTTAATGAATTGATCATTATGAATGAGTTCTAGGTTAGCTGCATTAGAAGAGTATAGAAACAATGGGGGCATACAGTGATTTTTATAATCGCCAGAAATTACCGCTTGCTTCAATTGTTCCCCGTGATAGAAACAAACTAAACATCTTAAATAAATTCATAGTTTGTAATATATGGATTTTCATATCAAGCAGAGAGGTCAATGCTTATATCAAGAAATATAATACATTGAGATAGCAGAGATGAGATGTTGAAACCATATATACAGTCTATTCCAATTATATTGAAGTCACTTACAGGGTGTCTAGCCACTTTTGGTCTAAAAAATATAGGATTATAGGAATTTTTCCCCCAGTTTACAGGGCAAATATAGGGATTTTTACAGCAGATTTGTAGGAATAAATAGGGTTATTGAAGAATTTATATACAAGTTTATTGTTTCTGCATAAAAATCTAGCAAGCATAGTATCTTACTGGGGAAGAAATAATACTAAATGCATACTAAGGTCTAAGATATTGGTAAAATTTTGCATGTTCTAAAAAGGTGGCAAAATTAAAGATCATAACTAGAAAATCACAGAAAGTTCTTCAGAATGTTTACAAACACACTGGATATGATAGTAATTACGAAATAATTCCGTTCTCATTTGCCTAAACTGGTACCCTGTTGACGTCGCATCTCTTATGTTTGTGTGTAGCCACCAATCAGCGGGGTACCAGTTTAATATATTGTCCTCCAGACAAACATTTTATAAAGGGCTAAAACGTCAAAATAACTTCAATTTCAAAGTGCTGCAGCTATTGATAACTCATAATTAATAATACAAATTTGTTTGTTGGAGTTCTTCTTACAAAATATTGTGACGTCATTTTTGAGATAAAAGATAGACTCTATGCCTTTAAACATAAACAAAGACAAAAGCTTTCAAATGTGGAGTTTTCCATCCATTGGCAATAGACAGTTCTTATACAATTATCATAGTTATTCTCTTCATAATAATCTAATTAAATATCAATCTAGCATCAGGTCCTGGATTTTTCTTCTTCTATTTTTATCATTTTTGAAAATAGGACTGTCATTTTTTTTTTGGACATATAGGGATTTTAATGACTTATAGGGAAAATATAGGAACCTTCAAGTTTATAGGAAAATCTAGGAATAAATAGGGACTTGACACCCTGCACTTAAATGTTAAACTTAAGAAATAAAGTTCGCATTTTCAGAGGTTGAGAAATGCTGTTTTGAAATGTAAAAGCTGAGGCTTTATATTTCAAACAACATTTCAGGTCTGAGGAGGTTATCCTGCATCATCCAAGAAAACAAGAAATTTATTTCTATTCTACTACGGCTCAGATATATTCGGCCCACTGTTTACTTATACAGCTACGAATTAGATCATTGCGACGTCATGGCGGTTTCCAAAATGGACAATAATTAAGCCTGTGTTTTTTGCTGACGAAAAAGGCGAGATGGTAGGGTATACTAGATCTATTTTGAAATTATATTTCAAGTTTTTAGTTTGACGGATTATAACAACTGCTTTGAAAACTATAGTTCAATAAAACTACATATACATGTAGGACTCCAAAGTGCGATGGTCTGCGCCAAACCCCGATGGTGTGACACACCAAAGTGCGATGGTCCACACTCATTCGCCAAAATGCGATGGTATGACATGCCAAAGTGCGATGGTGTGACACGCCGAAATCAATTGGTTTGTAAACGACACAGTGTTTTGGTACAGACTGAACCAACCGTGTGTTGTTTCACCAAAATATCAGTGCAAAATCCATGCACAAACAAGAGGTACTGTGAGCAATGCTCACTAAGAATACCCCCCGCTTACCCCAATCTCCCAAAGGGTGTTGGTAATAGGTATAAACTACCTCTTTTCTGAGTGTAAAAAACAAATGGCATGACAAACCGAACTATATTGCTACTTCGATGTCCAGTGCACGTGACCTTTGACCTTTTGACCCCAAAATCGATAGGGAACATCTTCATCCCATGGGTAGTCCATATGTATGATATGGTGACGGTAGGTGGAAAGGATAATGCTTTAGAGCCCGGAAACCATTGCGTCTACAGACGGACGGACAACCCGATTCCAGTATACCCCCCCCCCCCCACAACTTGTTGCGGGGGGTATAAAATTAAGAATAAGAACTTATTTCATACCATCTAGTTGTTGTGTTATAATACACCAAATTTTCCAAAGCAAAATCGTATAGAATGCTTTCTATTATAACACATCCCCAGGAATTTAATATGTGTACGTCAAAGTAATAAATGATCATGAATTAAAGAATGTTTGGGCGAAGTAGAGAGTTTGAAAACAAATGTACTTTGCCGTTCTCACAATCCTCAACAGTGTAAACCTTGCCGTAACTGTCGTACATGTTGCATTTCTTCGGTTTTATTTTGAAAGACATTAAGAATGATGTAACAATGACGTGACGTCACAAACGTTACTGAACACCGCACCATCGCCCTTTGGCTGACCATCGCACTTTGGCGTCCGTAACGTTAACAAACCATCGCACTTTGGCGCAGACCATCGCACTTTGGCGTGACCATCGCACTTTAGAGTCTTACATACATGAAAGAGGGTTAACTTATCTGTGCATCGCCAAGTTTGTTTACATGTGTTTTGATCTCAGAATGCAGACTGATTTAGACTGAATGACAAATATTCTTCTGAATCAGTCATTCATAAAGAACAAGGTACGGTTGTATACATAAAAAGGCCCAAAAAATTTCTCTCTATAAAATATGTCTGGAATTACCTTAATCAGCGTTTTAAGAAAGTAAAATAAATGCCAGGTATACTATGTCAACAAAATCAGAATGATAGTCCTAAATGGATAGCATTATGACATCATGAATAAGACATTTCCCGCCTTTTTCTCAAAATAAGCCTGAAATCTGTCAAATGTCATACAAATTATTGCTCAGGAAAAGATGTGCGCATTTGTCGAGCAAAATGAAAATGATATATATTGTGTATTATTTTGAGATGAAAAACATGCTTCAATATGAATTTGCTCGACGCATGCGCTGTATGTTTTCTAAAAGGAAAACCACCTGAATTTGTGGATATTTTCATTGAAAATGGCATTTTTGCAATTTTATGCCAACTTCAAGCTCTCGTCATATGACACAAATCATTTTGCTGATCAAACTGAGTGAATTTTGGGTTTGCTAAACTATTCCTTAATTGAATGCCAGGATTTGAGCTCCAAGTGAAATCATCAATATTTTGGGCCAGATGACTGTAGAAACTGTACCTACTTCTTTGTATTGCAATATACACTGATTAATTTCTATGATAAAATTGAATTATCAGTTATCAACTTTATTGTTGTATTAGCAAAAAAGTGCAAGTGAGATGCGTTATCAAGGAAGATTTATTGCAGAATAATGACCATGGCATTCCTTTGATCTTTGTGATAACCATGGTAGACTATATCTGTTATACTGAGTAAAAATAAATCCTCGGTAACTATATAGTTCAATATCAGTGTATATCGGACTTTAGATATGAACAATGCAGACCCATATCCCTGAATTTCCATATATCTGGAGCAGACTGTACTGACAGAACTTCTGTGAATATTGCGCACTACATTCTAAATAATGAGTGAAACTTGTATCATGCCTGATGGTTGGTTTGAGCATAATGCATGGAATACCTGTTGACGTTTTTTCTGGGTCGACTGTGTCAACATCGATATTAAAGTCCCCGCTGATAACATCCAAGAAGAAGTCAGGTGGATTGTTGTGCTCCTGGATTTTGTAACCTGATAAATAGAAGTGATGCGAAGATAACACAGGTACATGTATAGCTGTGTGTGTATATCTCATAATCCCCTCCTGTCTTCACAGCGAGACAGCTAGCAAATTTTAGGGGTCATGAAATATGGGACTTGGACATTGATTCAAGCACTTTCTAAATATACAGACATACATGTACGAAAGATTACAATTTCATGTCTCTTTGAATGGTGCATATTAGTAACAGTTAACAGTTTTGGAATTTTTGAAAGATCAAAACACACAGTGACCAAATCTCCCATACATGTATGCTTTAGACAGGGCCTATAATAGCTTAGAATTTCATTCTGTTTAAATATGTTTACTTTTCCACTAAGACTAATTGCATGTAGGTGAATTATAGAACCTAATTAAATGCCAACATATACTCAATTATTAATTTAACTTGCAGATTAAAAAAATGTTCACACATTTCTTCAACATAAAAATGCCCTTCCCTCTCTCTCCCATATTGCAATCCATATAATGGAAAATAGGGTGACCTTGGTTCAGGGTCAATGACATTATCTAATCATAAGCAACCTCTGTGTCAGGTATAAGCATAGAATGTTATGGCCTGAAAAAGTAGCAATATTTTATCAACAGTGTTCAGGTAACATTGGTTGTGGGTCATGACACTCAATCAGTTTGGTCACAAGCAACAGCTGAGTCAAGTATAATATCTCCATTTTCGAGTTGAAGCTTTCACAAACATTTCAAATGGAGTGGAAAGAATACACCTGTACTTTGGTCAAAAATAAAAATTGATTTGTTTGATGTACTCCAACCGACCCATCAAATTTACTCCTACCTGATCATTTTTTTTCAGCAATTTAAAATTTCTTCTTGGGGGGGGGGGGGGGGGGGTCCCTCGAAAAAATAGAAAATTCTCCTTTTTTTAAAAGAAAATATTTAAAAATTTCATGACGTTCAAAATTAAAACCAACCTACCTACCAACCCACCTTGAAAAATGTGGGTCGGAGTACATCAAACAAAAATATTTTCAATGATGGCCTTAGACCAATTGATATGACAATTCTTTTAAAACTAAAACTCCCCTACACTTAATTGTCTGAAGTAGCAATAATTCATCCACGAATATTTCTACAATAGTGTGACTTCCTGTGCAACAAAAGGCAGTGTTGAATATTTACATATCATGTTACTTTTGGGTCAAATGTTGTCTGGTGTATTTCATACCACTTGTTAGGCCGTTCTTTACACACAGATTTTGACTACTGATTACTCCATTTACCTGATCAAGATATAGAGCTCACAGCGGGTGTGACCAGCTAACAGGGATTGCTTACTCCTCCTAGGCACCTGATCCCACCTCTGGTATATCCAGGGGTCCGTGTTTGCCCAAATCTCTGTTTTGCATTCTTTATAGGAGTTATGAGATTGATCACTGTTCATTATCTTCACCTTACATCAATGATTTAACAACTTTAGAACTTTAACAAGATTTCTCTGTATTACTCTACATAAACAAGAGAACATTCAAATGGGGTGGGGTGTGGTTTGTGACAAAAGATGATAGATGGAACCTTTTTCACCCAGTGAAGGGAGGTGCAGACCCCAAAATGACAATATTTTTGTTAAATATTATCTCTACTAAAGGAGGGGTTGCAACTCCCCTAACCACCCTTCTAGCTCTGTCACTGTGTAACCATACATATATCTACCTGCCAGCTGAATTGTATTGGCTGATGTTACCTATTGAGCTGAAATAATCCAGAGACTCTTTGGTAGGACCATGATAGACCACTTCTCCCATTGACAGCATCATTAGACTGTCAAACAGTCGGTAAATAGAAAACCGTGGCTGGTGAATGGAAAAGATGATGGTTCGCCCCTTCACAGCCAACCTTGTGTGGAAAATAACACAAAATGGAGATGAACTGTCTTCACCACCACACATACTGTGTTGCACCAATATTCAGAAATTTCTGCTTTTTCAAAAAATTAACATCGCACAAAAATGTGTTTCTTTCATTAAAATAAAATATAACAGGAGATATAAATAGACTAAACCTGTACTTGTATCCTATCACTATAATCTTAAAAGTTATCCGTGTTCAACAAGTTGAAGGATCACTTCCTTGTCAGATGTTCATTAATCAGTGAAATTTAGAATTCTCCTTTTAATACATTGAAACATCACACTGACAGTACCAATATTTCGTAATGCTTTTGATCCTTTGTAAACATGTTGTTGTTTTTTTTATTATGATTGACAGCCAGTGTTACTTTTGCTTTGTCCTACCGACTGAAGAGTCATTACTGACCTTTTCAGCAGCAACATAACGGAGTTTGCAGTGTTAGCGTCCAGTCCAGTCGTAGGCTCATCCAGGAACAGAACAGGAGGGGAGATAATCAGCTCCATGCCAATATTGGTTCTCTTCCTCTCCCCACCTGAAACACCACGAATAAACTCATTGCCGACCTGAAAACAAAACATTCATTAAGAATACATAAATACTTTGAAGTTAATTACTAATAAAATGATCATGTTTTAAAACTATTGCATTAACCTGATACATAGAATAAGCTTAGTTACTGTACATGAGTTAAGATAAGCATAAGCTACAAAAATAATATATAAAACCATTGACCCAAAGATAGCCCATGAAAGCCTTAATTGGCTTATTTCCTCATGCTATTTACCAAAACTTACGTTTTAGGTTATAATTTAGTAAAACTTTAAAAACTGAAAAAAGTAAGAATGAAATGTACTAATAATATAAAAATTCTTTATCAGCCATAGGCTTGATTTTTGTCAACAAGCGCTTTTGTACTTCCTTTTTAAACTGAAATTTGTTATTGATGGATTTATAAATTTCATCTGGAAGTGCACGAGTTCCAATCCTTAATGCCATTGTAATAAAACATGTTTGACTCAGTTCAAATAAAGCAATTTTGTTTATGTAGATATACTCTTAAAGCTTATACAATTTCAAATCACTGCTCCAATGTTTTTACCTGTGTTTCAAATAATATTTTGAGAAATGTGCTGATGTTTGATATTTTTTCCTAACAAATCAATTTCATATCAATACTCTTTAGTATGTATTTATCTGTGTTCCAATAATATTTTGGGGCACTTTTTATTCTTAACAAATTAATCAGTTACTATTTTGTTTATTTTGTCTTTGTTGTTTAAAAATACTAGGCTATACATTACGCCGTCCAGAAAATACTAATTTTCTAAGGACACTCCTATAAGTCGGACATAGTTTTGGACCAAAATTTAACTCCAAAAAATCCGAGTATATACGATAAATTGCATATATGAATTGCTAATCATGTGTATACACTAGTAAATGGACAGTATCAGTATTATACCAACATATGAATAATAAACTATAATGATTTTTGCAGTTTTAAAGCATCACTTCTTTTTCTGAAAGTTTGCACTAAATATTCACTCAATTTGACAATTACTGGTTTGTCTTCATTAATCATCAACCAAGTAAATTTGTCCTTATTTGTTAGATAGATAAAATTTTTGTTTAGCTTGTATATACCATTAAAAAACATATTTCTCTCTTCAACATAGAATGGACAATCAGTAAGGAAATGAAATTCATCTTCTACACAATTAAGGTTACATATTTCGCAAATTCTTTTATTTCTTTCTAAAGAAATCTTCTGGCCAGAATTGGTTTTTGTATATAGTGAAAAAGAGACCTTGACCTTTGGACCTCAAAATAAATAGGAACCTTCCTCTTTTGGATGTGATCATGTTATGTAAGTCTCACAAAGATGCACCAAAAAGTATGAAAGTTAGAGACCGGACAAGTTAATTGTGGACGCCGCCCGACCACCCGCCCGCCCGACCGGACGCTCATCTTTCGCCAATTTAAAAGCCGAGATTTGCTATGCAATTCGGCTAAAAATGGAAGCTGGCAACCAGTTGTATCGTAACACTTGCAAACTATGTTGACCTTCCCATGCCTTTAACATAGGAAGATATTCAATATGTCATGCTTCAGCACAGGACAGACTACACTAATCGTTTGACCACATTTTACTACGTACGTGATATTATTTACAAAGTAACCTGGACACAAGTTCCTAAACTTTTATGACCCTATCCCATATGTTGACATTGATGTGGTTTTGGATTGTCAATATTATTGCAATATAAAATTTTCATACATTACTTCAACTACTCAAATCATATACAAGTCATTTTATTGACTGCTGTTCAAATCTCATCTTCACTTAAAAAATCCATTTCTGCCAAATGCTGCATGAATTATCAGCACATAAATCAAACATACAGATATACAATTAAATATAATCTACAATGCTGTAGACTGACAGAAAGATAGAATACATTCAGCTCATGAGAAGTAATACAGTTTAAAACATAGCATCCTTACCTTTGTGTCTGCACAGTGGGAGAGTCCTAGCTCACTTATGACCGTATCCACTCGTTCATTTCTCTCAGCCTTGCCAAGGCCTGATGGCAGACGCAATGATGCCGAAAACTGGAAATTTTCTCGTACTGTCAGTGTTCCCATGACAACATCATCCTACATCATAAACACAACACAGATAACAAACCTGTCATAGAATTCAATACATGTATTTGTGAACATGGTTTATTCGAGATTTGCTTAGAATGATAAACTGCCATTAGAAAACTCTTAGAACACACAAAAACAATCATAGAATAATATAACCCCTACCTGGACAACATATCCCACCATGCATTTGAAATTATCAGGGGGAGGAACTCCATCAAACAGAATTTGTCCCTGGAGTCCACTAGGGTCCTTTCTACCAGCCAATATATCTAAAAGTCTGGAAAAAAAAAACACCATCATTTAGCTATAAGCACAAAACACAACCAGTGTTTCAAACCTCATTTCCCTATAAAAGGAGATTTATCAAAGTCTTCCAAATTTTATGCATGGCCTCTCTATGAAATCAATAATTATTTATCTAAAGGGCTCAAGTCCTTAAAGACAATGAATTACATGCAATACACATTTCATTATTTTTGAAATGGTGAGAGAAATCCGAACAACACTGGCATCCAGCAGTTGAAACTCTTTTGTTTGGCAAGAACTTAGTGCTACATTGGTTTAATGGCAGCCATTAACATGCCAGGTTCAGCACATGTACAAATATATACATTGTATATCGACCTATTCCTAAGATACATGGATGCCTAGTGTGGTTTCAATGCTAGGAATTTCTGTATGTGTCCTAATTTTAGTGAGACTGAATTCTACTAGTCATTGGTGATGAAGCTTAAAAGCGCTATTTCATCTCTATTCATTCATTAAGTCTAGAGTCATCAGTGGTGAAGTTTAAAAGTGTTATTTCATCTCTATTCATCCATTAAGATAGTATGTAAATGGACACCACCCTGCTTTTCTGGTTGTACAGTAAAAACATGATTATAACAAATTCATGCTTATTTCTTTACCATCATTTTAACGTGACCTTTTCAAGTGTATAATTGTATATTTATTTCAACTATTGTATTTTATATCATTTGATTGTACGGCGTGGAACTTTCTTCATGCACATCTTGGTTTAGATTTTAGTAATTTTACTTCACATTATTGATGTTTTGTTAGCATTGTTTTGATATTATCTGTCTTAATGCTATTGCAATTTCCTTTTACTACTGTTATAACATGCTGTATCATTTTTATTGTGTACAGCGCTTTAGAGTGGTTATTTATAGTCATATGGCGCTATGTAAATAAATATTATTATTATTATTATAAGGAATTTGTGCTTATTGTGACAGTCAAGTGATATTCATTCCCCTTTGAGAGGAAAATAACAAATATTCATTGGATATAACAAAGTTTGGTGATAACAAACTGTTTTTTGCTGGCCCTGGAGACTCGCTATAACCATGTTTTACTGTACATGTTTCAGTTTTGCAGCAAACTGAGTACCTCCCCAAAGACTTGGATGTTCAGACACTGACATGATCAACCTACATGTATCACTTAAACAAAATTCAATGGCCTTTACACAGGGATGCTGTTTTATCAAGTTTTATGGAAATTAGTTCCATATTAATTATTTGACTGTGACAATAGAATTATTCAAAATGTGAAAAAATTTAACTTTATAGTCATACAAATATTAAACTAATTGATACCCTTCAGTTAAACTAGTTAATTTGAATTGACAGCACCTACATGTATATGATCTGTGTGTACTTACGAGGATTTTCCACTTCCTGTTGGCCCCAGAATAGCATTCATTCCTGGCTTGAATATGCAACTAAAACAGTGATAACAAAAAGGCATTAATTCAACTTTTCTCATAAAAATTAGTGCACAGTGAATAAGTAAATGGTTGATACAGTGGTGATAGAGGATATTTGTTCTAATTTCTCATCAAAAAAGCTTGCTGGAACATTACTGCAGAAAGTCATCTTCTGTTACATTGCATTTTACTTTCATGGCAATCAAGATACTTAGCTTTTAAAGCACTAATAACGTTTTTCTTTCATTTTCCCATATGCCATTTTTAAACATTTCTTTTTTCAGTCCAATTTTTGAGTGATGTTTCCCCAATTTTGATTCTTCAAAATTTGTGAACTTTTTCACAAAAATTTCTTTCTGTAAATCAAATGTATGTCAATTCTGCCCCGTTGTTACAAACATTATTACATTTCACAACAAATAGGTAGAGAGTACTTTCATGAAGCTTCACAGCTTGTTTATTTTATAGTGCACACTTCAGGTAAAAAAAACATTTTAAAAAATAAGATATTCTAAAGTGTCAGACAGGCGGAACACTAAAACGACTAAAGAATATCGACTACAGGTTTCAGTTCCTGCAGCAGGGACAAAGGTATCTCCCCATTCACTGTCCAGCCCTCCCTAAACCCCTCCCCATTCACTGCCCAGCCCTGCCAGAAACCCTCCCCATTCACTGCCCAGCTCTCCCTCAACCCCTCCCCATTCACTGCCCAGTCCTCCCTAAATCCCTCCCCATTCACTGCCCAGCTCTCCCCAACTCCTGAGCTGGGACAAATAAATCTCCCTGACCCACCTGTCCTCCAGAAACACAGCCTAGTCTAACTTACTCCACTCCTTTCAGGATCTCCTTCTGTGTGACCTGTCCACAACAACATGGCCCCTTCCTGACATCCACAGAGTAAACCACATTGTGACCGGAGATGGTGGATCCCCTGCTTTCTATGTTTGTGGATTGACTGAAATCCACTGTGTGGGCTCCGTTCACTTTTGTTTTAGACATGACTTTTAACTCAGTGACATCAGCTCTTGTCTAAGGTTAGTGAATCAAAGATACTGACCCTGAAAAACAAACCATATAGATTAATAGATATGTATCAACACTCAATCAACATCTTGCTTTAATCAATATAATTATTCATGCAAAACAAAAAAGCAAATTGGGAAAAATATCTTCAACATTATAAAAATTCTAAAATCAGGGGAAAATCACTATTTATTGAAAGCAATAGTTTTCAAGTATAATGGCTTATATCCAAACTGGAGTATAACCTTTTATGTCACATATTAGGGTATGTACTGCAACGCTTCACAATAGACAAAGGATGATCAGAATAGCTCACTTGAGCTTTAAGCTCAGGTGAGGTAAAAATGGACATTTTTGTCGGTGGAAAAAGAACAAATTTGAGTCACGACTCCACCCAAATGAAATGTTTCTGTGTGGCAGTCAGCCGGGGTTGATTGTTGGTGATCAGTTAGAACAATTAGTAGAGCACCTGACTAGAGATTCAGTCGGTTCAGGTTCGAATCCTGGTCTCGTCCATTGCATTTTCTCCCCTCCTGTTACATTTGGTGCAGTTGACCACTCCTTGATTTGCAGGTGAAAGTCCTGCCAGGGGCAAAAACAATCTGAGTTGTGTCTTCAAGGATGAAAACAACTTATAATTAAGGAGGGAGGAATGTAGCGGTCAGACGGGTTCAATCACCGGTGGCCAGATAGCTGGAGATCAGATAGTAGAGCACCTGACTAGAGATTCAGGGGGCCCGGGTTCCAATCCTGATCTGGTCCTTTGCATTTTCTCCCTTCCTGTTACATCTGTATCCCAATCCACAGGGACTAAGCCCGTTTTGGGCCCGAACTCTGTGATGGTATCACAGAGTTCGGGCCCAAAACGGGCTTAGTCCCTGTGTCCCAATCTAATTAAAATAAGATCCTTTGATCCGCTCATCTACGAACGCTACACATTAACATAATTAGAATGATCTGTATCCGCCAACAAAAGTGGCTTTGCGCAACAAAATATCTCTGCCTTCCTTCTAATTACCGTTCATATCCCCCCCCCCCCCCCCCCCTTCAATGTAGAAATCTTAAATTTACCTCCTGTTCCAAAACAAAAGTACAATGCGCATTGTAACGTTTCATTCAATCATTGTTTGTAAACATTGCATAACTCGATCAGGAGTGGATCTCACGATAATTCGGTTTAATTTGTTTCATTTTCGTGTT